>NC_072457.1:13356154-13682823 GCF_027596085.1 Anoplopoma fimbria
GTAGGGTTGTTTATTATTATTAGGCCTCAGTATGTGGACATATCGAAATAGTGGCTCACGTGGAAGGATTTTACAGAATTTCGCAATTTAAAAAAAAAAATATGATTCCTTGCCGGCTGCAATAAGTTTACAATCCAGCGTGGGCCGGTACCTTATGAACTATTTATTGAGTGAGGTCATGTTTACTTCATTATATATTTATTGGGATTCCCCCCACCCCTTCCTCGTTTTGCTTGAGAAAATCAAATTCTGACAGCAAGTTAAGCGTGTTGTTCTGGTTCAAAGGGAAACGACTGTGAAATATGCAGTCACAAAATTTTTAGTTTACGATTTCTAACATTTGAGATGGTACAATCGAGATATATATGAGATAGTATTCTCTTTTTTAAATTATTTTATGTATGTTTCCTGCTATTTATTTGTATAAATATACGCGCATCATTATGAAGTCGTTGCTTGTTAAAATCACCTTGTTTAAGTAATGTTTTTTTCTCTTGAAGACAAAAGAAACAGCTTCATGGAAGTATACGTGTACAATGTAAATATTTCATTGGAACCAGTCGATGCACATAAATATATTCGTACAGGTTTTTGCTGTATTGCTGTTTTAGCTGAGGTAACTTATTTCTGTAATGTATGTTGCTTTTGGTTCCTGGTTAAATTATTCTATTAATTTATTACATCCATGTAATTTTAATTTATTTAATTATTGAACTGCAATATGTGTTTCATTAAAGAACAAACTTTAACATTTAATTGGACGTTTTCCATGACTACACTGTGCAATGTGGCTCTCCCAGACATATTATTATTCTTTTTATTTATTCATCTATTTATTTATTGATGAGGAGGCTGGGAACGGTTTAGCTGTGGGCTGCACAGCTTTTAAAAAGACATTTTGCGGGTTATCTAGCTTTATTTGACTACCAATATTGCCATTTTGTTTTTCAAAGATAACGTGACTTCACCGTCACCCAAAAGGTGTCAGGTGTGATCTTGAAAACTGCCAGGAGCCCTTTAACAGTGCCCATGAGCAAGACACAACCACCAACCCCCCACAAAACCCAATCTGTTCTCCCACTGTCTGGGTAATATTAGAGGCGAATGACTGAAATGAAAATGTAAAACGTAATTATAAAAAGCTATTTTGCCCTGAACACCGTCCTCCTCCGGGCCTCATCGTAAAGCAGGCCTTCCAGGAGCCCCTTTTTGCTCTATTCCATCAATGTTAAAGACACACGTGGCTTCTCCACTGACTTGCTGCCAGCTTATGCGGCTCACTGTTGCCTTACCTGAGAGCAAATGCTAATATTCTATTAGAGTCTAATCAGGGGGTCTGTGGAGAGCTGGATGGGTCCCTGGAGCGCAGACTTGCCAGATGTCAGCCCGCCAGAAAAACAGCTCGCCTGCCAACGTGCCCGTCTCTATTTAAATACACACTCAAACATGTTTGGTTCGTGCATGCGGGCTCGCAGGCTTTGAAGCAAACCCTTTGGTTGGAAGTTATCGTTAGAAACGAGGAGGGTTAAAGAAAAGAAAAAAAGAAGAAGAGGGGAGCATTTTGAATGTCATGTCCGTAGCAGAGTAGGTGTTTTTGGGGGGGCGTCAGGGCTGACTGGCTGGCTGGCTGGCTGGCTGGCTGGCTGGCTGGCTGGTTGAGCGCTGAGCAAGCGTTTCAGCACCATGGACAGATACCTGGGAGGCTGCACGAGCCACACATTAGCATTTCTGAAACCTGTCCTCCACGTTTACACTGATTATTTACAGCACCTCGAATACATTTGCATGGGATTATTTGTTGGGATCATTTCAAATTGATCATAGCAGTTTATTTGAGCAGGAGGAAGAAAGGTGTTTTTTTGCAAGAAAAAAATATTGATTATAAAAAAGAAGCATATATTTAATAAATAGTCAGAAGTTTTCAACCTCTGTCAAGTGATTTTATATAATCATAAAATTATTATATTGCACCTCCAGGCTTTCCTAAAATTGTCACACGAGGAGACAATCCATTAGGTATCCATATATATATATATTTTTTTTAGCTTTATTTTGAAATGATCATACTTAAATTAATTACACGTGACACATGTGTCCTTCCTCCATATTTATCCAACAAAAAACCTTTAATAAAATGGCTATAAACTGGAAAAGACAACGCCTTCATAACACTGATCCATAAACCAAAGCCACCCTCGTGACAAATTAAGAGTATCAAAACGAGCTTTTATTAATGAGACAGCGATGATGGTTCATCAATTAAAAGATGCTCCTGGTGAGTGCTTCTAATTTCCCCTAAATGAGCCATTCACTTAATACGTTAATAAGAGCGAATTATTAAATTACACATCGAATTATAAAAACCAGATAATTATGAGGAGCGAGTTAAGTAGTCATTAGCCATCCCTGTTAATTACCGCTGGTCAGGGAGGGCTGCCGCGCGAGTGTCTCATCGGGAATTGAAATTAACTTTATGCAGTGAGCATCGCTGCTGCTTGACAAGCTCTGTGCACACGCGCACGCACACACACACACACACACACACACACACACACACACACACACACACACACACACACACACACACACGCACACCCTCAGACAGACAGTCTGCTGCTGCCTGTGCTTTCACTTTCACATATTGGGAGAAAATCGATCTGGATTCTTTGATAGCGAATCAATGTGTCCTCAGAACTGCAAACACACAGACACACTCACACACACACACACACACAGAGCAGAAAGGCCTCAGTAGCACAACCATTATTTTTTTTTTTATATATGATACACATGTGAAGCAAACAGTTTACCTTAAAGCCACAGACACACACACATGCTCCCACCGTGCTGCATGGGGCTCCATACATTGGAAAGTATATACAGGCGACACCATGGGAGCTCTCTACAAAACGAAAAGGGCAGCGCTGTTTCCTTTTGTTATAATTACGCCCTCTGTTTTATTTTTCTCTTTCCCCTGAACATTCCCCCCCCTCTTTCACAGGGATAGCTGATGAAATTTTAATGAGGCCAGGGACTGTCGGAGCTCCGCCTGGGGACCCGAGAGTAGAATATTTTAACTGTACATTTACGCCAAGTGTCTGCCTTCAAAGACGCGGCTGCTCTCGGATGAGACGGAGTGTACGGCATGCGTTGAGCGCCACGCACTGTGGAGCCCTTTATTTATCATCTGCTGGCTCCTCTGCACCGCAACACCCGTCAGATGGCTGCCTGCGCGGTAAAGCGGGGATCGCCATTTGATAGTGTCGCCAATCAGTTGTTGTTGATGCAATATTAATCAGCCATCAATGGTCGTTAGTTTGTTAAGTGTTTTCCAGAAACTAATCGATGGAGCAGCAGTGGACGGCTAGGAGGATTTCGGTGGGATACTTTTTTTGGGGTTTTTTTTTGGGATCTAGGATGGCATGCAAAAGGAGGCGAAGCCACACTGTGTCTGCCAATGAAACGGCTCCATCTCTCTCTCTCTCTCTCTCTCTCTCTCCTCCTCTCGCTCTCTCTAATGTAATCGCACGCGCACAAACGTAACAGCCACGCGCATACTCATAAACAGAGTTGATGCCAGGGGTGGGCATACTTTTAGTTCAAATACAGTATGTTCCATTTTTTACCAAGCAGAAACATTTAAGACCCCTCGCTTTTTGTTATGCTGACTGGAGAGTGACTCTTTCATTGAACCACGTGGACAGTGACTGTGTTGTTCATAACGGATACATGTTAAGTGGCAGACTGAAAATAATTAAAGTTAGGCGATTCACTACTCATTTACCAATTGACACAAATTACTTTATAGAGACTCCAAAATTTAAATTCAAATTATGCTAGGGTTAACGAAGATAGACTTTTTGTTGTGTGCGGAAATATTGGCCGAAAATAGAACTTATTTATACGTTTAAGTGTGAAAAAACGCCAGTATTTTTAGGAAAAAGGCCTGTGCTGTCTATCCATTCATTTGAAATGTAACAGAAGATATATGAGCATCAAACATCAGATGCTGTCCAGACACGTGAATGCCTTCCTTATTAAAAATTTATGACATCAATGTATTCAAACACAGTGCTTTAATTTTGACTTCTGCCATTTAAACATCGCGTATTTTTTTCAAAGCAAGAACTAAAAAAAGTATATTATTTTTTTTAGATTCACATAGCATGCATCAAATCAAAACTTTAAGATATTAAAGATTTTATACCAATAGGTTATCATTAATCGAAATTTAAAAATTTCCATTACAAATCAGAAAAAAAAGAAGAAAAATGTAATTCTTAATTTAATGCCATTGGAAAGGTTCCCAGCCTTCATAACTAAAATAGCTCAGGGGCGTGATTAGAAGGTGGGTGCTGAGAGGCCATGGTCACCCCTGACATGTGGCTGCCACCAAAATAATGATTTGGATGCATAACCCATGTTTCTACCTTTTCCCTCAAGCTTTTTCATTTCTTTTATACATTCGTTATTAATAGAATCGTAACGTTTTGTTTAATTTCTATAAGACCGAGCGTAATAATTCTTGGTTTTGCAGATTGTTCGTTATCGTCCACACAGTTGATGCCATTTTTGTGAATTTGTAGATTTGAATTTTCAAAGTGAATCCAAATGAATATTCAAATGCTCTTGCTTGAGGGGGAATACTGTCTACAGCGTGGCTAGACTGTTGCAACACAGCTATCTCCAACATGGCGTATTTAGTATTTTAGACTTTTATCAAGGACAGACTATGTGTATTCAGTAAATTTAGCCATTTGGATGCCAGTGGGGTTAATCCATATAGATAATAGTAAATAATTCAACATTAAGCCCAGTCCACAGAATGGGACTGGGACCCATTGTGCTGTGAATTAAGTCATATTTTATGTTTATTATGAAATTATAATTATTGCGGAAAATAAAACCGACAGCACGCCTCACCATCTTTTACAAACCTTTTGCAATACATTTTCTTACAGCTAGGGGAGCCTGAGAAACACCAGTTGAAAACAAAAAACAGCTCCCTGCAATGTTACACCATAGAGTGCATGTAGGCAAGAGGAAGAAAGTATTTCGTAGACATAATCCTATTAGTATTTAACGATTTTGTCTTTTGGTGTTTGTGCTCACGTTTTGTTTAGACTTACAAACATAAAATGGATGTCAGTGAAAATAATAAATAAAGTCAGAGGACATCTTCTCAGATGAAAGAATAAGAAGGTCGGTTCAGTCCAGAAAAGTCAAAAACACATTAGCATAATTCAAACTTAAACTTTTTGCTCTTTCCACGCTTACTGTAGCTTAATGGACAAGACCATTTTAAATCAGAACCAGCAGTAAATTATTCAGAGAGGGTGAAATAAACTTTATAGAACTTACAAAGTGACGGGCAAATGCTCATCGAAATCAAAATAGTTTAGATGATTCAATCATGTGATTCCCATTTCTTTCTACCATAAAATATTCCTTGATAGCTTTTTTTTTTTTTAACCCTGTATTGTTTAATAAACAGTATTCACTGAAATAAAAACACTATAAAGTCTTTAAGGAATTTAAGGAGCATCTGAATAATAAATAATGAACTTAACTTAACTAAAAAGCAGTGGACATACTTTTCCACAAATTTATATCACAAAATCACACCGTGCTTTAAAGCCCAACACTTGCAGTATCACAGAAACATGTCCACTTACTAATAAGTAAAAACAAGATAAAGCAGCATAATCTTACATAACATAAACCTTGCAGTCATATGCTCATTATAAATTGTGTTTTACCAATGATCCTATCAAACTCCCTCGTGAATTGCTTGGTACAAAATTCAAACCTTCTATTTCGCTCAGTTTGTTATAATTTGTGTCACCAAATGTAAAGCATACGGTGACATTTCATATTAAAAACAAAAAACAAAAAAGATCCCAATGAAAGTGTCCTGTTAATATGTATGTATAATAGATCAGTCGCTCAGACAGGATATTCAATCTGGACGCGTATGGATCAAATCAGTGCTGTTCATATAATAAGATTACATGGGCATACAACAGGACCTTTGACACCCGATACACTGCTCTTAATCTGTGGATTCTCCATAATGTGTGTGAATATATAATCTATTAACTAAATGTGTTCATCATTTAATTCAGTCACACCACGCTTACTCAGGTACGTATTATGACCCTAATGTGTAAATTGATGGAATCAAAGTGCCTTCAGCCATCAAATATTTAACAACATCGGATGGGTATACACGTTTATGAACAGCTAGGTCTCCTCCTCGCTTTCCCCCTTTCTCCACCAGATCTTTTTCTTTTTTGCAGCCGTCTGGTGTTCAGACGTCGTTCTCAGAAGGCTGTTCTGGTGTTCCGAGTGAGTAAGTTGTAGGCCTCGTAGAGATTGGACCTTAATAAGAAGGTGGTAGAGCTGTCTGGTGGATGTGTGTTCATTGGGTTTTGACAGCCGTGCTCTGTTGCAGATCTATTAATCATACCCACAAGGAGTGCTAGTCTCTCTCTCTCTCCCCCCTTCTCCCTCTCTCACTCACTCTCTCAGTTCTCAGTTTATACAGAACAGAATCATTTACATAAAGTCCTTAAGGCAAATAACTGTTGGGGGCTCTAATTTATATCTGATCGAAAATTAGCCGTCATTATGCGCACCATTAGCTGCGTCTTTAATGTGCTTCTAAGCACCATTTGTCAAGCAGCTTGTTAATATCCTTCAAGTCTTTAAAGTTGAGAGCTCATTAAAGACTGCTGTGGCTGCTCTAGATGCTATTTCATAAAATTCGGTGGGAAGGGACAGAACATTTAAAAGTTTTTTTTTTGCGTTGACATTGTGGAAAAATAAAAAATAAAAAAGGATTAGATGATGTACTTCATGAAAATTCCTGCTTTCTTCACATATGATTGGAAACTAAACGACAAAATGCTCAGTTTTTAGGGTGAGGAGATGTGTTTTCAAATCATAAACTCTGAATGAATTTAGGCAAAACTATCAACTGGCTAAAGTCTAATTAAACCTTACTTACAATATGATCACACCAGCGGAAACATCTATAAAAAGGCTTATTATCAGGGAAAACCAATTCTCCTTTGACCGTGTAAGACTTTGAAGTGCAGACAAATTGTTTTGATATGCAAACGTCAGATATAGGTAAATGAACCCCTGCATGTAAACCATGAGAAGGATTATAGTTGTCTTGCCCACAGCCCATAACAGGAGACCCTTTCAGGCCCAATCTTTGCCTCTGGGTATTGGGAGTTATGCTGCTTTATTATTGGTTAAAACTCCAGTGTCCTTAGTCTTTTTTCTCCCTGCAGTATAACAGATTCCTCCAGGCTAAAGCAATAAAGAGAGTAATTAGAATGCTAAAGACAGATGTAAATAAAGGGAATGAGACAGTGGTGAGGGATGAAGCGTCGAGGTCACACACTCTCATCAAAAACCCAGTTGGTAGCAAATGACACAACGTTCAGTGCCAGAGGCCTCGGGCTACGACTGCAAACCAGAGGACATAATGGACTAAATTATGGCCTCAATGGCTATGCATCTCAAAGCACCAATAAGGACACACTCACACACACACACACACACACACACACACACACACACACACACACACACACACACACACACACACACACACACACACACACACACACACACACACACACACACACACAGTCTCAAACCCCAATCACAAACATAGATCTACCATCAGATTAAATATATCTAAAGCATTACGTAAGATATGCACATTATTAGGTAGATCACATCAAAACAATATGCTCTTATTAAGCAGTGTGATCCAGTGGTCACGTCGTCATAGAAACAGTGTTAACTGGCTGCCTTGTTGTTGGCCCCCATTGAAAATCCATTGACGTTACGGACCACCATTTATGAAGCTTCTGTCCAGCAATATACTTTTAGTAAAATCAATCCCTAATTTTGCTCCGATACAGTTTGAGCCTTTAACTTGTGGTTTATGTATTTGTTACTTTATTTGTTAATTCATACAGAGGAATACAATATGGAAAACAAAATGATTGGTCTAGAATTGTTTGGGATGAATAAGAGAAGGAGGTGTGTGAGAGTGTGTTGAGGCAGACACGAGCAAACATCAACACTAAACACTATACACTTGAGACTACAAGCATGGAGAGGGGGTTGGGCTAATTAAAATATTTGCATTATTAAAAATACATTAACTACTAGAATGCTATTATATTTAACAACATGAGACATTAATAAATTAGCAAACTTTTGTTGATGAAATAAATCTGTCTTTATAATGGGCTTCATGGGGAATTCCTGTAAGTCCCGCCACAAAGATCAGGTCGGCAAGAATATTGAATATCCAAATAAATCATTATTTATCATTAATCTTAAATCACCTCAAGACTCTGTGCTTGGTGTGAAACCCCACAGAGTTCTACGGGAAGAAAATGAGGCTATAGAGGACAAAATCACACTCAGTATCCCAGAAGCCTGTTCTACACACCGTGGATCTGGCCTTGTTAATGAGACGCTCTATAAGTTTCCCAAGCTTCCCACACACGTTGCTTTATGTCTCTTCATCTCTCTTTTTTATGTTCCTCAGTTTGTGTGAGCCACAAATCACTACACTACACTCTGCACATTATGCAGAAACGCATACTGGTCATGGGTGTAGTGTAGTGCAGGATATCAATGCTACGGATTTATGATACACTTTGTTAAAAACAGACGCATGTAATTGCTATTAAATCTGCTGCCTAGACAGTTTTTTTTTCTCTCCTTGTAAACGGTTCTGGTCTTGTCGACTCTTTCATGGGTTCATACTTCCAGAAGTTACAGTTGTAAATACATCTTGTCTTTTTAAATGCTTAGAAAAGGGGGGAGTGATATGGATACAATATCTGTGGTGCAATCATACGTTTTCTGGAAATTCAACTGAGAAAGCTTTTAGAAATAAAATAATCAGAAAGTCTATTTGTTGTAAATGAAATACCTGACGAATCAAAGTGCTTTATTACATTGATGAGAAACCATGAAAACCCCAAATTGTCATAAAACAGTCCAGAGATTGCCAAAGATATTAAATTGTTAGATGCCTCAGTACAAATGGTACAGAAAGATCTCTGAAGGTTGACAAACTATGAAACAAACTATGTTTTCTCAATTTGATGCTACGGGTTAAGAGCGAGAGAAAAATGTACAAAAGTATGTTTTTATTTAAGCTTCTCACCTAGGCAGAAGAATACTGGAGAAAATTAAAAAAGTAATTTTAAAGAAAAAAAAACCTAAACAAGACTTGAATAGTAACAAAAACATGGGACGTAGACAGTAACAGTCTATAAAATGAATCAACAAACATATATGTTGCTCAAAACACAAACAAATCACACCGTATTTCCCCTACTCAGGTCTGACAAAAAATCTCCAATCTTTTCCAGCCTCACGTTTCTGATTTTGCTTGATCATTTGAAAGTACTAAAACCGTAATTGCAGTATTTCTGACAGCACTTGAAAGCAGTATTTAATGTCATTATCCAGAGAACAGATTGTTAGCAGCCAGTCATGCTGGAAATGAGCCATCAGACACATTTCAGCCAGACATTCCATCTAAGCACTGCTACCAAAAAAATCACAGACTTCATACAAATATGGAGAAGAATAGACAGACAGAGCAAAGACTTAAATATTTCTTACTAAAATGATTCCACATACATAATATGTCAAAAATGACAATGAGTCTGCTTGACCGTCAAGCTCATATTACAGGCAGTATGTCAACTATTATAAAGGAAATGAGAGGTATATTGCATTTTTATTGCCTAGGAAAAAAAGTTACATGATCTTGTGATGCATATTCTTTGTTGGAAGTAATGTCTCAGCAAAGCTACCTGATTCCACCCACTATATCAGATTACACTGTGCTGTTGAAATGTGTGCTTCTGAGGTGCTTTTGCAAAAGGTTGATTACTTTGCATATATTTCACCTGCCGCTCTGGGCTATTATTGCTCGAGATACAGAGTGTAGTCAGTACCCTGATGGAGCAATCCTAAATGGTCAACGTCCCTAGTAAAACCATATAAAGTGATTCAATGCCAACATAAAGAAATGTTAACGATCGTCAAAGACCTTTGTGTTGGATGGCTTTTCTTCCAGTTAGTCTCTCTTTCTCATTCTCTGCTGTCCTTTATAGTTTTAATCTCACTTTCCGTGAGGATGTGCGGATTGCATTTTTTTAATGAAGAAAAGAACAACTCTGATATTGACTAAAAGAATAAGAATTATCCACCCAACAAACCATGTTGCTGCAAACCCCAAAAATATACTCCATCATCATGTTTCTCTTAAAATGTCTAATATGGACGGTGAGCTTTGCGGCTAGATGCCTGTGTATCTCAGTGGCTGTGCTGTGAAATGTGGCAGACAGACATAGTTTCTGACCTCTATATAGCAGCGTGGAAGGACCTCAACAGCTGTAAACAACACTGCAATCAGTGTCCCATCTGCTCCCATGTCCCACTTGTGTGGATGCCTTTTTGCCATTTCTTTCACCCTCTGCCAAGTGGCTGCCTCAGGACATCTAACCCAGAGAAAGGAGCTCATTTACCCAAGGAGGATAGAAGCAAACTAGATTTCTGAGTGCATTTGCTGACAGGGAAACTTGGTTGTGGCAGAATCTATTTTCAGAGTTAGACGGATTATAATGGACAATATGTAGCATTTTACAAAAACAACGGTTTGTCAAACTGCACTGAAATATCAGGTCTGTGATAAATTAACACGAAAGTAACCAGCGATCATCTGAGGCCGAGCAGCTAACCAGCAATCAAAGCAGCTTTTACATGTTGATTTAACCTCCATTAAGCCCTTTTTCAAGCTAATGATGCTTCACAGGGATTTTATCAAGTGGGTGCTTGAGCTACACCCACTCCAAAGGTAAGTGGTGTGACTCCTGTCTTGTTTTTTGTAAGTAATAAAGTCCCACTCAGTCAGTCTACACATTTACCATGATACTGATCATTTTTGATCATTGTAAGACTATTTACATCTAATGTATTTTTCTACGTAGATAGAGTAGATCATTTCAATTAAGAATCAAGAATTCCAATATGTTTTATTATCAGCCTAGGAGAGTTAAATATTGTGAACAGGAGCTACAATCTCTTAAAGCCAGAACCGAAAGAATTAAATCTCAAACTTGTGTTGTTATCAAGTATAAAGTCTGGAGCTGCTCCATAGACAATGAATGGGAATGGAGACTGATTTTATGTAGCATGTGTTTTCTTTTTTTCATACCCAAACAGACTTCATTCTATTTTAGTGTTCTCAATTGAAATTCCACCGTTTGGCCACTATGTAAAATTTATGTCTAAGCCCAGATCTCTTCCTGGAGGCTTCCTCTAGTGACTGGAAGTGAACGACGCACTGAGCTGTGTCATTGCTTGCAGTTAAGATTATTGAGTAAAGAAATTATTAAAAAAAGCAAATAAATGTGTTTTGAAAAAAGTGTGAGTCACTACAACCTTACTGAAGATAATTATTGAACATGTAAGCGACTGACCATTAAGAGAATCGGTCAAAATATTAAGAAAACTGATAATGAGCTCTGGCAAATTGCACATTTAACTCAGTGAATATTGTATGTAAACGTGTTTGCGTACGTCAGCTTTGTGTCTCATACAGCTTTCTGGAATTATGACTTTTAAAAAAATATCTAAATCATAACAGAACTGAGTGAATGTTGACCATAAGCAGCCAACACATTTCTTTCCAGGTTGGGAGTATTGAAGTCCCATTCTTAGCTAAACAATCAGGTAATGCTGCTAGAACACGTGGTGCGGTTTGAGCGATTAATGATGCATGGTGATGAAGATGATCAAGAACACATGCTGCCCCCTGTCAGCTCGATGCAGAGGGGTCATTGTGCCTCAGTCAGCCGGCCTCTCTCTGTTCTCAAAATAATTGCCTTATGTTTCTGTAATGAAAGTATAACATCTTTACAAGCTCCTCATTCAGGGGTGGGCTTAGGCAAACTATGTATTCTGTATGCATAATCCATGTATAAATATGCCTCACACCAGAGCTGTGTGTTATGTGATTTGAGTGGGGGGGTCAGAGCCACTTGTATTCCTGTGGGTGGGATTGTGGGATTGCAGGAGATTTGATTGGAGCATTATCCCTACACGAGGGCCCTCCAGAACTCCTATCTGTTGTTCCCCCTTCTCATTTACTTTATCAGTGCACCGCTGTAATATACATAATTCAGACAACCGGGGAATGTCTTTGGGCTCCGAACCACCTGCTGGCTTTTATTAGCTAATTAATGGTGATTTATCAGAGCTGCTAATTTGAATGGGGCCGCTTGCCTTCAGGAGTCTCAGAACACCATATGAATTCTGATGGTAATTATGCTTATTTGATGGGCAGTTTGCTAAAACAAAAAAGTTCTGTCTTTTCTGCCCCACAGGGATGAATTTCCTGTTCTTACGAAAGACGACCTTGTGTGATTTTTTTTTTTCTGTCTCATTAAGGTCTCACACACAGATCATTTTAATACTTAAATTCAAAACAGATTTTTTTTCACCTTTTTACCTGTAGATGTGTGTCCTTGGGAAGGTCTTTTTTGATGTCCTTATGTTTCAAGTATATTTACTGTTCAAAGACCATAGATTCACCTAGTGAATTCCCAAGCTTCCCACAGCTTAAAATGTACTTCTATCTGTGTGTTTAAAAAAATACTCAAACATACAAACATTTCCGATGCATCTCAAATTTGAACATTTAACGACTTTTATTTGTCGTCAATATGAACTAGACAATGTTGAAGGTTAAAGTAAACCACTTTCTAAATGAGTAAAGATGCAAAAAAGAAGACATGGATATGATTTTTACAATTTCTAATGTAGTTTTTTTAGGGATTATTTCCTGAAAAACTATTTCCATGTTTTCCTGTGTGCAACCTCGTCTCCTACAACATTCTTTTGATCTGTGATTTCCGTTGTAACAACAAAACGAAAACTACAAAAGGACCTACTAAGGCTTTGGAAACAAAACCACTCTGTTAGGTTTAGTATAAAAAATTCTGTGTTATTATCACAAAACCATGTGTTTGTGTATACTTTTGCCATCTTGCTGTTGCTTAGCTTGGTTCATTTCTTTGGGTGTAGCTTCAGTGTTTTGAAGCTTAATGTTATGTACACAATAAACATTTTAAATGCTGTACATAGTAACGTTTTTTACTATGTTGTACATTGTTGTTATTATTATTATTACTATTATATACACTGCTGCTGGCTAGCTAAGAGCTGCCAAACGGAATTTTGTTGTTCACTACAATGACAATAAAAACCTCTTATCTTTATCTTTATGTAGAATAACTAGTAGCTTATATCACTACATATTCCAAGTAGCTTGCCCAACACTGGTGCTACATCAGAAGCAAACTTAATTCATGACGAAATATGTTTCCCTCAAAACATAATTCACAATGCAGTTTGGCTGTATGGGAACCTCATTTTTAGGAGACAGGATTGGTGGGTGACAACCGATTGAAAGTGTGCAAAGAATAACTGTTCATGCAATGATATTCTAATCTGTAATGACACAATTATCCTTGTTTAGTGCCAGGGTTGTTGCAGGTTGAACTTCTGTAAAAAGCGTTCTTTATCAAAAAGGTCACAGTCCTTTCTGAAGACCTCTCCCATCAGAGAGTGAAAAACCCGTAAAAGTGATAAATTGGTGTTTCTGTTTTTATCAGAATGTCCTCTGCTATTTCCTGTTTTCATTAAGAATTGACACAAATAACCAGATGCAAAGTTTGAGAGGTAAGTCTACAATGTAAATTCATTTTTTTTTTTTTTTTATGTGGACATATTTTAGCCGTTACCCCTTTAAAAGTTTCCTATTTAGCATTGTATAAATGTGATACCAATCCATCAAATAGTTGTTTAGATATTGCTTGAGTGCTGGACCGGCTGACTGACATTAAGTTGAACTTGGCCAGTTTGGATCTGCTGCAAGTCTAATGATACAGACTGCACATTCATTACAGATGTTTAACTGAACTAAAATCAGAATTTGAGTTCATATAATTTACCACACACACACGCACTCACACACACAAATGCTTTTCTTCATAAATGCGTCTTCCAACACTCACAACGCACAATTATTTGATCCTAAATGAGCTATTATTTTCTAGAGAATGCGTCATTAACAACATTTATATCTGCTACATCAACAAAGATCTGATGTGTAAGGTTGTCAATTGATGTTTTCTGCTCTTTGAATGCATATCCGTGGCATATCGCGTTAAAGCAGGTCAAATCCCCAAAGTCACACAGGAATATTGAAGCATAAAACATTATGTAAAGTCATTTGACATGTCTGGAATTAGGATGTAAAAGAACGGGGGTTAAGATATGTCTGCCAGCAAAAAACATCTTTTTCCTGATCTTTTCATCCCAATTCAAATAAAATTCAAAACTGCAGGTAAATGGTAATATCACACAAGCAAGCAACGATGCCTCCAGCAACATGCTACATTAAAAGAGTTTGCCGCGCCACGTGCTGCAGCTCTCTCTGCACAAGTGAAGTGTTTGCTCAGTGGGAATTGAGAAGGAATTCTGAAAAAAGCACTTTAATGTTGAAGATCTCACAAACACCCTCTTAACACACAGGTTTTTCAAGACAATACGCATGTAAAAGTAACCCTGTTATGTCTGAGTCGTGGTATTAAGAGAATCATGTATATATATATATATATATATATATATATATATATATATATATATACACAGATAGATAGATAGATAGATAGATAGATAGATAGATAGATAGAGATAGATAGATAGATAGATAGATGATGTGTGTGTGTGTGTGTGTGTGTGTGTGTGTGTGTGTGTGTGTGTGTGTGTGTGTGTGTGTGTGTGTGTGTGTTGTATAACATAAAATTACACAACAATGTCAGCCGACCTCATTTGGTAACCCGATGTTAGATCTTCAGTGTTAAGCTATAATAACTCCTGTTGATCATAATCATTTAACATAGCTTAGAGAGTCAATTAAGATGCATTGAAGATCTCTACATCAAAAGTGGGACATTTCTATGTTCAAAGGTGAGACATGTCTATGTAATTCCAGCAATGACCCAGAGAGGTCACAGTGTGTGTGTTTGTGTGTGTGTGTTTCTGTTTGTGTGTACACAATGGACCTCTGGCGGAGGCCTCAGTCCCCCTGGGGAGCAGAACCTTCAGTATAAAAACACGGCATTCACAGGGACCTCCGCAATTGTACCACAAGGAGAAAAGGACCAATCCTTCTGCCTTCACATCAACACACACATAGTAACTCAGACTAGGTAAACGCCTCCGTGCCTGTGAATGCTATCATTTCATTCCTCTACTCGGAATGCTCCAGGGATCTCTGAGAAAGAGCAGGAGCAATAAGTTCACTTTGCTGAATTAATGTTGTAATTCTTTATCAGGAGAGCCTTGGCATTACCTTCAACCGGGCTGGTTTTATGCAAAATGGTTTCAAGCCTAGCTTTTTTTTTTTTTTTTTTTTTTTTTTTTTTTTAAATGATGGTCCTAATTTGTTGGCTCACATTAAATTATTAATCTTTTTTATATTCAAGTAGTTATTACGTGTCATAACTGTGTATCTATGGGGTGAAATTTAATAGCAGCTGCTGGACCTAAGGAAAGGAGCCACTGCAGAAATGCTATTAAATATTGATAATTAGCTAAATATTTGCCTTGGCACCTGCTTGGAGCCACCGTGCTTATTGGCATGGGAACAGCTGCAGTGGTCATTGAAGACACACAATGAGATGTTCGCACAGAAACTCACTGACAGATGCGAACAAATCAATTAGAAAAGGAAGATGAGACTGTGACATCCAGAGGATTAGACTAGTGGCTGCTGACATCTAATTATTCTCCTATTTTAAAGGTGATCAAAAAATTCCAAAGAATTTGAACCTCTGTCTCCAGAGGCTTATGAAATAAGTCCTGTGTCGGGCTGGGTATCAATCGGCAATGATTTTTTGGTACCAACCAAAACGCAAGCAAACGTTATAGCCAATTATCAATTTCATATTGTATTAGTGAGCAAAAGTTTTCTTACAGCTGCTTGAGTTTTGACAACAACTACCTTTTGATTGTTTCTTTTGTTAAATGAAAAATCGGTTTTGGAGAAAAACATGTTTATAAGTAAAGTATTGAATAAAGCATTGTTTATACATCAGTTCTGAAATTGAGGTACAGTATTGGCACTGGTATTTCAAATAACAATCAACTTGATAAGGGGTTGTCATTTAAAAAAAAAAAAAAAAATCAATTTCAGACTTCATTTGTTGTTGTAGAACCATCACTGTGAGGAAGTTGCATCTTTAAAAGTCATTAAAAAACCAAAGATATATCCATGTTTTACGTAAAATCTCAAATCCTTCCACTCATTACTGTTCAGACAGTATGTTGTCATATTTGTCTGTTTTGCGTGGTTTACTAGTTTACGACATTTTGCTTTAACACGAAGAATCGCAATAGCCTAATTTACAAGTAAACTACATGGCACGGCGTTTATACACTAAGACCTTTGAGCATGGTTCATTCTTGACTGTGAGATGAGGTTAAAGATTGAACAGCTATGAGTTGATATTGTTCACACGTGCTTTGAATTACAGGTCAAATTCTGTTGCATTTTTTTTATTCTAAGGGGACCTTTTAATAAAAGCGACAGCCATATTCTGGATGACGCCCTATAAAATGTTACCTTCATGTTTATTGTTGCGTCGAGGAGCGGTGAATGAGAATAAACCAAAAGGGAGATGGCAGTTCATGTAAATGTCATACAAAGGGACTTCTGTAGAGACACACTACAGAATAATGAAGGAGTCAGAGCTATGCGTCCTTCCATCTATACATCCATAAGTCAGTCTATGAGACATACCACTGAACCATCTGCCAGCCTCCCCCATCCGTGGCTGAACCCCCACAGCCACCAGCCAGGAGGAGGCTCTCTCTCTCGGGGCCTGATGTGCTAATGTGAACCTTTGTGGTGCCGAGCTAAGTGGATAGCTAGGTGGTTGAACTGTGTCTATGGCTTAGCTGTGGCGTACTGCTTCTATATCACAAAGTAAACTGTTGACATAAATCTGGCATGAATTTATTTTATATTGAGGTGATGTCAGTCGAAGAACATATAATACCTAAGTATAACAAAATCGTAATTTGCTCTTCTTTATTTGATTTGACAGAAGGATTTACTGATCCAACTTGTAAAAATCTATGTTATATTTTATTTTATTATTATTTTAACCGTAAGAACAGATCTGAAACACTGCCACAGTGCTCTGCATGGCATCCTTTGCGAAATTCAATTAGACATAATGTTTCACTGCAATCTATTCATTTGAGGCACCCAGTGAGGCAGCCAGTGGGAGTGTATTGATTGGAGTGTGTCATGTGTGGAAGCGAGAGAGGGGTGGCCACGGTTTTTTGCTTAATGGACTGAAATAAAAGAGGCGGGAAGGGGCTTTAATTAGGGAACAGTGGCAGGGGCATCAAGTCTCCCCCTCCCACTCGTTACCCTGCACCCCCCTCTGCAGAACACACTCATCCACCCATGCATTTTCACATGCAGTGGCTCACAAACACACATACAATTCCACGACCAATGCATTCACACGTACAACAACAAACATACACACTTGCAGTCTATCACCCGTGCGAAAACACACACACACACACACACGATGAGACACACACTGAGACACACACTGAGACACACAGGAGGAGGGCAGAGGAGAATGGCGGGGGTGATGGAGGAAAGGATGAAAAAAAAACAGAGGGAATGCTGGGCTCCCGGGGTCTCAGCTGCTGCTAGGGTGCTGCCTGCTCCGCGCAATGAGTTGCAACTGTCAGTTTATTTTATCTCAGGCTTTTCATCATCGCACAGAGCCCGGTTGGAGGAAGCCACCTGAGAGTCTTAGGAATTTGTTGGCTACAAGTCATTAGCAAAGACTGCTGAGATGCGCCGGGGCCAGAGATGTGCGCGGGGTACTGCTGCAGACAGTGTGTCCCTTTAACCCTTGGTAGGCTGATTGGCACGGCTGCTTGGCTTTGATTGGCTGGATAATCGCATGCAGCCTAGATGACGCAGGGCAGGTCATATACACTGAGCAGTTCAAGTAAAGAAACAATGGAGAGAAGAGAAGAAAGCTTTTTTCATATAGAGGGCAGATAAATCTTTTAACAGATAGTGAATAGTGGGTAGCAGATCTGTTTCAATTGGCCGCACACCCACAGTGAGGTGGACATGACTTCAACAGGTAAGTAGTTAAGTAGTTATGTTGGTTATTAGGTGGGTTGATGGGTGGCTGGATGGTGTTTTACATGATTATTGCAAGTTGGGTCATGTTTTCATAGTTTTGGCCATTAGTTGTATTAGCTAATACACCCGGGAACCCAGTAACATTAACAAAGTCAGATGAGGCAAGAAACTAGAAGGTATAGTCAAAACAAACTAGTTCGCTTGTCAGGTTGTCCAATCACATCTAAAGGAAAGTGTTTATAGCTGTGTCAAAAAGCCACACTTGGAAAAAAAATGAAGCTGACCACCAAACAAATGGGCGAGATGCGCTTATTGTTAATGTCACACAGTGCTGCTTGTTTGTCAATTTGAAAAGTGACCAAAACATTGTGTGAAGAATAGGAAAAGAGAGCTTGAGGAAGAGGTTCAAACTACTGCTTCCTTTTTCACCTGGTCAATCACAGTGTGAAGAGTGTGTATTTTTCGGGTCGTCAGTTTCAGAAAATTACAAAATTTGTTGTCTGACGCAGCGCTTTTAATTTTGATGTATGAAAGGTGTGAGGAGAAGAGGTTTCAGAAATCCAACAAGCAGGGCTCAGATCTGGCAATATGGCAATTCTGGCAAATGGCAGATAGGGTTGCCGAACAAATGGGTTGCAGGGCCACCACCAGCAATATGTGAACAAAAACCATCCACCTGCAGGCCACGGCACACTCGATGTCAGAACAGCCCATCTGATTGGGGGTTACACAGTTCCAAAATTGTAAATAGGCCACCTATACGGCAGGTGCAGTGGTATTGTGGGTCGTCACCTTCACCAAGCACTTCTGAAAAATATCTGACAGGTCCACAGTTTAGCTTTTTACTATTTACGACCTTTTTTTTGCTTGTTCCTAAGTTTCTTCATCCACAAACGTCTGACAGCTCATGTTTCTTGTCTGGATGTGGACTTCCTTTTAGCAATCTTGCCATGTTCCTCCCAGATCTCAGCAATTAACTTGGTAAGATTAATGTTATTGTTGGCAATAGGACAGATGACCCAAACCACAAAAATAACAACCAGTTATAATAAACTAGAATTATCCTTTAATAAATGTATTGGCAGCAATAGGTAGGCAGTAAAGAGCAGCACTAACGTGATCTGTGACAGCTGACTTCATGGGTGAGTTTGGATCACTGAACATGTCATTTCCGCTTCACTTTCTATCCGGCCGGCTGCAGACAACGTGAAATGTTTGGACGTGAATGTGCAATGGCAGGATTCTATAGTTCCCACAAAAAACGCCTTCCCGATTACAGGCTACAGTAAGTTACGCATGGGTTTCCAAGCGCACCCATACACAGTCTACGAAGGCAACAAGTGAGCAAGCGAGCGAGCAAGAGAGAGAGATTGATTCGTGTTTTTTTTTGCACTTCTAATCCGAGACCACCGTAAAACTCTGATTAGCCTATTGCACGTAATTCAAAACCAGCCAACAGGCCTGAAAAACAACAACAGCCTGAAAAAATGAGTCTGTTGTTGAGTTTTTGTTTTACATGTATGCGCAGTGCGTACAGGATCACGTCTGCTATCGACCCAACATGTCTGTGTGACCGCTGTGTGCCAAGCTATCAGTAGCCTGTGTTTTTTTTTTTTTTTTTTTTTTTCTGTGTGGGATTCCACCACAGATTTACATTTACTTATACAGAGTACCAGCTCATCTCTGATGCCACAATGCCTCGGTCAAAGACAGCAAAGTCTCTGTAGCTTCTTTTATGCCGACTTGAAAGAGTACATGTCCAAGTGGGAACACAGCATTAAATATGAATTCTGTTTGGGTCCCGCTTCAGTTGCCTCCTCACCCCCGACCAAATTCCCAACCAGTGTCAATGTCGCCGTGTATGAATCCGTGTAAGTGGATGTTTTTGTAATGTGAGACTCCAGAGTGGAGGGAGGCTTACCTTGGAAATGCTGTATGATTACCCAACAAACACAAACAGTGGTTGTAACCTTGACCACACAGAATTACTCATTGGAATGGATGAAAGGGTGAGGAGGAGTAAAAAATGTGAAATTCCAAAGGGTGTCTCTGTGTGTGTCTAACCTTAGGAAAACACAGGGACGTGAGTTTGATAGAGTTATTACACATCTGTGGCTCTACCCTTTGTGCGGCTGAATCTATTATCACGAGAGAGACGGGGCTAACCTGAGATTCTGTTGAGACATTTCATCACCTCCGTGTCATGGGTCAGGCAATTGCAGCAGCCACTGTTTGCTTTTCATTACTAAAATACAAACTTTAAGGATGTCTTTTTGTTTTTCTTAACAGAACAATGTTTACTCTGTGCGATGATTAGAGTGTTATTATTTCTGCTGTGCCTCTGAAAAAGTAATTTTTGAGGCTGGAGAGAGAGAGAGAGAGAGAGAGAGAGAGAGAGTACTTTGTCTTGGCGCGCCGGCTTTTGATCCAACAATGTGCAGCCAGTTTATTGTGGTTATAAGCATTCAGGAAAATAATTAGCCAAGCACATGTTGTGTATGCGAGGCTCCTCCGTCTGCTCTCTGGAGTCTTGCTCTTAATGTACGGTAGTTCAAAGAAACAGGGCCGTAGTCTACACTGCATGGTGGTGAAGTATCATCACTCTCACATCAGTCAAAAACTGAAGTGTATTTCATCATCGCAGCAAACACTTTTTTTTTATGTTTTCATCAGCCCATTGTTAGCTCAGTGTTTGTGTTGCTTTACATTGTTAAAGCCGCTCAGCTGACATATTTATCTTTTTACCTACACAAGGAGCGAGCGATCACTTTCAAGGTGTGTCATATATCCATCAGGGAGGGGAAATAAGACGCCGGTTATCACTGCTAGTCCTCCCCTGACAACTGTCCAATTATGTATATCACACTCGGCCTACTGTTTGCACTAGAAGTAATCAATAAAGGATGTGGCTGAGTGCTCATACATTTTGGTGGAACCAAATGCATGAAAACGCAATCATTCGCTCAGGCTGGCGGGGAATCAAATATCGGTGGGGAACAAGTAGGCGGTGGTTCTTTCGCGAAGGGGAGGGACTGATTAGTGATTGTAGCTTCAAGTTTGATGGGGTGTGGTGGTGGGGGGGGGGGGTTCTCTCCTGACGCGGCAAATGGAATGGGTGACAGGTGGAAACGGGGATGAAAAGGCGGTCCTCAGTTTCATGAATAAATGTAAACACAGCGCCGCGCAATTACTGCGGCTGGTCATCTATTTTAAGGTTGGGGTGGGGGGGGGGGGGGTAAATGTGCGGCTACATCCCTACAGGTCCAATCTAATGAAAACGCGCAGGTTACTGGGGCGTTTAATTGTATATACGGTAAAGCTAAGAGTGAGGACTGTAGGGGCTTGTTGCGGATGAAAGCCCAACCCCACAACTGGAAAATTTGATTCAGTTTAAACATAGCGTTTCGTTTATTGATCCGCTGTGGAAGGTGAGATCATCACAGGAACACGACCTGAACAGATGGATTCATTTGAACATGTCATGAGAACACATGGGTCTTGTTGCTCCGGAGAATAACTTGTTACACAGAGATGGCTGTGATGGCAATTTCTAATGGCAGTTATGAGATAAATACTTTGGCCTTCACATTTTTCTAAGAAGTACAATATCTGTCATTCTGTATTTCGTCTCATGTGTTCAGTAGATGATGACTTATACACTTATATAAAAGTTGTAAGTAAAATGAAATCTCAAATAGTGTGCAACAACATCAAACTCAAATTTAAGTCGGACCAAATGTGTCTTTTAAACAGTTAGACGAGAAAAATTGTTCAATAGATTAAATCGATTTTCAATTCAAACAGCAATCATATGGACATAGTGCCAATTTTTTATCCTATTTTAAATAAATCTTATGTAATCATCTGGATGCATATGCATATCTATTTGGTATTATCACTAATCCACCACAGAAGAGGCAGGTCAAAGCATACCACAGTTATATCTTTTCTATTACCAAGGTTAATCAATAATTCATGGGTCACAATAGCAGTCGGGGGGAGGGGGTGGGGGTGGGGGGACACCCTGAGATCCTCTCACTGAGCAGGATCCCCTTTAAAAACAGGAAGAGGAAATCAGAGCCTAAAACCACTCTGTGCAGAAAAAAGAAAATCATCACACTGCTTCCCTCACACCCACCCGCTGCTTTGGCAAAATCCAGACCATAATCACCACCATCACTGACACTACGGCGCCCGCTCAGGCATTCCTTAGTGAGGCGATAACCTTTTCTTTCCCATCTTTCCCTGCGCTGGTCTCTGAGTAGTACTCACACCATCACTTAGAGCATTAATCCAAAAGCATGTGCCTAATGGGTCCTGACAGGCGGCGCTCATAATGGGCTGCAGTCCAAGCCTGCATCTTCCTCACGCACCTGGTAACACTAACAGCAGCAGCCCGCGTACAGCCGCCTGCGTGGCCACCACTAGATTGTTAATGACAGTGGGTGATACGGTCTCACTCACCATAAAACACTTAGGGCCCTGAGATGCTACCACATCATGCATGAAGAAAGCTTTTTGATAGTATGCTAATGTCAGCCATTACTGTGCGATGATTTACAATCACTTAAACAGCACATGAGCCGGCTGCAGAGACACAGGCTGGCTGGCTCGCTGGCTGGCTGGGATAATAAAGACGCTGGCGCGTGTTGATCATTAGAGAGCTCTCTCTCTCTCTCTTTTTCTCCCTTGTGTGTGTGTGTGTGTGTGTGTGTGTGTGTGTGTGTGTGTGTGTGTGTGTGTGTGTGTGTGTGTGTGTGTGTGTGTGTGTGTGTGTGTGTGTGTGTGTGTGTGGTGTGTGTGTGTGTGTGTGTGTGTGAAGCATGCACTCTGGATGCAGTGGCATTTGGTTTAATTAGTAAGCGATTTTAACATGAAAGAGACAAAAGACAAGAGGGAGAAAATGGTCGTGCTTCATAGTGGTGCAGCGTCGTTTACTACCTGTTTGTGTGCTGATGGTGATGCAGTAATAAAGAGTTGTATGAGGTTCATTAAAAAAAAAATATATATATATATATATATATATATATATATATATATATTATTTGCCAATCAATTGTTTTTATTTGACTTGAAGGTCTAAAAGACAAACAATTCTTTTGATTTCTCCTTTAAAGTGCAAATACCTTCTTTCTCTCTTTGTCCAAATAATGCTTTTTCAAAAATGTCTTATCTATACTTTGAAGTGAAGTGTTATGGTTAAAACACCAGGCGCATCAATTAGGAAAAAATAAACCTTTAACAAAGATTGAAGCCTTTAGAAATGAATAAACTGCACATAATGGCAGTGAATGACAAATGCCAAAGGTCACACAAGCCACATCTACGAACAGGCCTTCAATACCATAGGAGACACTGCGACTCAAAGCTGATGACTTAGCTGCAATTTAATATTATGTCGGCTAATATTTAAAAGGATTTTATATTTTCATTCATGAATTAAAGTGTTCATAAACAGGTTTTTAATAAGTTAAATATTTCCAGAATTCCAGAATTATCATTTATTTATTGAAACACCACTGAGAAATAATTAACTATTGCCAAAACACAATAAAAAACAGATATTATTTTGTAATTCAACGAGCAACCTGTATTCAAACAATAATTTGTCCTGGAATAAACATGGCAACATGCTGGTTTCACCAGTGTTTTTTGCTGTGTTTGACAGTTTATGTTACCAGGCGACATGCCATTCAGCAACCTGCTGCCAGTGTGTAACACCAAGCTTTTTCGATTGCTTTTTCTACATGTAAAGCTGGGAAATTGCATCAATATTTCATAGGAGGCAGCATTTTCTTGTGCACAGATTCAATGGGCAATGAGATAAACAGTGGAGTATTAATAATGCAGTGCGGTGACACTGACCTTATTTTGTGCCTTTCAACCTGCACTGATATTTTGATGCACAGTGCCCCGCTACTCTCTAGCACACAGGAGGTTTTCACGCTCTTTGTTCAAAGCCTTTAAAAAAATAGACACTTCCTGTTTGACAGAGGTTACATCACCGCCTAAACCACCTAAAGACATTAATGAAAATGCTGGGGCTACAGTACGTGCCGTTTCTTTTTTTGGGGGGGGATACACTGTGGAAATACATATCTTCATTTTCACAGAAACAATGTGAATGCTAAGTGTCGGTTTGACAACTGGTGTTGACAGCTGAGCAGATGCCTTGAAGGTGAACTGTGAGAGGCTTTGACTGGGAACTAAAAAGGCAGCGCGGCAACCTCTTCCCCGCTGCAGTACGGGGAAGATACTAAGCAGCCGGGAAAAAAACCTGTTAGTCCAACTTCAGGTCACCAGTTCAAATAAACATGTCGAAGAATGAATTTCGTAGAAAAGATCCAGCATGGCTGTGGTGCTAGGCTTTGGAAATAAGATGTCAAATTTTGAATGCAAGGTACATTTGGGAAAGACATAAAGCACAATCAACAAACAAAATGTATGAAAAATACAAAAAATTCTTGTCATTAATATGATATCATGTTCCAGACAACAATTCAATGATGCCTTTGAATCAACTTTGTTGCAGGATTTGTGCCATACCATGATGTATTTTGCGGAAGATTGATATTAGGGAAAGCAATTATCATTAATATCATTATATTTCTATCAACCAAGTCTTCCAGCTCTCTTTATTCACTGATGAACTTCTCCTAATGGACAACTGAGTACAAACAATCAATTGTAACAGGAAACAAAGAGTACTTCGACTGTATGATTATTGTTTTCTTTGTAATAAACTGCCTGCACTGACAAATCTTTGCTGATGATTACTTAATTCCTTTTTAACTACTTATTCAATGTTTAAAGCAAATATTTGTATGAAAGACTACATTTAAGCTATAAACAATCTGTAAACAAACATATTGTCATGATATCGGACACAACAATGAAAGACATTAAAGGAGAGCGGTGCTCTGAAAGTGTAATATGACATCAAGAATGGCAGGCTGAAAACTGACACTCATCCCTGTCAGTATTGGAACATTTTGTGGACCAACTTAAGCCACAGGTCATGCATCACACAAATCCTAATTTAGCACCACTGCTGCCTATTTCCCCCATTTCCGTCTACTTCTTAAATACGATGCCAATGTTACATATTCAGCCAGAAGATATCCATTTTAATCTATAATTCATGTGTTAAACATTTTATTTGGCATGTTTTAAAAATAAATAACCTAAAAGTGTTTTTAAATATCTCCCTGACCCCTGAGACGGACAGACCAAATAAACACACACGCACATGTACACACACATGTGTGTGTGTGTTTTATTTGGTCTGTCCGTGAGCTTGCTTGCTCAATCATTCGTGGTTTAGCAGCAGCCATTTCTCTATGCAGAGCAGAAAGACAGAAGCATCTGTATCGAGTGTGTGTTTGGCCTCTGGTTTACACATCTACAAAGGTGACAAACAATGACTAAGCCCCATCTGCCAGGAGCTTTTACCATGAGTGTTATAACAACCAGTAATAAGTGTAAATAATAAATGGCCCATTTCTTACCATGAGGGGTTCTCGGCAGCATTGCTAAACTATTTAAGGTGCCTTGTTGATGGGAGTTATTTTTTGCTGTGGGGTTGTAGAAATTCTCTGGCTTCCCAGTAGAGTTTTGGCCTGACAATAAACAACAGTTTAATACTTTATCTAATCCCTGCCAGGAGGTGAGTCCAACAGCAAGCTCTTGCAGATGTTCACATCCAATAATCTATCCATAATTGATGAAACAGGGAGGTCAGATGTAATGGCTGCTGCCATTCCAGCAACAAATAAATGGTTATTGACAAAACAAGCCAGTGTGGCACTGAGTGGGCTGTGAGATGACAGGCATGGAGCGGAGCGGAGCGGAGAGGAGAGGCATGGAGACGAGGCGGGAGGCAGGAGGCACGAGAGGGGAGGCTGAACTCTGGACCGCTGCTCCTCAGACGGGCCAGCAGGGGCCAGACGGGGCCCCGAGAGCGGCGATGATCCCTGGTGGAAGGTGGTGGACACCCCCCCCCCCCCCGAGGAGCCGTCAGGAGAGCGTAAACAAGGAGGAGAGAGAGAGCAAAAAGAAGGAAGGGGGGGGGGCAGGCAGCATGGGGAGGTGAGTGCAACTGCATGGAGTGTGCTGAGTGCACTGGGCCAGCTGTCCGCTCTTCTTTCATCTCTGGGCTTTATGTCAGATACAATCTACCTGGCTGTCAAACCTCAGCAAGCATCTCCCTCTTCCTCCCTCTCACCTTCTATAACTACCTCCCCTCTCTCCCTCTCTCTCTCTCTCTCTCTCTCTCCATCTCTCTGGTGGCTGTACAGAGGCGTCCACCTCTGTGTCCTCTGATTCCTCTAGCTAAATCTCTGAATGGTCTGCAGCATGCTTTATTCTCTGACTTCAAAGTCTCTTGGCTTTGGTAAGTGCATTCTCCATATAGAATTGGGTATTTTGCAAAAACATGACAATAATGCAACGCAAAATGTATTCCCTAAAATGTATTTTTTGATGTATCCGCTCCTAGGCTTATACATAGTATCATATTTTTTTCTTAACAGAGATGGTATTCCCTGTTTCCTGCCCAGGGACTACAAATGAGCTTATAGTTAAGAAACTGTGCACTGTTCACTGTCCCTGTCAAATATTTAAATAAATGAATGAATGTACTATTTTGCAATATTATGTTGTATCTGTGAAAAACATTTAAAAAATGTAATATCTTGTGTGTATCATTGTATTTTTCAAAGTTGCATCTAAAGATGGAGCGCTTGAATGCTGAAATAAACTCCACGCCATCGTTGTGAAACAGAACATAATTATCAGATGTTATTGTACGAACTGTATTGATATGAAAAAAATATATCACAGCTGATTGACAGTGCAAGTTATGGAAAATTGCTGGTAAAAAATAAATAAAAAATTACATCACAACTTTCATTCCTGTGAACTATAATATTATATATAAGTGAAAAGTATAAATATTAAAATCCAAACTTGGGTGTAATATATATCATCTAAGAATCTCACAAACTTCAGTGTTTGCATGAAAACACAGTAAAGAGGTAGTTAATGATGACGTGGATGGAGAACTGTGGGCTCTCTCTGGCACTTAACTGGAGTTAACTCACTAAACAAAAAACTGCACTTCTTTTAAGCCTCATTTGGCTTCATGTAGCCCAACAGCACACGCGACGAGGAAAAATGCTTCGAAGAATTACCCAGAAAGCAGAGCACAACATGCTTTTTAATGCTGGAGAAAAGAAAAAAAACGGCAATTTCATCTCCAGCAGAGGGGTAGTGACTCTCCCTCGTAGAGTTCCCTTCTCCACCGCTTAATTACTGCGTGCGATCATGAATATTTCAGGCATATGCTTTCCCACTTTGTCACTGGAGTTCAGAACTAAGAGAAACAAGTTCATATGCATATTAATAGGGGGTTTGTGGGTGGAGGGGGACAGGAGGACTAAGGGTTGCCAGTGTGCTGGTGACAGCAGGAGGAAATGGCACTCATTCCCCAGCAGCTGCTCTTTTTAGATCCCCCTCAGAGGGAACTGCCCGAGGAGGGCCTCCGCCACAAAGGGGATAAAGGAGATGAGGGCTCTTGATGGAAAACAGGCAAACAACCACTGGGACCCCTTCCTACCCCCCCCCCCCCTTCCCCTTCAAACACTAATGCTAGCGCACACACACACAGAAACCCTTGGCCCACACTTAGCCGACCCCCAGGAGTTGTCAGGACCTCTTTAGCATTTTCCGCGGTGGCTGCTAAACTGTGCATTAGCACCAGGCTAACAGAACCGCTCTAATGACTGACTGAGACTGTAAAGAGAGATTTTTTTCTTCTTCTTCCTAGCTATGTATAATGACAAATGGGAAGCAGTCCTGAGGGAGGGAGGAACGAGCCGGGGCCCTGGAAGCATCTGAGGCCCCTACCGGTTGAAGAGGGTCGCGCCATTAAAATGACAATATAAATGTAAATCCTAAGTAATAATTCTTAAAGATGGCTGACGCGACCCCTCCCCTGGATCACGTGCGTCACTGCGCTAACATGGTCTAGGGGCAGCATTAAACGCTGTCTAATTGAATTTATGGACCTTTAAACACCACTTAGCAGCCAGTAGAGCATAATGATATGCTTTATTTAACATATCTAAACAAAGACGATTACGGCATTGTGCAGGTTTAATGGTGCACAAAGTGTTCTCTTTCCTCTTGATGAAGAGGCCCATTTGTGCGTCATGTTACCAAAACCTCTGCAAATAAAAGCCCACCTCAAAAAGTTGATATTTTTTTTGCTGTATGTGGGACAACTCTTGATTAATTTGAACTCTGTCAAGTCTGCGTGGAGATATCAGGAACGCTTCAATGGCAAGTTCAAAGGGAGCGCTAATTAGTTTGACCTTTCCTGTCATAATTAGCATGCCCGTTCAACCTCCCACAATTTCCCCAGCAAGAACAAAAGAGGTAACGCTCAAGCTGTGTTTTCTGGATGGAAAACAATCTCTTAATTGATGTTTTCACACAATACATGACACTGTGTTTTGTTCCTCATGCCCCTCATTTGCACAATTCTTAAGACGGACGCAGATCTGAAATACACACAGAGAGGTACTCGACTTGGGCAAGCGTCTTAAGCTGTGAGACAGTAGCACAAAGACGAGGCGTGCAGGGTGAGGCAATTAGAGCAGTGGCAGCTATATCACTTCCTCTAACATGTCAGAGGTACTAAATGTGATTTATAGTGGGAGTTCCTGCTGGGCACTCTTAAAGGGGAGAGAATTGAGAGGCATTCAAGATGAGTATAATGGGGATGGCTTTATATTACTATCTAAACAAATGTTTCTTTTTTCGTAGATTTTTTTGAGAGGCAGAAAAATTAATTAACCATAGCAATAACAAGACAAAGCCTTACCAAAAACACAGATAACACAACCATCACTAATACATTTTGCCTGTGCACAAATGTTTTTTTTGTGCACAAAAAACAAACAAATGTGTGTTAAGTAATCTTACAACTGCAAAGCCCCTTTTCTTAAGGTACTCAAAGTATTATTTACCATTTATCTGCAGCCAGGGTGAGCCTATGATAGCCCATGGACAGGATTAGAGTACAAGTCTAATGCTTATATCTGCAAACCCCTAAGAATGACTTGCCACCGCTACAATAAACCCTTGTGATCTGTTTCAGATCTTGTTCCACTTTCCCATCAGTCGCCATCACAGCCGCTATAATTCCCTTTCTGAGTGCCAAGATTTTTCTGTCTTTTTTCCCCCTTTAGATAGGAGGCACAAAGAGAACAGGACAGAGAGGGGTGGCTTTTGTTTTGGTACCTCTGTGTCTTCCCCCACTCTTTTCTCTTTCTCTTGCCTTCCCTCTGTGGGGCTCTGGTGTGATTATTACACTTTCAGTGGAGGATTTAACCACGGGCCAGTTGGGCCATCGCCTCGGGGAGGTCCCGATTTCAATGCGTGTGTGCTACTTTTTCCCCCAGTTTATTGCCTTGCCTTTTATTCTGCCAGACAGTCCCACTGACATCAGGGGGCTCTTAGAATAACTTGCCCGAGGCAATCAGATCCCTGAACTTTAAATCAGCCACCGTATACTGGTATAGGTTCCAGATCTGACAATGAGCTAGTGCTAATGGATAAAGATAACTCATGTGATGTTGAGGATGAAACAATGTTTTTTTTCTGTTTTATAATTTGGGTAGTGTGTCAACCAAGGAGGTGTTTATGTGATCACCTTTAACAACCTTTAGTCAAGATGATTAAACACATTTAGAAAAACGTGATTGTGACACATTTACGTTTGGCTGAGCATCTTAACGCTCCGTTATGTACCTTATATACCGCCAGGCCATCACATTTATCAGGACTCCTACACTACATCCAATACACATAATTGCAACCTCTATCAGCAATTAATGTATATCATACCATAGCTGCATTGCAGGAGTTCACTATTAATAGGTTTGTGCATTATCCTGAATCATTTAACATGAACATTTAAAATGTAAGCCTCTTTACCTTTGCAAGATATTGAATAAAGTGTAATTGGTATTGTTAAAAATATGTATGTTTTTGTTATACCGAAGAAATATTTGGCATACATGATTTCTGTGCTCCATAGATTCTCTCTGTGTTCTGTTTTTTCTGTTATCTCTCCACAAGTCCCACCTTTAACATCTTTTAGAGATGCAGATCATGAAAAGAAAAACCTCACGTGGTTTGGAGCTGAAGGGAAGATTGCAGCTAAAATCAATCTGTGACAGTCTTAGTCTGCTTAACAGTCTATTTTAGAATTTAGGCATGATTAGCTTTTGGCAAAGTCAACAGGGACCCTCTTCTGTACTGATGGCCTCAGCCTCTGGTCAGTGTGGATCAATGTGACAAGTCAAGTACAGGTCAAGCTTATGCAGATTCAGAACAACTATGATGAAATGAAAGGAGATCAATATTATTTTGTGCTGTGTGAATAAAAGGCACTTGTATCCAAAATTGTCAAACTGATGAGGGATAAATAATAAAACACCACTAGTATTAGGCCTTAGAGTGCAATCTATGCAGTAGGTTCTTAAAAACGAATATATGCAAGGTCATATATTCAAAAATTTCCGGCGTGAAGTTTTTGTAGAAGCTAGTTGTAAAAAAGTTCAGCAGCGGTTCCCAATCATTCTGTCTTCTGACCCCTCAAGATAAAGCAATGTACAACGCATATACAGCCTGTATAGAGCACTGTAAATAGTAAACACCTTTGTCATGAGCTGCATGTGCTACTGTGCAGTAGGTTTAATAGATAACCAAGTTCATATGAGTAAGAGGTAAAAGCTGAAATTCTAAAAAAGGAAGACAATCTGAAATATAGTATGTTTTTCTTCTGCCTGATACTGTTAATCATTTGGCGTCTTTCAGATTTTTTCTTCTGGCCCCTTCGGGTTAACACACAAGTCTTCCATGGGAATGACAGTAAGTTGACAGAAAGGTAAAGGCCACATTCTCAACCTTTCACATCCAAACAACCTGCCCCATCTGAAATAGACACACATGGGCTCAGAATTTTAGAGTTAAACTTTTAATCACCTCTGTTTTCCTGATCTAAAAAGATGCCATCTTATTAAGAAAAGGTAGACGAATAATCAATCAAGTAAAAAAAAAAAACAGCGAACATACAAACCAAGACATCATTAATTCACGCCACTGAGTAAACACTTAATAATTTCTTAATGTAGGACTGTCAAAGGACCTGATTTGTTTAAGGCTAATATGTACATAATTAAGACATACTGTAATTTCTGTCCTTTGGGTGCACAAGCAGACTTGCTTTCATGCAAGTATGTGCTTCAGTGTATGAATGACAGCTCCAAGAGCCCATGTAGAGGGTAAATGTTGCAGAAGGCCAGAGTCTCCGGAGTGAACACTGTGGATCTGTGATCTGCTCGGGAGCTCAGCAGGACATTACCACTGCCGCACAAATCAGCAGTAGACATAAACTCACATTTGCTGGGCTCCCCTGTCTCCTGCTAGAGGAGGTTTAGCATGTCTAACATTGATGGCTCTCCCCTCCTAGCAGAGGTGTATCAGGAGCCAGAGCTTTAATAAGAAGTAATTGTACCCCTGCTTTAGCCTGGCACCCTACGAGGAATACAGGTCAACAGAACAGCTGGAACCTAGAGGTTGTTAAAAATAGACACGGTTGGCTTGGGGTTTATTTGTAGATCGGCTCCAACATGAAATTAAAGGCATTGCTGATTTCTTGAGAGACTTTTAGAGGGTTCTTCACAGGAAAAGTCACAGCTTGAGCTGCTTTGTTCCAACTGAAATGAGATGTTTAAAAGCTATGAGTGAAAAGGAATCCATAGTTATAGCTTAAAGAACAAGAAACGCGCTTTAAACCGAAAAGAGCAAACATTGAATCATTGTTAAAACGCTGTTAAGTTAAATTCATTAATATTGAAGCCCAGGCTTTGTTGAGACGGTTTTAAGTCAGATCGTATCAGCCTTTAAGATCTGGGTTTAAGATTTTATATGCAGTTTATGCAAGCAAAAAGGGGGCCACCGCCACATCGAGCTCTCGCCTCACTCTTTATTGAAAGCTTTCTTAAAAACGACTGATAAAAGCCGAGGGCATCTTTAAGAATTGACACACTCTTTAAAACATACATCTCATGAAAAAGACTTAAAGAGGGCCAGTTGCAAATTTAATATAACTTGGGGGACGCAGCAGTGAAATACCATCAATGTGCAGGCAGCGGCTGTTCACAAAGTAACTGCCTGGGTCTGAGAGAATACTACGCTCACATCACATCTGAAAGCCAAACACACTGGCAGACAGAGGCGAGGCAGACGAGGTTGATGAAGAGTGAGGAGAAAAGGCAGGCTCAATTGAGCTGGAGAGATGTACCCCTATTTCACCTTTTTGCATCACTTGCTTTTGTACTATACGTCCATTCGGACAAGAGCCTTTTTATGGCATGAAAGCAAGGGTTTGATGAGTTCATCTAAGTAAATAAGCAAAAAAAAGAGAAAGAAAAAAAAAGTTTCATGACATTTCTGATTCCTCCAACACACTCTAAAGCCCAAAAAACACAAAGAAACCTGTACCAAAGAACTCTCGGCTTTCAGAACAATACAAGTTGAGAAACTTAAGTGTAATTCTGTTCGCTTGTATTTTGAAGCACTTTTTTTAACCCCATGAATATTTGATGAAATGGGTCCAAACCAAAGCTATATAACACTCCTGCATAACTGATGCTCACCGTGAGCCATCAACATTAGGGGCATGATTGAGTGCATTCAAATGAATTAAAACTGCACATTGATTACTTGATGGAATAAATGGGTCCTTCCCACCGCATCCCCCCCCGTCATTCTTCAGCTCTGCTAACATGCACTAGATCCACGAGAAAGCAGCGAGACAGAAGGGGAGAGAAAGGGACGGGATAAGTCCTTGGCAAATGCTCATTTTGACTTCCCATATATTCTAAAATGATGTGTTGATTTGATCTCTGTGGGAAGTTAATTAGGTTCATAGATTGCTCCAGGTATTCTTCAGGTAATTTAGAGTGTCGTGATCTCTAGAAAAAAACCCGGGACCTCACTCTGCTCCAGACACGTTTCTGCATTATTGGGAGTAGCTAATTATTTTTACTGTGTCAGGGGTGTGCAGTTTTGCCGGTAGTAACACAGTGAAAAGGAATAATAATTGGGAAATCTATTCAGATGAGGCTAGCAGACACAAAGAACATAGCCTACATTGTAAAAAGTTAATGCAAATTGAATTTACAGAAGTTGCTGTGATCCTGTGAGGCTGACGTTCACACTTCACCCTCACAAGGAACCAGCTTCAAATCATCATTATTAGCAGACATTAGCCGGTAAGGAATCACTAATATTTTTTTTAGTAGTGCCCTCTCAATTTTAATTTTCATGCTGTCAATCAGGTCTATAAAGGCATGAAGTATCAGGACAAAACAGTGCCACTGATATTGCTATAAGGTTTCAAAAAATCCCAAGTCTTTCAGCAGCAGCTCTGCTCTCCCAAACCGAGGTAGTAGCTTCAGGATGAGCCTTAGGCGTCTCCCAGCTGTCAAAGTTGGAAGGACATACAATGAGGCCACTCATTTTCCGCTGAACAAGTTGTTCAGCTGAGAGCAGGTACAGGACCTGCAGGGTGGTTTTGCATATTGGAATAGTGAAGGTTGAGAGAAGCAGAACCTCTCATTAAATCCCTCAGATATCATTAGTTCTTCTATCAACACTGTACTCCAGCCAGCTCCTTTCTATCTCCTCTGCAGCTTTTCCTCTGTGGAGCAGCTGTCTTAAGAATAGCGAAACCCAACATAAACATGAATAAATAAATTTCCCATCTAATCACTCGCTTGAACAGATTCATTCTCACCTTTCAGCCATATTTTATTTAAACAAAGGACATCAATCCTTGAATCATAAATAAATGGGCCGCTCCACGCCAATTGTTTTAAAATGTTAAGCTATAACTAAAAACCTCATAATGAAGCTGATCCGCAGAGACCAAGGTCAAAAGTAAAAATCATTTTGGTAATCCGATGTACAACGGTTCCCTTACACGGTGGCATAATTAACTTGAATATATTAATTCTTTAGTACATTGCTTATTGAATTATACATCCTCAATTTGCCTTCGACAATACAGTATATATTGAGCAATGATGGTGAATAAGGAGTAGTAGATAAAAACCTGTTGGCATATCTGGAGCCCCTGAGCATGAATTATTATCTCCGTCTCACTGAAGGACATGCTGTTGGGTTCAGGGAAATCATGAACCTCTCCTGAATCGGCCTATTTGTCTGAGTAAGCTGTAATTGCTTTCTCAGGACATGGGGGGAAATTTCAATATTTTAAGCAACATTGTTAAAACAGAGTGCACCGAGGCAGCAGGAACAGAACTGACAACAAAGAGAAAGTTGTGCACATTGCTCCCTGTGTGATAATTAATGTCTGATCCATGTTTGTGTGTTGTGTGTGTGTGTGCCATCAAACACCAGCTAAGATCAGTGATGGGCAGAGAGCACAATTTAACAATCAAATAATAAAATGTGACTGCAGTAATTGTTAGCATGAGGGTGTAAATAAATCATAGCCCACCAATACTGTTTTTTGAGATATTTTGAAAAGGTAAAACCAATATATTGACCAATTTTGCATTACAAGCAGAGCTACTGATGTAGTTTAAACTGCAAGATAGTCAATGTGGGTGGGAGGGGAGGTGGAAGGTTCAAAACTAAACGTAAGCAGACATTTTGTCAAGTCGTCGTAAGTCAAGTTAACATCAACCACGCTCTACCTGACTTAGTGTTTTTTTTTGCCTAAACCTAAACTTCCTGGGAAGACAAAGGTACCTTACTAACGTTTAAGGTGCCATTCCTATTCTCACCCAAGAGAAGAGCAGATACTCTGCGGCTGGACTCGGCCATTTATCTGGCTGGTATGTTAAACTTTTCTTGAATAATGTCCCTTGGCATGTCTAACCATATACATGAACATGGTCCACAGGGTTGTCAGGTGGCCTCTCAATAACTGGTGTTTTGTTGAGTTGTGCTGACAACATCGAGAATACTCAACACTGTGTTGGAATGTCCCAGAACTATTCTGCTATTCCATGCAGCGCACTGCTCAACTCACCAAGCAGCAGCCAAATAATCAGCTTCAGCAACCTCATTTTAGCATTCAACAAAGCCTTCATTCCTATCTACCACATCACTTTAAGATAAAAATGTGTCAAATTAGCATGCCCATGGGGCCACCAGATGTACTGTACCAAACAAGTTGTAAAACTAAAAAGCCCCGTGAAAGCAAACTAGTATGCTGCTTGAGCCACCATAGGGCTACCCCACCTTGGCAATAAACACACCATACAAATCTGTCTAATCACCTTATGCTGCCCCACCCATTTTCTTCCCTTCCGATTTCAATGCATTTGTATTCGTTCTTCTGGTTTGGTCGTTGCAAACAATGTTGATATTTGGCAACATTCAGCAGCTAAACTGCAGTGAACAGATTTTTTTTACAGTACCACATCCATCATCAACCAGTGACTGGGAGGACAACATTGTAAATGGCCTGAAATCACATATGAGAACATTTCTTAATTACTTTGTAGTGTCTGTTGGTGAAGATGGCTCCGCCTTGAGAAACTACAAAAGTATCAAAGTTTCTACACTACTGGCTAGCTAGCTATCGCATACATTTTAATACCCCATGGTTAAATATGCAATGCAGGCCTGTGTCTTCTCCTTCTGGCAGTGAGAGTAATGCTTTTTCGTCATGTGCTTTTGTGAGACGAGCCAGTCGGCATTCATTTCCAAATGTGGGTTATTTGGATAAACTGATCACATATTGGGAATACAAAGGTTTACTTCCCGTGTGAAAATTAGAACTTCAATACAGCTAAAGGTGAAAAAACATTAAAAGCTGATAAAGCTGGAGCCGCTAAGGGAAGTTATCTCATTTCCATTCTAAAACGGAGGTAAGATTACAAAATGACGCAATGCGGAAGCGCCCTAGTTCAGGCAGAGGAATAAGGTCAATAGTAGCACAAGTTAACATTATAAGTGGGCTAAGAGACACAAGATATAAATATTTTTTTAATTTCCATTTAGTGCCTTGCATTTAACCCACAATCCCTTCTGTTTTTGTGCTAGCTGAATACCAGATTGACAAAGGCAACGACACTGTTAAACTTTCCCATTGTCTTGTCAGTCATGCCACACATTCACATCTCTTGTTCTTATTTTTTGATCCACAAAAAAATGGCAAAGATTCTTTTATATTCAAATGAGAACATTAACATTAGACATCCGGCATCACAAAGTCCCTCTCTGTTAGCATCTCATTTGAATATCTCATATCTTCAAGACACAGCTCAGTTAGAGTCATCTGGGCTTTTGTCCCCGGCACGGGACACCACAGGCAAGTCAGAGAGATGTCACACATCCAGCCTAGTAATTTGTCATGAAAGAACCCTTTCCTAGCATGAAGGTAACGAGCTGTCAAGGTTATAATGGCTAGCATAAACATAGCTAATTAATTAGAAACCAGGTGAGGCAGGGTAAGGCCACACTGCTGAGAGAATCCATAATTAGCTAATATGTTACATATACTCCTCAGAATGTATCGTAAGGAAGGCAAAACAATTATGTTGGTTTGAATATCAACAAGGAGAGACTGATAAGGAGTCTCTCAGTGGCACCTGTAACAACCTCAAAGCAAGCATGCATTATAAATACAAAAGGCAAGCCATTCTCTATTAGAGATGAAGACCAAAAGGCACTCAGACAATAACATGTCAGCATCTCTTAACGTGCACACCCAGCTCCCTCAGACGTCGCAAAAAATGCCAAACAAAATGAAAATGGCACGCTCCAGCTCAGAAACTTGGCACTGAGTGAAAACTTTCGACAAATGCTTTTCTCAGAGGACCAAGTTGTCTCTTTTTAGACTTTGATGGTAAATTGCAGCTAAATCATCTATATTGTTCAATGGGAGGAGATAGAGCTTTTATTGCGTCAGGTTTGTAATATCATTCTGATATTGTAATTAGTGAATGAACATAGAGATCAAGCACTTCTGTAGTTGACTGGCTACCTGTGTCTATAGGTAGCTTAAACGTGTGGTTTGCAGAATTCTAGTGTAATTACCTCTAATTCTCATAAATATTGGGGAAGCTGAACACACACGGCATACCAATTCCTCTGCCCAAGGCTATATTTCTAAGCTTTGCTTTATTTGATTAATGATGAGAAAGGTTATAGCTCCCTCAGTATTGCAATGCATACATTCTTTACTTCATGAGACCAGAGATTTTGGAAGAAGTCCGTTTGAAAATACAGGATGCATATCATCATCTAGTTGACCAAACGCTTCATTTCTGAGTTTCAGAGATTTGTATTGAACTAATTCAGTTATCAATGCACAATCACGGTAATTCAATATAAACTTACAATATTATTCAATGTAGATAAAGTATGTCTGAGTTAGAGATTGAATGCTGGGTTTGTATGTTGTGCAGATTATAAAGCTCTCTGAGATAAAATTGGTGATTCTGGGCTTTATAAATTAACCTATATTATAAAGTATTAAAACAATGCAATGTGGGATGTGACATATCAGATAAGTAATTGGGAGACAAAGGAAAGATACATGGACCATAACTATTGCACTTTTATAAAAGCAGAGATAGCGTTGACTCTCAGGGAGCTTGTGCCGTGATAATGTTTAAGACTGTCCTCTCAAGAAGAACGACAGCGGCAGGAACGTCAGATCAAAAAACATTCTAAGTGTCGTTGTGGGCTATTTCATCATGGTTGAGGAGCGGCAACGGGAGACTCATGTAAGCTAGTTTTGGGCAGTAAGAGCATTGTTTTTGCACAAACCTATTGTTGAAAATCACCTGTATCTAACTATAAAGCAAGATTTCTCTGTCTGTCTGCCTTTGCATATGTCGAGAACCGTTCATCCGCCCCAAACGAGCACTGCACTAATTTACATAAATTGCCAAAAGAAAACTATTTGATTATTTGTGCAGGACAAAAAATAATTAAATGTTTAAGTTCCTGTTTCGACTGAATGGAAACTGAGAAGCATCATTGTTTATCTCTAACTCCGGCTGTTCTTGTTAGTTGAATCCAAAACATGAGTGGTGAAGATGCTTTACACATGTTCTGTTTCTAAGCTGACTCTGCTGGTTAAAATTCAAACAATCAAACAAGTGCAAGTGAGCAGCAAAAGGAGAAAGGTTGCAGCCTTGAAGGAATGTCACATTTGGAGAGAAATAAATGTACAAATCAATTCCCATTTAATTCATAAGGAAACTATTAAAATGAAGCAAACTTTACAGACCTGTCCAATAAAAAACTAGGACACAATGATTAAATATTAGGATTAATATTAGGTCTGGAAAATGGAATTAACTCTTTCTACATGTTTCATTGAGGGCAAATAAGAAGCCCTGGATTTATTAATGTTTTCCGGTTTGTGTCAGACACCATAAACTCAGTGTGTTGATATCTCTGAGGACGTGTTACACTATATTCATCACTTCTCTTCGTATAACAGGAATTCAAACCTTCTGGTTCAGGGCAGAGAATGGTACGGTCCACTCTGACAGTGGAGACTTGTGCACCTGCCAGCAGACAAATCTGTTTCTCTCCATGTACTGGATCTGAGAGCTAACAGTTGTGTTACACTGGACACATAAACCAGTGGCCAGATATAACTATTCAGCTTTTACTATTGTACTGGCTTTATTAAAAATATTAGTTATCTACAGAAATAGTGTCCTTAAAAATCTAAAAAATGTAGTTATTCTGAATTATTTGACACTCAAGGATGATTGCTTTGGGATTATTCTCATTTTTAAAATGACCTTTTAAAATCAGTTGCATAAAGATTTAGATTTTGTTGTGTTCGGGAGGTTAAGCAAGAACAAAGAATAAAGTTTATTTGTCTGACTGCAAAATGTTCAATGGTACTTGCATCATAAATAATTATATATGTTTAAATTGTTTAGTTTTTTGCCCAGACTTTGTATTTGTATTATTTTTCTCTATTTTCTACAAGTCTCACATAATAATAAGAACATAACTTTCTGTGAGATACTGAACAATTCCATTGTGATCTGTCTCTTTAAAATAACTGTTGATATTTGATTATATGTCAACACTGCATTTATTCTGATATAAATACAGTCAGAGCTTTCAATGAGTTATCACTTAAAGTATTGTATCAGAGAGGCTCAGCAGATTTAGTGTAAGTTTCAGCAGCCCTGACTTTAATTTCCCTTAGCATTGCAGATGCTGTGGATGAAACCATTTCCCTTCCTCAGCCCTCAGGCTCCTATTGGTGCTGCTGTGGTTCCTGCCGTTAAAGGCTAGCTGCCACCACCCCCCTCATTTACCTGCTCGGTGGTGCGGCCCGAGCCTCGGTCAGGAAGTGATGAAGCTGATCCAGCTTATCGGGCTGGCTCCTCCGGGGGCTTCTGCCACCATATGGCTGACCCAGGCCCTGCAGCCTCCCCAGGGGGGACTCGTTCCTGGATCAGAGTAACGATTTGGAGTATATGGCTCTCCATGTTACCCCTCTACCCCCAACATGACTACACAGATGTGGTTTCAGCAAATTCCTGGAAATGTGAACTAAAGTACGGTACAGGAATCATGCAAAGAGGTTGAATTGGATTCATCAACCTACATACTCGACTTTTATTTCCACTGATAACAGATATAAAATAAATATCAGTGAGTCAGGTTTTCCCCTCCAGTACTTGGAAGCAAATAAAACAACAATTGCACAGTTTGGCAGGTGGACAGAATGCTCAACCGGTGGCCACAATAGTCACAGCATCATGTGGGAGATGCACTTTCCAGCTGTTTCACTTTTCCAGGCGGTGCCCTGACATTTTAAATATGCTTTCACCAGCGGTTTCAATGGTCCTGCGTCAACATTTGCATGCCTTTTGTTCCCAAAGGCTACAAAAGAGGATAGCGAAGAGGTAGAGGGGGGGGAAGTCAACAGTTTCTACAGCAGCCAAAGCTGTATCTAAATGTGTCTTACATCTCTGCACCCTGCTATGCCCCCCCATCCCGCTCATCGCTCGTTCCTCTCGCCTCCTGGAGGGCAGCGTGATTGAGGGGCGCTACCCCTTCCTTTTATCCTGCAAGCGAAGGCCTGCCTCTCTCCATAGTCAAAAACATCAACTGTGGAGGTGTGGTAAAGACGAGGAAAGCGGAGGGGAGGGTTGTGAAGTGTCACATATTCCCCTAAAGCACAATGAGCCATGCACAGGTTAGATGCAAGGATATGGAAAGTCATTATTTGCAGGCCTAAAGGGATGTAGTTGTTACGCGGGCCAGATGGTATATCAACAACAGGCAAAATAGACAACCTATTACAATCCTCTGTAGTATAGTGGTTTGCTATCAAAGACCTACAAAGGCCTTGTTTGTGGCTACCGTGTTATCTAATTTGTGTATGTTTATTTATGTGCCATGTGCATCGGTTGCCCATGGGAATATGAAGATGTCATTTACATGTTTGAGTACACCAGGGCTGCTTATAAGGCAGTATGTGTTTGAACATATGAACAAATAGTGTTGCAGAAGCCTGATCCAGTAACTTAAGGGATAATTACTTCTTCGGATGTCTTATCTATTATTTATTATTTGTATTATATAAAGATATATTTACACTGTCTAATTTTGGATCATCTTGTTTTTGATTGTTTTGTTTTTTATGTTGCAGTTATCTGATTGAGTAGGTTGGTGAATATCACAAATAATGTAACAAACTGTGTGGTTAGGTATCAAAGGAGACTAGTTAATTGAATAGGTGCAATGCATTTGTACTGTATATATATATATATATATATATATATATATATATATATATATATATACACACACACACACACACACACACATAGTTAACGCAGTTTAATCCTCAAAATAAATATAAATGAGATAATACACTTGATATATAACAATCGGTGACAAGAGAAGCAAAAGACAGAACTGCAACACTCACAACAAGGCAGAGCCACTCCACAGTCACTCCAAAGTCACTATCAGACAATAAGACAGCATGAATACAATTACAGCCCAAATGTACCAGTGCAGAGACAAAAAGTCAAGACAGTTAAAAGCTATCAAAGAACAAAGGAGAAAGCGCACAGAGGAACATCAGGTTTCGGTTATTGCTGGGTTATTGCTGGCTTTGGAGGCATGGAGCAATTATCACATCAGTAAAAGCATGGGGCTGTTGACATAAAAATGTCCACTTCAGTATTGCTCTGCAGCTCATTCCAGTTACTGGGAACAGTAAATTGTAATGAGGAGAGCCTGATGGAGGCGTTAGCTCTGGGGACTGTTAACTGACGGGCACATCGGATATTATAACTGACAGATGAGATTTGTAGCACGCTTAGGTTTTGTAATCTAATCTCTGCTGTCATCACCTGACACTATCAGGAGTTGTTTTATAGTCAATGTATGGAAAAATCCCTTTGTATACTCATAATAGAGTTGAACATTTACACTCAGAAGGGTCTAGTTTTATGAGTGTGTGAACTTGGCCAATGTCTGTCTGCAAAGTTGTTAAGTAGATAAGTATAGCCACACTGGATATCACCTTTTGTTTCACGTTTGTGCTGAAATTTGCTTTAAATACTCTAACTTAACTTTACAAGCTCAAAAGGTCGGCCTTCCATCATTTATATATCTTGTAAATATATGCAACATATACATATTTCTATTTAATATATCTATTATGAAGATATGCTATCAAGCTTTGTGTATATTTGATAATTCAATCTAAGGAAACATACAGAAATAAAAAAAAAAGGTCTTTAAATAGCCCCAATAGGTTAAACAAACACAATAGAAAGTTAAGGAATGTATATGGAAAGTGAAATGACTTTCTAATTACCAGTATTTTTGTCGCTGTGGCCTCTGGTTCTGTAAAAGTGAAAGAGATGGTGATGATTGCTATGTTTGCAGTTACAACAGCAGCTCGCTGCAGGCAGGACCGGCACAGTGAAGTGTTTATGTGGTTTGTAGGGACACCTATTGGTTAAATGTGAGAACTACACTGTGTGTTGCAGATGCACACAAGATGAAAATGTCCCAGCAATCAAGAGTTCATTTGTGTAGTTCATTAACGTTGAATAACAAACAAGACTTGTCATACATAATGGATAACAATTAAAGTGCAAGGCACAGTCTCTCCTTTCCTTAAAAACAGATATAAAAGGGGGCTAGAGTTGTCCCGACAGTCACATACTGAGCAGTCAAGTCAGCCTGTTAGGAATTAAAAAAGCAGTGCTTCCTTAGGACATACTAATGAATCATGTATAAAAGATAATCATTATTGGTTTATTAACGCCAGCGTCTCACAAGCCACAAGCACACAGCTCAGTCCCAGGATATGCAACAACTAGAAATATTGTAATTAAAACTAGAAACATGGCTGAAATTCTCTGACTTCAGACAACAGAATATCACAACAACATCACTCTCAACTGCATGGAAACATAGAGGAACCTCTGCAGATCAACTATTCAAAATGTCGAGGAACACATGGGTCTATTGTAGCTTTTTAAAGTAGAAACTTGGGGATCATATCATTATTGTGTTCATCACAGATACACCTTTCTATTTTTAAGGATACTTTTATGAAATATCCAAAGCACCTTTGTTTTTCAATTAGTGCGTAGTGTTTGAATCATTCCTGTGAACTCGTGCTTTTGTGTTGTGTTTTCGTTATGTTGTTTTGTCCTTATCTTAACGGAGATATAAAAATAAAAACAAAAGAAGAGCAGAAACATTTTTAATACTAAAAGATATCCCTTTAATGTTGCACTCATTTAGCTTCTGCTCATTTCCACGGCGCTCAACAGGTGTCGTTTGCTGCAGTAAGTCCTACTTAACGGCAAAAAAAGACTTCCCGCTTGATTCAGTTTTACCTTTCATGGACCAGCTACCTTTGAAAGAGGGAGTGTATACAATAAATAGAATAATTCATGATTTTGTCATTAAAAATGAAAAGTTTCTTTTCCTCATACTTGGGATGTGTTTTGAAATTATACATAATGGACCGTAGATGTTCAGAAGTTTTCCAAACCTCCTCTAGCTACGTTGGTGAGACGTACAAGAGTCCCCCCCTTGCGTTTCACAGGAGAGGGGTACCAGGGCTTTAATTATGTGCAGAGCTCGGATCATTAGCATGGATGGGGAGTGCAGTGTGGAGCGTCCTCGTCTCCAGTCAAGGCACAGTGCTCTGAGTCGACCACCCCCTCCTTTCTCCTCCTCCTCCTCCTCCTCTCATGTAAAAAACGAGCCCCGGCCTTGTTACCGCGGCGCAGGTTAACAAGCACAGGAGCAGCGAGTTCATGCTGATGAGCTGTAAATACGTGGAGGAGAATATTGGCTATTACAGATTACAGGCAGTTCATTTGAATAACAATGGTACCTTAATTAATGTATGATATAGTTTAAGGATTTTTAGATTGTTTTAGATATATCCTTAAGTTCAATATCATGCACAGTCACTAAATTTAAATCAAAATTTGAATTCTTGAGGAAAGATTTCCTGGACACAATCCTGTCGCGCCCCTATATGATAAATCCACTTCCTCCGACTAAAGAAACCCGTCTCTATGCGGCTGCGCTGCTGGAAACAATCCAAGTATTACCGTGACACAGATACACGTAACGCTCACGCACATTCATCCCAACCCAGTTCTAAACTTTCTCAATTATTCATTAATATGAAATTGTGTTTGTCTCAAGTGGAACAGCGTGATTTCCTCCTGCGACATACAAGGAATTGTTTGGCCCCTCTCCAGGGCCACCGTCACTCCTTTGCCAATTTCTCCGTTGACACATATTGTTCAGGAAACCATTTCCCTCCTGATAGTTTGGAGAGCACTGATTTGTCCTAATCCTGAGACCATTTGTTATACAGAAGACTGGGATAAATAATAAATTGTGTATGACAGAGTCAAAGAAACAAAAAAATGGAGCTGGCGAACAAATGGTTTGCTTTATGGTCGGGAAAGAAAATCTTTCTTTATGGTCGCATTATCAAATCATGATATGTATATTCACTGTTGAAATGAATAATAATAAGTGGAATGTGGGAGAAATACAGGGAACAAATATAAGGCTGCTATCTGCTGTGACGGCTTCGTAATTGTGTCGCTCTGACGCTGCTCTATGTGAAAATATAGAATTTTGTATAATGTTTAAAATCATGTGGCACATGTGGATACAACGGCATCTCAATCATACTCTGTGGACATCATCTGCAATTTTAATGTGAGTGTTATGAGAGAAAAGGCAGAGTCTTAAATTGAATGTCAATATATATTATCAGGAATATGAACTATATTTGATGATGCACATCATTAAGCTTGTAAATATCTTCTTATTTGAATTGCTATGAAAACTTAGGAACAATGACGATTAAGAATGCATTTGACAGAAAAAATGTTTGATGAAAAAGCCAAAGAAGGCCTGTAAATGAATTCTATCATGTTTTAAACAATGCTGTTTATCATTGTCATTCATTTGTTTTTGGTGATTTATATTAGTGTGTAAATAAAATAACAATAAGCTGTAAAAATGAAGCAAAAAGGCTTCCTCTCAGAGTTGTGCTAAAGTGTTTATTAATGAACTATAACTACAGTAATATAAATCTGATTTAACAGAAAATATTGTTTAAAAAATAAAATTATTTACAGCTTCTTTATTCTGACCAGAAGTGCTTAATTTAATTTGGGGAATTATTTAAAACCATTTTGAAAACAACATTATTAAAACATAATAATTTAGATATTAATCACAGACTCTTCCATGACAGATGGTTAACTCTAATGTTAATCTGGAAGGGAAATAAATCAATTATAATCATGAAGCTGATTTATTATGTCATACTTGCACATGCTCAAACAGAGAACATTAAGAAATAGAAAGTGACCTCTTCTACAGTTTCCCAGTGGCATTTCTTTTTTCCATGAATGCTGCATTCTGAGGATGAATTCATACATAATTTTTTAAACACTCTGTCGTGTGATCTTCTGTAAGCACTGTTCATTCAAATCCTGCAAAAGGCTACTGAATAACTTTAATAAAAGATCAGCGATGCTAAAGACTCGTAAAACAACACTCATCCATTTTAATGCCCAGAAATTTCCATTTCATTTCCCTTTGTATCACAGATTCATTTTGCAGAAGCTAAATTAGTTTGAATAGTATAATTTGTAAATATATGTTAATTAACCCCTTTTCTTCATCTCGTTTGTTAAGACGGAGCACAGCCAAATGAAATTCAAACTTACCTGTAAGGCAGACTAAGGACCAGAATTAAGGCAAATAAAAACACTGCTGCACAGTTTACTTTTTTGCCTACTCAGTTGTTTTTAGCCAGGCGAGGGGCTTAATTGCATTGTCGTTAGTGTGTCTAATAACTGCCACGGGACATTTGGGTTTAGGAACCTATAAAGGCTTCTACTGTGTGTAAAACCTGCAGAAGGAAAACCACAGGAAAAAGGATGCCCACCACTGCTCCTTAATTTAAGGAGAGATTAATAAAGTAGTTGCTAGACTTGCAGTTTGTTCTCCCTAAGGGTTGTATTAATAATCTTAGAGATACAGGGTTCATCTGTGGAGATCTGCCCTTGTAAAAGACCCACAAAACTTAAAAGGCTTGTCTTAAAAGATCACTGATGAGCTGCTGTTACTTGTCGTCTATAATTTACTGTTAGTTTCATGCAGATTAAATGTTAAAAGAGAGCCTGTCTTTACGGTGTGGAATACTGTACTGTCTGTCTGGCGGACTAAACCGCTGACAAAAAGTCCTTCAGATGAGAGTTTATAATTATCAACAAAATCAGACACACACTACTCTCAAAGAGTGTTCAGACTCCTGTATGTATATATATATATACACTGATCGCGTTTTATAAATCAAATGTGGCTCATTGGTGCAGTATACTACCCATGCAGCATTTGTCTCTGAAGCATGACTGGTTTTCATTTCCAGAAACCATTTGAATACTGCAGGAGGTTTGTATTCTAAGAGTGGAAATGTTTTTTTAAAATTGATACTGTGAGTCAATATAATCCTCCGAAACGCAGCTCTGGGCTTTTCAAAAATCAACAAATGTTCTATTCTGTATTTATAAAAGAAATAGGTAAAATCTTGTCAGATAAGTTGTTTAAATGCTTGTTGGGGCATGACTTTATATTTATGTTCAATGCAATGTTCAGAAATTGGCTTCCAACTATTTTTACAGGTATTGGCGGGATAACATAGCGGTTAAATTTGTGTTTATTCCATATTTCAGTGAACATGAACACTGCACACAAAACAAAGACACATCCGTTGGCATTCATTTACAGGATGCAACATTTAAAGACAATTGTTTGTGTCTTCCTTTCTCAACAAGCTCCAAGTTTTTTTTATAATGAAATTATAACAATGACAAAGTTTATGCCTTTAATTCGTACAGCCGAAATGTCATTTAACGATATCTAGGAACAAACTAATCGTGTGCGGCAAATCGTTTTTGGTTATGGTATATGAATCCATTTTCTTTTTCAATTAGGAGAAAACAAATGACAAAATTTCATAAGTACAAGCATGCTCCATTATTCATGGTAATGAAACCATAGCCTTGCATTGCACTCTTGACCACCTGTTGGGACCTCGTACTAAATATTTCACAGCTTTTCTCCCTTTTTACTCCTTCTTCTATGACCCTTTGATGTTTTTGTTCCACATTCTTTCCTCCTTTTTCATCCTCCCTGGAATAGCAGTGGAATAATCCTACAATTTTTGCCTTTCATGCCTGAAACTTTGCATTGCATTTTAACATTTGTCTGGAGAAAATCCTTTTCCATCTGTGTGAAAGATCATCTTTAATAAAAGTGGAGGGCTGAGAAGAGCTGTAAATCTGTACTAACCACGCAGCGCCGAGGTCTCTGGGAGACTGATTAGCATCTGGGAGCCGGTGCGTGGCTCCTCAATAATGAGAAGAAGTGCTGGTTGGCTGCCATGTGACTCGGCCCGGCCTTGATGCCATTTCCCTGGTCGGTGAGGAAATACTACAGTCTACATTTTTTCTGTGTCCATCATGGCAGGAAGCCATTCAAAGAACTTTTCACTTGAAAGGTTTGTTAATTTCTGACAATCTCGTCACCAGAGCAGAGATGTGGCTGCGTCTCCCTTCGGATTCGTGGATGCTCCTGTGTGGCAACAACTCTGCTGCAACATTGGCATCATATATCCAAAGAATAGATTAAGAAAGTGTCTCTCTGCTTCCCGTCCGAAAACATCATAAATAATCAGCTTCTTTAACAACAAATCTGTGGCAAAATTTAAGTGTTGAAGCAAATGATCAACTGATCCTTCAGCACATTCCTTGTACTTGTTTTAAAGGCTTTAAAGGTGTACAATTTCAAAAAAAGAAACACAGTAACAGATATAATAACTGTTGTTTTCATTGATTAAATTCAGAAATTAAAAACGTTATAATAATAATAAAGTCCAACCCATACGCACCGATAAAGTGTCTCCTCCCAATAAATAGTTTCTTCTGCATCTGGCTCACATTTTCACAAATCTAGGGTAGTAATTGAATTACCTAAATTGAAAGATGTATGATGAGGCATAGATATTGACAAGAAATTGCGTGTATTTAGTTATTGATATATGTTGGTATAGAAATCAAAAGTATTAAAGAGTTAATTCAACATCGTTTTTAAACTGTACACTAAATTATATGACTGTACTGTAATGAACTAGTTTTGGAGTTTTTTTACCAAATATAAAAAAAATTGCATTTCATGGGTTGAACATGGCTCAACACGTGATCTAGCGCTTTAAATCAGGCCTCATTTTGCAAAGACAATTCTGAGATAGACTCGATCGTCTGGGAATAATCTACGTCATGACTTTTTTTTTTAAGAATGTGAATGCACTCTAATCAGAACCCACTCCACGCCTTTCCCCACCACCTCTAGTGTTTTTACTTTTTCCGTTAACACTGTGTAGCATTACAATGACTGCAGAGCACAAGCCTTTCACTCCTTTATGTGTACTGGAATTTAAGCTATCAGCCCATCGTAAAGTTTTAATGAGCAGAAATATCTGGCAATAGCTATGTGCTTACCTAAGCAGTGACAAGAGTCATAAAGTTCAGTGTCCTATCACGGTAGCTACTGTAGCTGTCACAATGTGTCGAGGCTGCATCAAGGCTTTCAGCATATGGAAGTGGACGTGGTTTCATGTCTCAGGGCCTTGCCCACTTTTAGCATTTTTTTGTTAATCATGCAGTGGGTGGACTTCTGTCTAATTTATACTTCTGCCGAAAACTTTCCGAAAACTGAAGCGATGGTTTGCAGAGCTCGCAGAGCTCGCAGAGACGCACCGCTCTCTTGGACATCAGACCCAGGTTGTATTAAGGAGGTGCACATACGCAACACCTGCTCATTTGGTGGTCTTTCTAGCTCCTTATTATTTCCAGGCACAGGAAATCATCCTCATCATCCAACTCGTTTGTATATATTTTTTTCCAGCCATGGAGTTGAGTTAGGCCACACTAATATGAACCTAATGAAGGATTTAAAAACTTCAAGTCCAAATGGAAAAGGATGACATGCTAAGTGCAATCCACCGCAGTACAATACTAAATACTATGTATGGCTGGTGCACGCATCCTTGCACCAACCCTCACAGAATGCATTGGCGCACAGCCACAGAAGTATAAATCAGGCATTGGGGCTCAGACCTGGGGGTGAAGTTAAAATGCCATGGCCCCTTTGGGTTAAGAAATGGTTTCTGAACAAGTAAAAACGTCTGAACAAGTCAAAAGTTTCACATTTCGCCGATATACTGATATGACTTTTTTAACATTAAATAATGATTGTTCGATTACAAATTGAGGAGCCATTCCTACATTGTTACCATGTGGGCTATGAATATATTCGAGCCACTATTTTACTAAATCGTCTTGTTGTCATTACTATACACATATTCCTCTAATAAACAGAAACATCAAGTAATAACAATACTATATATATATATATATATATATATATATATATATATATATATACATACACAGACACAAAGTATAATTTCTGAAAACAAATTTTTTATTTTATAAATTTTTAGTCTTCTGCCCCGGTGTCAGGTTTGACTCAATAATGCGGTATATCCATGATTTTTTGTTCTTTTTTGTCTATTCCCTGGACAAAAAAGGAAAAGATCTAAACCTTTTCTTTTCCACTGAATTTACATCTTCTGCTCATTTCTCCTGCTTTCTTACCAAGAGAATTCTAATGAAGGGTAGAGTCAGATATCTATAGGGATACAAGAGGACCTGGAGACAGGAGAGAATGCAGCCACTGATGGCAAGAAATTTCCATAAAAGTACAATCAGGTTGGAATTTTAAAAGTGAATGTTTAAGTAGTCTAAGAGATGGGCTTTGATTCACACTCTGATCAAACCCAAGACATCTCATTCAGAGAATAATGATTTTTTCCCCCTTAATTTTTCTCTGTTTCTGTCTCATCTGTGAGCTTACAGGTAGAGCAAAGCCCAATGGTATTGTTTTCCCTCCAGTACTTGAGCACAGGAGCCTTTCTTCTGTCGGATTAGACATGGCCAAAAAGAATGGCAAATGTAGATATGCCACGTTATTAGAGGTTGGCTACACGGTGCAGATTCAGGCCCAATCCATTCAATGCATTTTCATGGTCCCTCCAACACCGGAGTGCAAGTAAATAAATGTATATTTTATATACAAATATTCATTTGAAATGTGGACGAAAACAGCCTTCCTTTTGTGAATATGCGACTATGCATATAAGGATGTGACTGAATATCCAATAATAACCATTGTTGTTGTTGATCACTGGAGTGACGGCCGATACAGTCGAGTGTCCGTGTGGGAAAAGCAGCTATCTGGGCCGTTGTTTTAACCAGGCGGCCCCTATTGTCATTGGAGGAAACAGAAAGCTAAAAAGCACGTTAACGCAAATAATATATGCTGAATATTTCCATTCAGTGAGAAGCCTTTTTAACCAATAATTCAAATGGAAATGGAAACTATTTTTGCTCCTTTGTGCTTCTTTGAGATACTCATCTTCTTGCAGAATACACTTTCTGTACATCAAATGCACCATAAGTTCATGAGGCATCAAAGGTCAAGTCCCCCAGCGGAAAAGGAGGAACAGCGCTACAGAAGATCAACTGATCCACCAGCTACTTTAACAAAACTATTGAAAAGAACTGAAAAGAAAATATGACATTTTACAAAATTAGAGGGGTATTTGTACTTTAAGTAATTAAACATATTCCATTGTTAAAAACACTGTAACATTCAATTAAGGTACTGGAATGGCCGGCTTATTAGTGTGGGTTGTTTGTCTATTTTTAATCATAAAATAGATTTACTAAAACAACTGTAGTAAACTGCATATTGTAGACCCATCGGCGTACCTGAACTGTCCACTAACAAGCCACACTGCAAAGCGTTTATGTTCAACTACACTGGCCCTACATTCTTCTCCCTAGCAGTGTTGATAAAGTAAAGGAAACTTTGTTTAAACTATGAGGTGTTGTAGTCCACAGAGTGTAGGTCTATACATTTTCAGTTTCAAATGTGATCTGTCAGACATGTGTGTTTTTGCTGCAAGCCATTACTCTTTCATGGCCCCTTTTTTAGAGAGAAGGTTCCTGACCAATTATTTTCAGACAGATGCAGGGATGCAGAATGACTAGAAGCATCAGTTTTTTTTTTTCAGATGATGCCTAAGGTAAGGGGAGAATGGCCAGAGGCTAAGGCAGCCCTCTGGGGACATAGAGGGCTTATAAACTGGAAAACCGACATCTCTTATCCATTACTTTTGCTAAGTAAACCTTTAAAAACCTTGACAGTCCTCTACATGCCTTTCCCAACCTGTATATATTTAGCATTTAATGAATTTGAAGTAATTTTTGACTAGTATCGACTCTGTATGTATAATCTTGTGAATAATCACCGATCCAAGGATGAATAGGATGATAAAAGTGCTCTAACTTAGTGTACTGCAAGCTTTCATATTTCTTTTAACACCCCTTATGTTACTTTTATGTAGTACAACTTTCTAAAATCAATACTGTAAACTTTCAGGATGGAATATGTTTTATCATATCAATATACACTTCCTTCACAAGCCATTTTTCACCCTGCCCATCATAACATGGCCAGAAAAAGGCTGGTTGTGTAGTTTGTTGATGCGGTGCCATTGGCAGCAAGTGAAAGAAGAAAAGAAGAGAGAAAAAAAAGCCACTCTTATTACCGCCATGCAGGTTCCCTTGATGATAGGCCCTCGCAAACCAAAAAACCCTTGCAGGGTGCCTCCAGAAATGTTCCCTCAGTCACAGGGAAGCCTGTCACTGTTTGAACGCTGTCACCTCCACTTAGAGCCGAGCAAAAGCAACAGACATCTGCCTGTAGCTTCCTCCTAACCTTCCATGGAAAGCAGAGATGTGATATAAATATAACCAAACTACAGCATCGGTATATTTGCCAACGAATGATAAAAGATTACTAAGTGACTTACAATTCTGACTTGTTTTTCTATTGTCCCCTGATACTTGTAGAAGTTGACTATTAGTGGTATCCTTAGTTTTTTTCTTTCACCTTTCTTTTATTTTACATTTCTAAGCTTCAAACCCATGAAACATTTGCAATGTCTGCAGCACGTTCATATCACAATAAATGTTGATTTTGTTACGGACTAATATTCAATAACAGCTGCTAAGGCCAGCTAATGAGGACGTTTATACATTCACATTTTGAACCATTATAGGGCACATCTGTCCAACACACATTTTGTCCAGCTCAACAGATGTGTAGTTGTTTTTGGAAGCAGCACAAATAAAAACAAAAAAACTCTGTAGGGCTGGATGATCACAATATGTTTTTTTATATTGATAGATGTTGATAATTATCACAATAGGTATTAAATAAAAACAATAAAGCCCGATTTACAGTTGTTAGAGTATTCTCCTTAGGACAGTAACCTAAAGTCACAAAAAGGTTAATCATGGTTTATAACATACTATTAGGGCTGCATGGTGCTGTAGTGGGCTAGCATTGTCGTCTCACAGGAGCCCAGGTTTGTTTCCTGGGCTGTGGAGTTTGCATGTTCTACCCATGTCAGCAGAGGTTCTCTCTGGGTTCTCTGGCACCCAACCACAGTCACATGCAGCTTAAGTTAAATGATTACTCTAAATAGCCAATAGGTGTGAATGTGAGCATGAATGGTTGTCTGTCTCTATGTGTCAGTCCTGTGATAGTCTGGCGACCTGTCCAGGGTGTACCATGCCTTTGCACAATGTCAGCTGGGATAGGCTCCAGTCTCCGGTTCACTTTCTAGCGAAAAACATTAGTATATTCGCATTTATGTGGGTTCACTTTTGGTAAACTTTCAGGCAATGTCGGCACGGAAGGCGATGGTCTCTGGTCTGCATTCGAGCATGTGTGACCGTGCCTGAAAGTAGCATTACATGCTTTTCTCCAAAATGGAGTTGAAGAAATACAAAAAAAGCTGACACATAAATACTCAAAGCCCTGATAAATTAACACCTTATAAAGTTTATATGGCTGATGTAAAAGCAATCACTTTGTCCTTCTAAATCCAGCAGACACAGAGCAAATATAACCTCCACTTTGGTCTCCACCAACTTCAGTGGTAACTGCGTAACTGCTCTTTCATCCAACAGACTAAATCCGCAAGAATCAGAATCTCCCAAAAATTCCACAAGCAAAATGTCTTACATTTTTCATCAATACATTGTATCTTATTTAACTTCAGGATTCTACATTCAGAGAGTCCAGTAATTCCAGTCTCGAGTGGGGCAGCAGAGGGTGGGTTCTTGTTCGGCCTTCAGAACGAAATAAAATGATCATTAGTCGTCTGTCCAAGGCAAAAACAGGATTTTAGTTGGTTAATCTGCTTCATGTGTGTTGACATGAAAAGTGACTGCACTGTCCGTATTTCTGTTCATCTTTTCTTTTCATGCCCTTATAAATGCATAATCTATAAGCTCGTTCTCTATATTACTTAATAAAAAACACAAACACACACACAGCGAGCGCCACTGCCATCATCTTCTCTGTATTTGTCTCAGTCTTCAGTCAAAAACTGTATTGAAAATAGATATGTTTTCATCTAACGAAATGTTTTGCGCCTTTCAAAAACAACATTTTGCGGTCAAAAGATTGTTTGTTCTCCCACTTGCCGGGGGCTTGCACCTTTGAATGTAAAGAAATCACATTCAGTATGCAACTTTCTTTTTTCCTAATTATAGAGCCAGTACAGGGCTGAGTGTGAACACTAGATTTATTTTCAGCGCACACAGCTAGCAGACAGAGATATTTGCTGAATTTGACAAAAAGTGTAATGCATTAGAATCACAGGTTCCACCTTTAAATAAGCCTATGTATAAAAATAAAAACAATTGAATCATTAAAATGATGGATACTAATAGATTATGACCACATTGCAAACAATATGTGTCACCATTTTGGATTTTCAACTCAAACGCTGGCTCTAGATTAGCCTTCCAGGGTCAAATGTAAATAGATTTATAGTTCAAAGTGATATGCAACATCAAAAAAGGATCAATGATTTTAAGGTCATTCTTATATCTATGACTGCAGTTGTCATTAGGGCACCATTCATTATTCAGCACACCCCAAGGTATACACAGAATGTCTTGAGCAAAACTCAAGCACAAAAACAGGACAATACCGTTCCCCTTGAGCCAGAATGAAGGACTGAATTTCATTTGCCAGTTCACTTCTAATTTGGACAACCATCAATCATTGTGTGGAGGACGAAACAGTTCCCCAGTTTTCCCAGTTACATCTGCTACTCTTCTTTAGTTTTTGTATTTTCAGTTACAAGCAGTAATATTACAAATAAAAGGTAAATAGACTTCAGCAATTCAAATTGACCTTTACTACTCAGGAGACAATCTCTAATCAATATCACTGCTCTGAAAGCCCTAGTTATGCCTTGAGGGTGTAATAGGCATTATGATTAGCATCCATGAGAATACTGCAGCATAATGAGAGAGGATATATATCATAATAGGTACTGTTTGCAATGCAAAGAAGCATTTCAGTTCAGTTTCAATGTCCTGCATCTTAAACAATCATCATGGACACCCAAACTCCCTCTTGATTCAAACCTCATAGTGTCAGTCAAACATCATTTTACACAGACCAACAGAGGATAATAGCGTAAAAAATCATTTCACAAAGGGGTGCATTTGCTGTGCCTGCTGCAATAGACAGTAGTGCATTTACTGCATCAGGATTTTATTACTGAACTATCAGGACATCCAGATTTCCTTTAAGCTAAGGTTAAAAGAGCACTGGATTGTAGTGTTATTGGGCAGGGCCACCCAATTACCACAGCCTGCAAATATATCACCAATAATGTTTAAAATGAACAAATGTGATACAGTGATGTTTACTTATTTAAAAAAAACATAAAAATATTTTGGAGAGGGACTTTACAGATTAATATGTATGTCATTTATTGTCTGAATTGTGTGTTAATATCCGCTTTTTTAAGGTTACTGAAAAATGTTTAAGAGTAACTCAAATCAAGATTAATCTTGGTTGTGTTGACCTCCAGTCCAAGTCTGCACAGATTGTGGTCGATGCACCCTGACATTGAGCGAAGCACACTTCTGACTCCACCAAAACATCCTTGGTTGGTGTAAAAGATGTGAAACTGTCAACCAGAGGAAATCAACAAAACAATGCTTTTCAGCCTGGTTTTGTTAGTAATAAATATTGATTAAATATTCATCTTTATTTGTCTTCTTCCTTCTAGTAGTAATTATTAGTATTATTATAAGTCCACTGAACTATTAATGTACCCTTAAAACTGTGTACTTTGACAACTTCCAAGTGTATGTACAGTACTGTAACAAGTGTCTTGGGGTTGGATTATTTGGACAGATAATTCTACAACCAGAGTCATATTTTTATTATCAGTCTGTCGTGTAAAAAACACAATTTAATTAGTACGCAAGTCTTTTGGGAAATCACAGAGGGGACATTCCAGAGGTGGTGAGTTTGAACACACCAGGGACGTCTGCAACGATCCCTGGTGTAAACCTCAGCAGACACAGCATAACATTCTTGATTTAAAATAATTCGGTGGTTGAAAGCTAATTAGCGCACATAAGAAAACGCCTACAGATGAACAGAGAAATGGATTGTCATCGGAGTACCCAGACTTTTTGTTGATATAGCAACAATGTTCTCAATCTACAATACAAACACCTTCAACTACATAACTTATGTAGCAAGGTCCAAAAGCCATAAATTACCCCACCTTATGGAGCGCACACAAACACATCGTTTCAGTCTTCTCTTTCTAGCTGTCCATCATCATTTCTACAAATAGGAGTTGCAGCCTCCATTAATATTCAAAACCAAGGCGTAGTGATGTAGAGCCTGACTTCCTGTCAGTCAACAGAATGAACTTCACTTAGATTTTCCTCTGTTGGCCCTTACAGAACTGAAGATGTATAGGTCCAAGTCCAAACTGTCCCATATAATTCATTGAACAGTTTGTATTGCAATTCAGTTCATGTGACGTTATGTTCCCAAGTCTTGGTCCAAGTCAGTGTAAAGTTAAACTTTTCGTTCTTTCATCTGAACCAAGGGAACCAACTACATGTCTGAAAACAACCCACGATAAACAAACATACTTTGTTTGGTGAAAATACATTTCAGGGTGACAATGTAATTACAGGTAAAGCATTTATTGGTGAACGGAGAAAGAAATATGTAAAATTGATTGAACTTTGTCATCCTTAGTGTATGTGAGAAGAGAGTCCAGCATGGCAACACAGCCGTTAACAAAGCTGGACAGTGTGTTTGAGTTTCACTGAGTATTGACAGCTCCATCAATATTTAGCTCATCCACCACCTCACCTGTTCTACAGATAAAAGCAAGTGGAGGCCAGAGTACAAGGAGACGCCACCTCTCCCAGTGATGCTAATTATCCCTGTTTGCTTTCTGGCTAGATCCCAGGCATTCTGAGAGGATTTACTTGATAAAATAAATAAATTATCAGCATAAAAGTGTAATGCCACCTCCCTGACCTTTCCCCACACTCCGGCCATGTTGGCAAAGGTATAGTGAAGCAGAAATCGTTGGAATCTTTTGTTCTTATGTTAGATACTTTCTCACACTTAAACCATTCTCAATACTTGCCATCAGGGAAAACCTTGTGTGTGTTCCCTTAGCTTTTGCCCACTGCCTCTTGTTAGGCTTTCTGTATTTAATGACAGTTAACAGGGATAACATACATTTAAGGTAAATATACAAGATGTGCTTTATATACCAGACCAGAACTTGTGAGTATTAAGGCACCACAGAACTTTGTGTAGGATGGAGCCCAATCTAGCTTTCCTCCAATAATCTATTCTTTGGCCACTATGAGGCAGCGGAAACAAGTTATATTTACAACACTGGTATATTGTGTTGTTAATAATATCATGCCGAACAAGCTATCAAGCTAGCAAACAGTTTCTTATTTACTCATCCTGCAGAGTCCTGTTTGTGTTCACCTGATGAATGGAAGTCCAATATTCACTCTCCTTTTCACTCTGTTTTGGTCCAACAACTCTTGAGGGAAATGTCTGAGTGTCTGCTGCTAAACGCTCCACTTAGGGCACATTCATTTAATTCTTTTTATTTTTTTCTAACCCCTCAGAATACTTTGTTTCGCGGCATTTAAATTCTAAAGCACAAATAAACACACCTACAACTCTGCAAAAGGTAACACATTGCTGGATTTTGAATAAATGCAGCCGAAGTGCAGATTTAATCCTGTTCACTGTGGCCTCTCTGCTTATGTTTGCGTGTGAATCCCCCACACCCTCAGTCAAACTGAAACACTAATAGCAGCAAACAGCAGAGGAATATGAAGAGCAGGGGAAACACTGAAGCACATAAAAACACACAGCGATGCAGCAACCCGTTGGTCTTCAAATACTGCAGATTTGTATTATACAGGCGCTAAAGCGTGCCTTGTGCCTGGGTATCAAGACGCCGAGGGGCGTGACAAAGCGGAGGTATTGATCACTTGGGATGAAAACGGGCTGCCCACCCTGTGTCCTGTTATTGGCTGGGGGTTACACACACACACACACACACACACACACACACACACACACACACACACACACACACACACACACACACACACACACACACACGGTGGACCAAAGGCTCTTTGCTGACATCAGAAAGTCCAGAACACAGCAAAATATTAAGAAAAGAGAAAATTCAGCTGGGCACTGCTGGAGAGCCTGTGCGTAATTCACAGAGACGTCAGTCTCAAAACGGCGAAGAGGGCCGACAGACAAGACTTTGACTTACGTCTACACTCTCACACAGAAACACGTGGACTCATCATGACACATTTTGTTAAATAAAGGAGTGGGGGAAGCTTATGAGTGTGTGACAGAGGAACTGTGCTGCTTTAAAGACACAAGCCTGTGCCTGTTACAGCCTTTTTTGTATACATACTTAAATGTTGGTTGAGATATTCAAAGTGTCTTGAAAGCTGGTAGGAAAGTATCCATATCATCCCGACATGAATCTTAACTTGTGCCTTAAAGACAAATGCATAAGTGTTAGTACTCACAACTTGGTGAAAGGTTGCCTCGAGGACACGTAGGCAGCTTGAGCGATGGAAAGATGGGAGACGAGTGGGCGAGGAATGGCATGAGCTGTCTAATCCTCCAAGGGTCCAGGGAGAGCATCTCGGTCCTCTGTTTAATGGACACAAATGTTTTCCCACTTAGTCAGTTGAACTGGATAAGCAACGCATCCTTGTGGTCCTAAAGTGGACAGAAACAATGTTTTGTTTTTTTCAAAAGCCAGTTATTAAGTGGGGCCAGCTTGCACCACCTGACTGGCCTCAACTCTAACGAGCTGGGGATATACAACAGAACAATAAAGGAATAATGTGAAATCTTCACTACCCCTACCTGGTTGTTCACATGCATTCAGACAATAGTTGCATGAATCCCCATGAATTTTTTGTTTTTTTGACATCTGTATTTTGAAATCAAGAGAAGAATCCCACTCGTCAAAGTAATAAAAGAGGAAAACCTAATTATAAGCATAATGAGTACAGGCTCATCCCACACCACATTTTGCTTAATTTGACCTTTGTGGCTTATGATGAAGACAAAAAGCCAAAATCCATTCAGCAATTAAAGAACCTTTAGTTTAGTCTGTTCAATTAGTTCAACATCAGTGGCCTCAACTCTCTTTTCAAACTAATTTGTTCAAATGTTTGTTGTTAGAAATATTGAATATTAAAGTTATTAATAATTGCAAAAGCCTTGTGAACACTGCACTCACCGCCTATAACAAGTTTAACCCAAACAGTAGCTCTAACACCCCTCTAGACGTTTTTTAACACATATCCATAAGATATCTCAGGTCTAATGTGTGTGTTAACTAGCGGTAGTTCCCTTATTACCGTCAGCTCGAGCCAAGTATTACTGTTAGCGCACACACTAGCATAACTTTGACACGGGACCAGTTGGTATGCCCCAAACTAATTAAGAGCCGTGCCAACAATGCAAACCGCGAACGGCAATTAACATTTTTGTTCTCAGTGTCTTAATTAAACAATATTTACCTTCTTATGCATCGTCAAAAAAGCTGAACTCATGGGAATAATTCTTCTCCCTTTTTACACCACCCCCTCCGCGTCTACCTCCACGTTAAAGACAGGTGAGTTCTTCTTCTTCTTCTTCTTCTTCTTCTATAATGGCTGCTTTCCGATTGACCTTTCCAAGTGTGGGTAAATAAATTATTAAAATCGTGTCCTAATGCATTAATAAAGTGGCTCAATCTAGTTTGAATTCAACTAAATAAACTAAAACTACAATATCAATTATACCAATAAAATTAATTAAAAACTGGCTCATAAGATTTTATTATACATTTAGCAGGCTCTCCCCACCCACCACCAACAGCAATATATTTTCTGTGATTTTTCATAGTCGAAATAATGTTTTAATTATAATTCACTTTATTAGTAGACTAATGTAATACACAACAATACTAGAATAATTGTCCCAGCTCCAAAATTAATACTTTGCCCAAGAGGAAAATTAACTAAAAAGTTTAAAACAAATGGTTACAATATAGTGTTGTCATGACTTTATTAAAATCTTATTGGTAGGGAAAAATTATATTCATTAAAATAATTAAAATAATTGGAAGTGGAATCGCAGTTACATATTTTTGGTAATGTTTAATGTAATAGGCTATTAAGAGCCTCCACACATTTTCTTTATGCACCTCTAGGAAACGTTTTTTTCTTGTTAAGTCAAATAATGGTGTTTATTTAGCACAAACACTGCAGCATGTGAGTAGTCCTTTTGCTTTCATGTGATACAGGTGTTTTAAAATTGAACTGAATGAAAATCATGAACTTTTTCAACTTAGCTGGACTAGCTTACACACTCACAAATAGTCAACAAACACAGCACTTTGGCAGGGGCAGGGGGAAAGTTGCCTCAGTGACTGGGACTGTGCAGTTTTCCTAGGCCACAGGACAGCCGATAGAAGCCAGTTTTCTCCCCTCGCCTGCCTGTCTGTCAATCTCTTTCTCTCTGGCTCAGAGGCTCGCTTTATTGTCACTGTCAGTTGAGAGCCGGCGGTTTGCCTCCACTCTCCGTCACCCCTCTGTCAGGCCCTGACCGATAAAGCTATAGCACCAGCGCCAATCTCCCTTCTTCAGCTCCGTTGGCTGTTCCTGGACTCCATTCCACCACTAATTAGCTCTTCAGAGATTTCTCTTCATGGAAGTAAGGGGGTTCTGGTGGTGGGGTGGTGGGGTTGTTGGGGGGGGCTTGAGGGGCGGGTAAGGCTAAGGAGAGGGAGGCAGGAGGATGAATCCGGGGGAGAACATTTTTACTGGATATCATTGGCTCAAATGACAGTGCACCGATTCTTGTACTGACAGACCTATGAAGTCCAAAAAAAGTAGATAGATAGATAGATAGATAGATAGATAGATAGATAGATAGATAGATAGATAGATAGATAGATAGATAGATAGATAGATAGATAGATAGCATAACCCGGTGAACGTCTTAAGGCTTTGGTGAAATAGGTGGCAATCAGGTTCAGAGGCGTCTCACTAATGTCCTGCCTCTGCCGGGCCAACATGACCACTGCAGGTCCTCAGGTGATTAACATGTTGGCAGGGGTTCCTACATGAAAAGACCCCTGTTTCTTTGTCTTCTAGTGTGTAAATATTGTGCTCGCGGAATATGAAAGTAGTGCAACTATAAGGTACAAAAACATAGGGAAAAAAGATCAAGAGTGGGTCTCACATCAAGGAGGACCCTGAGGATGTCTTTGTTGTCAACTTCAGAAGGGGGAAGAGAGGAGCAGAGGAGGAAACTGGCAGAAGGGGGAAAGATGCCAGAGAGAGCTCAAAGGATTCGGTCTGGGCAAGGTGATCGGTATTCCTCGGCAGTCTGCCTCCTGGCTCAGATCAGTGGGAGTAAGCTGGCAGCCAAGCCAGAGGGCATAACAGCACAAACACACCTTCAGCACTACACTGCTAGAGGCTTGGCTTCTCTATCTGGAGGGGCGGGAGTCAGGAGGGGAGAGACAGAGAGGAAGGAGATGGAGAAAATAAATACACTGTAATTATCTTCACGTCATCAACTACTGACATCTATTGTCAATATGTGGACATATTCCAGTAAAGCGTCACCTACTGTTGTATCAAAACAGAAGTTTATTAGATGAGATCCAGAGTGTGGGTTATGTATAAGGGGAAGATAGTGAGGTCACCAGTCAGGCAGACTCATCCTCAGGCCAGTAATGTCGTTCCCACTCGCATTCATCACCTCTCACTTGGATGACGTCCAAAAACCCTCCATGTGTGATGAGCGGGGAGACTGTGCCCCTCTTCAAGGATTTCCTTCCACCACGCTGGGACACAAGCCTGACACACTCCTTGCATTAGCCCCTTACATGGCCCTCGCTGATGTTCTGTTACAGCTCTGACTAAAGGTCTAAACAGGAACCTGATGGGTGGGCAGAACTGGGCAGGGCACACCAATGAAGTGCTCACACACGCACACGGTGTTGTGACAGGTACCAGATGTCCTGGCAAAGGCCAGCTGTCTCCACGGACAACCACGTCCAAAACACACACACACACATCCACATGCACACACACACACATACATACATAGCGTTTTGCCGTGATGTACATTCCATGTAGTTTGTGTCCCGAAGCAGCTGTGTGGTCTGACGTGCAAGCGGCTATCACACATTAAGCTTCCATGAGAAACAAATGTCGACCTATAATTTAAAGGTTTTGGACACCTGATGATGAAACATTTGAGTTGATTTACATTTTTTATTTCATAACATCGAAAGTGACACCCTGACAAAAACGCAACAACGGAGCGTTCTGAGCTGACGCTATCACTTCAACATCATAGTCAGTTATGATTACTCTTAAACTCCTGCAGCCACCATCACCTCCTCATGTCCTCACTATGTAGCAAGGTTCTCAAACTCCATCAGATATCTGCAATTTGTTAAACTGACATGTTCATCCACTTTATTTGTCCACACAGTTTGTTTTGTGTTATTTTAGTTTCTAAAAATCTAAAAATGATTCACATCATAAGCTGACATGGAACAAAGAGATGCCTGCCCAAATTGATTGCTCACAGATATGAATTAAAAGCATACAGGTATTAAATAAAGTTTATAACCTCTAATTAGCGAAGAAGCACCATGTCCATCTCAAGATACTTAAATATTATATATCGTCTGAACATCATCCCTGCAAGAATGAAAAACATTGATTGTTCTGAATAAAAAGCAAATGTTCATTATAGGCACAATTTTGGTGAGAATTGACATTATATTATAATACAAAAGGACAGAAATGAATAAACTAAATGTATCTGCATAGACTTTAAACTTATGTTACGGCTTTTCACCAGAAACATAAAACAAACTTTATTTAACTAAATCTTGAATTCTTAATCTCATCTTTCACTATTTATGACACATATCGTCACGTTTTCGTGGAATCAGACCTTGAGTTTCTGTTAGGACTGCTGCTAGAGAAACTAATTTAGGAGATATGAATACATTTTTGATGTGCTAAATCCAATACGCCCTTAATGATGGATAATCTCCATGATTATTCTATATCTTAGATAATGCAGTGTTATATTTAATCAATACGGCACCATCTCAAACCTCCGGTAATATCCGTGGAGATTTTTAAGAACATCGCTCTTCAAGGCTGCAGCTAAAGAAGTAACTAAAGTATCATCCGATGTTGCTTAAACACAAATTGCCATTCTGCTTGTGCCTTTCAACCTCATGATCAGATCATAACCAAGCTCCCTCCTTTGGATGGAAAAGGGAGAAGTCCTTGCTCTTTTAAGGATTTAAGTGGAATCTTAATGTGTGTTTTTCCCTCCACTGAACAGCCCTTGTATTTCCCCCCGCTGCACAAGGTCAACACATCCACATGGCCAGAGAAGGAATTAAATAAATAACTGCAAGAAACAATTAGCGATGCATCAATAGTCGGATCAATAGTGATGTTGGTAATTATCACTTTTGGGATAGGGGAGATGGTCTTTCCTTATTGATGCTCTCTAATTCACGGGTATAACCTCGGGGCTTGCAGAATAAATCAAAACACATCAAGGTAAACCACATTCCCAATTCCTTTATGACAGATGTGAAAAAACATTGCCCCGTAACTTAAAATATTAAAACCAGAACTTGGCGTGCACAAACACGATGTTATGGTCATCATGATCTGTTTTATATTTTGACTGGAGCTTTGATTAGGTTTTTATACTTCAACAGTGAGTGCTGATTTACTCTGATTTAAGGTGGTGAAAGCATGTTAAATGGATTTAACAAATTCAATGTATTAATTTAAGAAGTCTTGTTTGATAAAATCTGATATTTTAGGAAAAGGCTGATATATTTATTGACAAAATAGAAAATATGTCAGTTAAATTAGCTAATATCCACTATCCTTTTTGTGCTTGGTTTTGCCTTATCTTTTTCAATGTGTTTTTGTTTTGTTGAATCAATATTTCTAATATCAAATATTATTAATTGAGCATCACAAGTTGTTTGTCTGCACTTGAATCCATATTTATTTAATGTCCCCTCGCTTTATTTGTTCCTGCTCAGGCATGCTATCTAATGAAATGTGACACTTTATTTAATTCCAGGCAATTTATTTTAAGCTGAATGAAAAAGCAGATGCCAAATTAACTGTGACCCGGCCACTTTCTTGAGCCAATTACAGTCGATCACATTAACCCCTATCACAGAAAGCACAACGGGTACACTGCTCTACAGCGGAACAAAACGCTGTGCTCCCCGAGCATTTAACCGATCACTTATGCTACATCTAATTAATAGTGTGTTTCACTGAACCGAGCTTCAATTAAAGTGAAGCTCTGGATGGCTAGAAGGGCTTGAAAAGAATTGAAAAGTCTTGTTAAGTTAAGTTGAAAGAAAGGAATTCAAACAGATCCTGCAGGGGTCAAATAGCAAAATCAAAAAATGACTTCTGTTAGGAGATGAAAGGGTTCGTTAATGTAAAGCTTAACATTGTCTGCCTTTTGAGAATATGAGAGCACAACATAATCATTCAATGCATCAATATATTGCCTATAATGTGACCACTACTTTACATATCAGGGCTACAAGTAATCCATTAATTATTTGTTCAATACAATGTCAGAAAATAGTAAAAATGACAGTCCCAAAACCGACCAGTAGCGTTTTGTATCACATAAGACAGAGAAAAGCAGCAAATTCTAAAACTGTCTAAAAAGACAGTGTTTGTCATTTATTGCTCAAAACATGATTTCAACTATTAATTGATAATCATAATAGTCGCAGATTAGTTAACAGTTTAGTTTTCAGCTGCCCAATTTATGACAAATTTGTTTCAAAATAGGAACATTTGTCTACTCCATTGTCATTAAGGATTACAAGCCAGTACTCAAACCCCATCTATGTGTTCTCCAGGCCCACCTTTATAAAAATGACAAACCATTGTGACTCAAATCACAACAGGCCTTTTCTAAATCGTGACGAGAGCAAATTGGTGCCTAAGTGAACGCTCCTGACCATTCTTACTGCCGTTCCATATCTCCTTATATTAACTTGAATTGGTAAACCAGCCATTTGACATTGAAAAAACTTAACTCTGTTTTATGCATATGCTATTGAAAACATATATTAAATACTTTCTAAATTGACACCTCATAAATACATTGAGGCTCTTTTTGTTTTCTCTAATCAGTTAAACAAATAGGATGTAAGGTAGCGCTTCATATTAGATTCAATGCTTTAAATGAGCTACAACATTAAGAATAACAGGAACATTCAGTGCACCTTTGAGCCACATTCCCTCATGTTATATCTAAATGTTATAGAAGACTATGGAAGAAATTAGGCAAACTTATTTGGCAACCCAAATTAAATATCCCATTCTTTGGGAATGACTGGAATACACAGTTTTTTTTATATTATTAACTGTTGAGAAAATGGACTTGACAGAAAATAGTGAAGCCATGAATTTACACTGAAAACATAATTCCCCTTTATTCCACATTGCTTCTGTTGGTGTATATTTTCCTCCATACAGCATGCTCTCCATTTCCCTTCCCCATTCCCCTTGTGCTTCTGCTGCAATCCCTGACCATCAACCCTCCCCAAAGAGCCCTTGCTACCATTTATTTCCCGTTAAACCAGAATAAGTTGGCTCAGGTTTTCAGCTTTGGGCCTAATTTTAGTTTTGTCCTAGCTTACCTCTGAGCTCTCCCAAGAACCAGACTCTCTCAAGACACACGGGAGAACACTGTGAGCCTGTGCACCATCTGAGCCTGGGCCCCTCAGGCCCCCGCTGTATCAATAATGCAGAGACGACCACACTGATTGGAGGAGACAACTGGTGTTTAGAAAGAGCGAACCCAAAAGAGTGCTCTGTCTCAGAACAAGTTAACTCTGCTCTCCGTTTGCCACTGATTTAGATATACAGCTGGTGGAATGATTGCTTGGTTTTTGTGCAACAGCTTTGCCGCCATAGACGTGTATCGGCATGCATGTGAACACACACACACACACACACACACACACACACACACACACACACACACACACACACACACACACACACACACACACACACACCTACATGCACACACTCAGTCACCCAGGTGAGGGAATGCACACACAACACCCAGCCTTGTTGATGGATCCATTGATTTTTGAAGGCCTCTCTCCTTTCTCCTCTTTTTCTTTGATTATTAATTCACAGAAGCAAAAGAGAACTGCCCGGTGCTTTTAAATCTTAACTGCTCACTGAAGTACCAGCTATGAGGAAGAAATGCCCTACAGTGGGTAAAGGCGTGTGTTAGATACAGGCAATTAGAAACAAAGAGGTCATTTATTTCCTTTCTGTTTTTATCATATTTACTATTGTCACAGATAGTACGGTATTAATTATTCTCCAGGTTGCACATATTGCTCAATATTATCATATATACAGTGAATATCATATATTAATTAGGACACACATTTGATAAGATTATGTCTATAGAATACATCGGCAGGAAAAAATTACTTCCTCAGCAGTTTGAGATTTCCCAATACTTAAGTCCAGTGTGATGATGAAATCAAAGTGTAAATGCTGGATGCTGGGAGACAGACAAGCCCACCCACTGAGCTCAGAGGAATTAAGATGTTCCATTGCTAAAGGGTTTTTGAAAGCTATAAGTAATAATTTTATATATAAATTATTATATAAATGATATATTATATAGTATACAGTATATACTATATATTACACATGTAAAGTAAATTCATTGGTATATGTAAGAGACTGTGTCTGGCCATTTTCTTCTGATGTACAAACAATTCTTCTTTTACAACCAAATGTCCAGTTTTTTTCATTTCCAAAATGATTCACTAGAGGGAGCAAGCTGTTCAGTCTTTCAGATAAATGGGGATGAAATGCACAGTGGGTTGTTTGTATTCTTTTATCAGAGAGCATTTTTGTCAAACACTGTGCACAGCAGACGATTTCAAACTGTATATTATGGAAAAGGTACTTCACTACCTTCCTCTGCAGTCCTGTGCAATACTTTCCTTGATACAAATCGTTTGTGCTGCAGAGACTGTGGCTCTTTGAAAACTTTTCATTTTGGATGGAGAACATTCACAAATAGCAGGGGCCAATGAATGTTTGAGTGAGCGGCGTAGTTCAATACTGCATGGCGGGTTTCTTTTTGATCACTTGACTTAGCGGTGTTTGTTTGTCCGATGTTGTGATGCTGCTGATTAGTGAGAGACTGATTAATGAATCATAAAAAGACACGTTAGAAGTCTCTTCTCTGAGGGACACATCCATTCATCTGTGGAGAAATTCCTGATATATTTTTTACTTTTTCGCTGCATAATTAGATATATTGATGAATATTAACAATTGAGTCTTTAAATGTCTTATTTTATCTGACGCCAGATAAAGACTGCATGCTCTTAGTGAATTTAATCCTGAGACGCTCCTTGCCGAGACATCTAACACTTACCCAGAAGGCTGCGCTCTGCCTGCTCCATGCTCGTTGCTCTGGGCTCCCTATACGCCCCCCCATGCTTGCATCCCTCAACTAACACCCACCCTTCCACTCTTCCTTTTTTCCCCCTTTTTTTCTTTTTGCTTGTTTGATATATTTCTTTCCACCCCACCACCACCATATTCAAAGACTTATACAATATACATGCCCCATCTGGTCAAACTTGGTGAACTTAAATATACCTGTCAAGTGCAACTTTAAAGTTTCCCCCGCAACCTCTACTAAGTCTCGCCCAATCCACCAAGGCTTTAATTAAAAAGCAGCCCCAGTTCCAGGATGTGCTTCTAAATGAGGGAGTTTGTGCTGGCAGATGAGGAGCCGGGGTCTTGCAGTGGGACCCGGCTTGTGGCTTGTGGCTTTCATCACTTCCACTCCACGGCTCTGAAGTTCCGGAGAGGCATCTGTCTGACTTGAATTGGAAAGATGGAGAGATGCACAGTGAGAGAAATTTAGACAGAGGAGGAATTGAAGAAGCGAGACAGGAAGGGGGAGGAAGAGATGGGGGGGAAGGAGAATATCATGTGGGGCCTGATACTCTCCTTTTGTTCTGACTGTGCAGAAGTAAAGTGAAATGTTCAAGGTAGACTTCTCTTCAACATTAATGGAGGACTTTAGCACACCGATTAAATGATTGTTAGTATGACATTTAAATTTATTTTTTATTATCAGTGCTACTATTGAAATCCTGTTAAAGGTTTAATTTTTAGGTTTTGATTTTCTAAATTCAATTTAAATGTAATTTATTCCTTAAGTTTATCTTTTTATGTTTAAGAAAAACACAAGACAACACTATAATCAGAAACCTGATGTTAAATTGGATTCAAAACATTTATACTGCATGTGTGGCCATTTATGCATTTATGCAAATTGAATACATGTACTGTAAATCAGTCTAATTTAGATGCATGCTGTAAGTGAAATGTTAGAAATATTTGCAAGTCTGTTAGCAAAAGTGCAAAAAATCTATGGAAATAACCTTCTTTCCTGATCAGTGTTTTTCTCAGCAGAGCGGAAGGTCTGTAAAGATTTGTTACCAAACTGCTGGATATTCCTGAAAACCAAGCAACTGTGACATCTAGTGGTCATTTCCTTAAAACACAGTGTTGCAGGAAAAACACCATGAGCTCCCTTAAACAACTTAAAATTCTGAAGTTGTAAGATATAGAGCATCAAGGAATTAACATCACTGGACAAAAGACTCAGTCCCAAAGCAATTTATCATTAAAAAAAAAAAAAGTAAGAGAAGTAAAATAAAACCAGAGGGAGATGACAAAATGTGCAATATATTCTCCCTTATTAAACACAAAACCAAATTATTCAATAATGATCTGACCTCACACATCTAATGTTTAGAACAAAACAGGGGGAACTGGGATTACATCCTCAAGGTGCCTCAAAATATATCTGAAGACTTACAAGATGATTAAGAAGACAGAAAAGCTCATGTCTTCTACATACAATTTGCTTGTATATTATTTTAACTGGACACTTCTACTTGTATAATAAAGTCTCAAATAATTAAATTCAACAATCTGAAAGGGCAAAAAAAGAATCACTCTTTGCTTTAATTGCTCATATAAATATTGAACCTTTAAGAAGAGGTCACAATTTGACTTTCAATTTACAGAGTCATAAAGGTTAAGAAACACTGACATTTATATTTCAATATAATTGTGACGTAACTCATGACTCTAATTCTCAATTTTTTTTATTGGTGTTTATAGAAACTCTCCTTTAACATATTAGAAACCAAAAGGCCCGAACATCATCCAGAGCTTGACGTTTCCAGGCACAGAGCCAGATCCCACTGAACCCTGTGAGAGGTTAGAAACTTCTCACGCATGTCTCAAGCGGGTCTCCTGCTCTATTCTGCTTTTTGATTAACGTCATGTGCTCCGGTTATTTACCCCTAATAACAAAACACGATACAAGGACATTACCAAAAGTTATGGCTTGTTGTTGTGTGATATGATGAGTTCAAGGTACAGGTTGATCCAGGATTATTCCAACTATGGTTACTGTAACTGCCACAACATCACTTTAATAAACATGACGATAGACGTGATTATAAATATACCTTGCACATTTTCATCCTTTAACACGCGGACAACTGGTGCATGTGCCAGCTGAGTGATTACATATCTGTCTCCAATGTAGTGTCATTACACATCAGCTGTTGGTCTCTGATGATGGGCATCAAAGGAAGGGTTCAAATATCAGAAACCTTAGTCATGCCAGTTATATAGACATATGGAGGCACTCATAGTTCCATAATATGCTCATTTCTACACCTATACCTCTCTCTAGGATTGTTTACTGGCAATGGGGACATTTTGTTGCTTCTTTGCCGATTTAGGTGGAACACAAACACATGCAGTGTCCAGCTGCTACATTATCTGCACTAAGATTTGACCCGGTCTTCTAAAAGAAGAGTTAGTGGCAGAAAGAAAATTGGTTTCAGATGGCAAAGTTTAACCTGCAGTGAATTATGCTTTTTTCTTTTAGCTCTTTTGATGCAGCATTTACTCCACAGACACTGAGATAAACAGCTTCATGGTACTGAATACTGTTCATTTTTCCATTATAAAGCTAATAAATCATCAACTCTAAATAAAAACAAATACTATTTGATTAAAATAGTTAATCGTCATCTTTAAATACCAAAATAAACCAAATAATTATAACAAAATTAAATATTTGCAATAGCAGAGAAGGTCAAAACAGGTCAAACATTTTTATGGCAGTCCTTTTCACAACATGTTTTGCTGGAATCTACTCTGAAAGCCAACAGCTCTGTTTAGAAATCAGAATGTTTCATATGGATTGGATTGGATTTTATATAATCAAGTCAAACCACTCTCAGCATTCTCCTCCGATTTTATCTTTTATTGAATCTCATTTTCTTTGACCAAACTCAGTCGTGCCATCGACCGGCCAAGGAACCAGTACCAGCCTTTAAACCAATTAAGTGCTGCCATATGTAGAGGGCAGTATTGAAGTGGTCAGATGTTTGTAATTATGCACTACGGAAGCATTCGCAAAGGCATCAAGTCGTTATGGTTTTAGTTCTAGAAGCATTTTGTTATCATGAATCAAAATAAGCAAAATTATGGGAAGAAAACAACATTTTAAGATGAGAAAAAGTCTTATTTGCACCAAAAAACAACAAAATATATGTTATCCAGAGATTATCACTAATTTTCAGGGTGAGATAGTCAGACCTCTGCATGCTCTGATAGATCTGTTGGCTGACATATCTCAGACAAAATGCTAGTTTATCAGTGACTGCTCTTTTCAACCTATGTCAGTCATACTGCAGCAGTCTGTTTTCATTTTTATAAGCTCTGAGACTCACCGCATGTATAATAAATCATAAACGTCACTGGAATCCCTATTTTCTGACTGGCTGGTCAGTGTAGGTCCTTTCAGCTTGTGCCGCTAAGTTTGTTTGCTTTCAAGACTAAGTTTTGTTTTGTTTTTATCCCCACGCTACTTCTTTTACTCCTTGTTCCTTGTTTGCAGTTTTAATATTTATAATTTTGTATTTGCAGGTCTGGTTTATAAAATAGTTAATTTGAACCAAAGAGTAGCAGAGGGACTACTTTGCAGGCAAAAGTCACCCAGTTGCTTTTTAAAATTGTTGCTGGCTTTATTAGGAGCATGGAGGATACTGCAAAATACAACTTTTAATAGGTGTGCTTCTGGGAAATGATTGGTTAGCTGATATGCTGTTGATTTATCATGGCCAGGATTCTTAATTACTTTAATTTGTAACTTCTTTGGTTGGACAGCATGTAAAAAACATGAGATTGTCTGTGTATAAATGTTTATGACTCACACTAAAAAGCAATCAAAAGCAATCTTATTAATATAAAAACAGAACAATTTGTGAGGTATAACATTTTACCCAGATCAAAACCAGCTCTGATCTCATCTGGGTCCCCTGTCTCTGAAACACATGTCTACGTGCTGTAAACACACACCAGCAGCCCACCGCAGACACCTAAACACACTGGCACACCGTATTTAAAATATTTCACTGGACGAAAGAAATAACATGGTTCAAACAGTCTCTGATGCCGTGGTCTACACAAGCCAAGTAAGGGAAGCAAAACATAGCTTCACACACACACACACACACACACACACACACACACACACACACACACACACACACACACACACACACACACACACACACACACACACACACACACACACACACACACACACACACACACACACACACACACACACACACACACACACACACACACACACTGTTTTCCGAGTGTAATTAAATCATCCCATGCTCGGGCCCACGGGATCTCCCCTGAGGATTTAGAGGCCCACACTGACAGTCCCTGCAGGTCACAGGGGTGGCTGTTTTCCTTGGACATGTTTGAGACTGCATGTGCTGGGAATTGGGTCCTTTGGAGGAAAAAAAAAGGTTTTGATATCTGGATTTTGGACATCAGAACAATTGTTGAGCACAGTCTCATCTCAGCCCTGCACCTTAACACCACAAGTAACACAGGTCTTTGATTGAAGAGGCTCCCAGTGGGTGGCCTTACATCCACAATATGCCAGAGGTCATCCAAGGCTCATGTTTTATTAAGGAACTCACAACGGCATGTTCATAGGACATAGTGAAGTTTTGGAAAAGAGTAGCTCTTGCATTTGTCCACATCTTAATGCTTGAGTGTGTGGGCTCAGATTAGGAGGGTGGAGCAGGGAGGGTATTCCTGTTTATGATGGTCTGAGATAAGCCGATTGTCCAAAAGTTAATGTCAGTATGAAGTAATTAGAAGAATCGCACAGCAAGAAGACAATAAACACTTGGTAGATGTGAAAGAAATGTTTTTTAGATGTTTTGGTTTTATAGAGTCTATTGTAAATTTCCCCGCTGCGGGACTAATAAAGGATTATCTTATTTTATCTTATTTTAGGCTGTGATTTACCGCAACAGTCTTTGCTCCTACATCAGCATTGTTGTAATACATATTCCAGCCACCAGCAGCAGATCTGAGCACTATGTTTCTGAACGACACTCCATAGTGTGAACAAAGAAAAAAAAATTGTTGAGTTTTTTCAACTTCAGATTAAATCACTAAATTGTTTTTCATCACTAGGGTCCATATTAGCAGATTAAAACGCAGTATAAGTATGTTTAAACAGCATTAAAGACATAAATGAAGATTCACAATGTCTCTAGCAGTGGGGTTATAATTTTGCATGTTGCCTGAATGTTGGATATATAGATAATTACACATCTTCTTAGACATAATCAAAACTTTTAAATAAGCACCAAGGTTATTCACAAAAAGTAAAGATCTTTACAGCTCCATGAACAAATTCTAATGCTGATCTGTTGTGAGAAATACTCTGAAAAGCGCACTTGAAGAACAGTGGACCTCCTGCTGATGCAGAGCTTCAAGTCCATCCTCAGGTTAGACGTATCGATGACTGGCCCATTTGAGCAGAGAGCCAGCTGGCCCGGGTCATTAGCCTCACTGCCGGGGCTACGACACCAGATGGAGGTGGAGGTATGGCTGTAGGCTGTGCTGTGATCCGAGACTTCTAACCATGTAATCCACTCTCCTCTGAGGCTCCCTAACCACGGGAAGTCTCTCATGCTGCTCCACTGATCCGATGGCCTCAGTGCACCTTAACATGCTTCACCAATAAATAAATATAAGACTTTATGTTTCATGTGGCAACAAAGGTTTGGTGAAATGACTTCCAAAGCATTGGTTTCTTGTTGTTGATGTTATGATGTCTGTGTTGCTGGTTCAATATGAAAGACTGGAGTCAGTGTATGGATTTTTTTATTTTGTTAGCACAACAGGAGTAGATATAATCCAATTGTCTTCACCGGCACTATGTAACATGAGAGATTTACCAGATTAAGAGTATCTTTTAGAGTGTGATCTCAGTTGTAAACCAGATTTAATGTAATATATAATACAATATAATATACTGTTTGTGTGTGTGTTTTAATTCTACAATCAGAACAATAGGGACACAATATGACAAGTAACTGCCGACTTGTCATAATGTTTAAATCCTTCAAGAAAAGGCAAAAATAAAAGTGGGTAGTACTGCAAAGGATGCTTTGTGAGTTTGATTAGATTAAGTTTCAGTCTTTGGTGCATACTGTATGTATATGTTCAATCAACCTTAGCTGTGATGAAATGGTTTACTTCTGTTCAGGTTTATCTTGGCACAGCCATGTGTACAATTAGATCATTAACAGGCATTTTTGATACCCTTTGGCACCTCTGATAATTACAGCAGCCCTGTCATTTGGAAGAACTTTTAGTGTAAACAAGCACAGGAAATGATGATGATGTTGAAGTTCTGGACATGCTGATGGTTTTCGGGAAGCCTATAAGAAGTTTATTGTCCTTGCAAGTTGTGTTGACACATGGCTGCCTGACTAATAAATGTGTCAATATTCATGGGTGAAATAGTTTTTAAATGATGCAGTCAGATTGATTGTGAAATTACACTTGACTTGAATATCGTCATTGCATGTTGTTTTATAACATCTAAGTGGAGCTCTCAGTGAGATAAATACGATACATTTTCTTCATCAAATTCCCACAAATTACAATAAATCAGTTCCACTTTCGACAAGCGATGATGAAGTCCAGTTGTGCTACGCTTAAATTGTCATCTCTGATAATCCTTTTTAAAAATATTGTGATTCACACGTAAAAGCATATTTTAGACTGTGTCCATCATCAGTCCTTATCAACCCAGTGACCTCAACAAACATCTCTCAGAGGAACAACAAAAACAACATCGCCTTATAAAAGCAGGGAGTCTACAGTTAATAGCTCATAACAGTAAGTCACTCGGTAGCCCTGCCCTGGCATGCCTGGCAGTGCCCATTTCCTCAGCTTTGATCATGGAGCACAGGAAACAAGGCCAATGTGGGAGGCTCGGTCGGTATTACTCAGTCTACACAGAGACTGATTGCATTAATGATACGTGAATAAGAAGGAAACCATTCTGGTACCAGGGCAAGAAACCAGTGGACTTTAAAGGACGGGGTATAGAAAACACAGTATGAGTGGTTCATTATTATAACTCTGGGAATTTGTACATTTTTACAGTAAGCAACATCTTATGAAAGGTATATGAAATATTTAGGCACTAATCATCTATTCATGCTACACAGATCAATCATAATCATATGCGGTTACAATGCTTGCAACGAAGACACGGTTGCCAGATTCACAGTAAACAACAGCTATTGTTTTTTTTGTTTTTTTAGCTAACTGCACTAATCAATAGTATATCAATATATATGAATCCACAGAATATTATCACCCACATCATTCCTTTGAGCACTAGAGAGCAGGTAGTCGTCTTTCAGATGATTGTTTTTGTTCAGGATCACTCTAATCATTTTGTCTACGGTCGCTGCAGGCAGTTGTTTTCAGAGGAAAAGCTCTGATAAACACACTATACACAACCTGTACGGCACCAAACTGAAGGCAGACAAAGCTAGCAACTAGCTGGTGAATATAATAGAGCAGCTAAAGAGACATTTCACCGAAGTAGTCGAGTAAGGCCAAAACAGGCGCAGACTCATTTGACGTACATTCAGTGGATGGACAGAAAGCATTTCAAAATTAATGCTATTGTACTCTCTGTTTGCTGGGAAAAAAATGTGGCTTGTTTGTGAATCGTCATACATTTTAAGGTTAGTGACCTGATGCTTTGCAAGCTGCTTTTATTTAAATGTGCTCTCACAACCTGGCAATGCAAAAGTTTTTATTTATTTAATGTAAGCACTTATTGCAGATTTATAAAGCATTAAAAATTATAAAGCCTTGTTGTAAAGAATTACAACTGAATCATCATAATATATAAACAATTATCTCAGATTTTCCTATTAACTGCTCCTGCTGCACCTTAAAACGATCTTTTCCGTATTGTGTTTCAGTTTGAAAACAAGCTTCCTGTCTAAAAAATTCTCCACAGGTGGGCCTCTAAGTACCCTTTGACCCTTAGGGCCCAATGAGGGTCCCATTATAGAAGTCAGAGGTCAGCTTAGTGCTGGAGGCTAGTTGATCTGAGTGCTGCTTAGATATGCATATCCCATGAATCACAGCAATCACAGCTAATCAGTGTGACTATGCGTGTATTTTGACATGTGAGGCCATCAAAGGTATTAGCGTTTATATAGATTTTGTCTTAACTGTTATTTGAGCCTCATGCTAACTCATTAAACCGTTGGGTATTCAAAAAACAAAATGGTAAAAACAAAATGCCATTTTTTTTTTTTTATCTATAGAAAGAAAAAAACATTATAATGTGTTGTGCACAAACACAGATCACAAACACACAAATATACTTTCAAGGCACATCTCATGTTATCTCAGCCTCTCATTAGAGACATTATCGGTGCCAGATGGTGTCAGTCTTGACCCCTCTTACCTTTGACTTCTCCTTTTTTCATGAACACAAGAAGGAGAGATAAGGTCTGGGGAGTTGCTGCCCAGTCTGCTGGAGGAGTAAAACTCAGAAGGAGGTCATACAGTATGAGGGGCCAGATGAGGCAAGGAAATCCCTGTGGTCTGTTAATCAACAGGGAGGAAAAACAAAATAAAAATAAACAAAGGTAATATATCATGCATGAAGGTCCTTTGAGATAACCACAGTCTGCAACACTGCAGCTGTTTGACAACGTGATGACATGAAATGTCAATACACATTTAGAAACACTGATTATCTTCACAGTACAGTCTGTGTATTCATTTCTTGTGTTTTCAGTTCATGAATATGGGTCAGCTGTGCTACAGTTTTAAAGGATGATGCTGACATTATGATATATCTTTATTATTGTTTATTATTCAAATCCCATGAAAAGACTTGATTTGGCACTCAATCCCACCGATTTATGTCTCTTCCTGCAAGAGACATAAATCTTTAACGCTAGTTACGTTACATAAGAAGATCCGCTAAAAGATTGTCATCTATCTACGGTAGTTACATAACGTTGGTATGTGATTAAGTATTTGAACACAAAGCATAGTATTATTCTAACCTTGATGAAGTAGTTTTGTTGCCTAGACCCGCCCAATCGCTTCACAACTTTAACCACGTGTTATTGTGCGTTTCTGCAAGCATGAAACAAAGCTGATTTATGAAACTTTTTTGGGATCACAAACGTCGACATTCAAAATATTCCGTTGTTTACAGAAAGTTACAATGCCAAAACTGTGTCTGGCGACAGGGTTGCAAAATAAATGATGGTGCCTATGTCCATTGTAATAAAGGACCATGTCACCTTGGAGTACAGCTCCAATTGTGTCTAAATACCCTGACAGGTGTAAGATATACAATGAGCATGTGCATGTGCACATGTCCTAGCGTTAAGAATAGACTTTGTTTGAATGGTACTCATTGTTATTATCCCATTATAACGCAAAAATAGAACCTTGATTACCCTTGTGTATGTCGGGACTGTAGTGGCACTATTTCTGGACTTCACTTGAGCTCATCATTATATTTCACGGGCTGATGCAGCCTTCATATGTAGGGTATGTAAATAAAAAGTGGAAGTATCTCCACAGCAGTGTGAGTTCTGCTTCAGAAGTTGAGTAATCTGGTATTTCATTTTATAATTTAAGGTTAAAAACAAAAGTTGTTCTAGGTGAGGCCCCATTAGTTACAATTCAACCTCAAATGCTTAATGTTTACCAACAAACTCCACTTCATTAGCTTTTGAAAATGTATAAGTAATCATATACAGACGGACATTGTGCTCAGTATTTTCATAAAAGCAGTCTCAGAGAGCAAAACAAGCGAGCCCAATGGCCAACATCAAAGCAGACAACAACACTGCAAGCAATCAAGGGAAATAAGTGGAGGGATTAAGTGTTCTGGAGGGGAGGGAGGGGGAGGGGGGGTCACACAGGAGGTTGGTCCAATTAAAATAACTGGATATGATGGACAGTTGGAAACAGACTGGGAGGAAAGCATGCAGATGGTTGACAGCAAAGCCGAAGTTAAAAACCGAGCCATTTCATCTAACATTCATGTTTAATCCCTACATCGTTTTCTTTTCTGACAAACTCTGTTCCTTAAAACACTGCTCTCACCAGGCAGATGGACGCAGTTATAATATGAAATACATTCAGATTGTTGCCTGCTAACAGATCTTTATCAGATAACAGGCACAAGCGCAACATCTGGAAGTTCATCATGGAAGCCCCATCAGTCTCTCTTGACGGAGGTTTGTAATCTTCAGTTTTTTGGCCACTTGGTTTTAACAGCTGTGTTTACGGGTTGCATGCCACGTCCAAATTGTCCACAGATGGGGTTTTTTCAAACGTAACCTACCTGAAGTGAAGACTGCAAAGTGTTGCTCACAGCTTCAGTGGCAGTTTGAGAAGTAGAGAGACTTACAACACAACATACTCACACTAATGTGAGGTTTACACAGAATATACACAAGGATGTCTATGTTTAAAAAACAAAACACAGAAACATCTGAAACAGGCCTGTTTGCTGGTCTGACATGGACATGGATGGAGTTATAATTATGCTCCAGACATTTTGAGTATGCACTCATGGGCTTTCTGATAGGGCAGAGCAAAGTGCTATGGGCTCAGATGCTTGTTTTTATCAGCGCGTTTAGGGTATGTACGACAAGAGCCAGATTGTAAGCAGGAATGTGTCTCGGCTGTAAGTGCCATGTGAAAACCTCCACTATCAGTTACTGTGTAGCATAGAGTCTGTATATTTTTCAAACAATTTTGAAAATGAATAGCAATCCATCGTTTTTACAGTATGGAATACACAGAGTTTGCTCAGTAGAAATGGTTTTACATTCCTCCTGCATGACAGCTTCTAGCTTTACGTCATCAATTGATGCAACTGGCAGCGGCAGTACATTATAATTTCACTTTAATGAATTGTTTTCTTCCCACAGTGTAACTTAATTATTTGGTCAGTTATCAGATCTCTGGTTGATACCTGTAAAGTGTGTTATCATTGACCTGGTAACATTAAAGGTCACATATTATTCCCATTTTCAGGTTCCTACTTTATTGGGGGTTTCTACTTAAATATGTTTAAATGCTTTAATGTTAAAAAAACAACACGATTTTTCTCATTCTGTCTGAAAAGCGTCTGTCTCTTTAAGCCCCCTTCCCGAAAAAGCCCAGTCTGCTTGGATTGGTCACCAGAGAAAAGGTAAGACGTACAATAAAGGACCTAAGAACATAGGACTCTGTGTTTATATGGCATGCACTGTAACAGCCCAGCAATTAAGGCGCTCCGCCTCTGCTTTATTTCCTGTATAAATTAAATAAATTAACATTTTCCTGTGTGTTTAATTTCCTTGACTAAGTTACAGGCTAATAGAAAAGAGCTTGTCAAAGTCTGTGTTTATTTGCACATTACCATTCTGAAAATTTGTCTCTAAAAAACACAATGCTTATTCCTGCTGAGGCCGCCCATGCATGGAGGCGCAGTCGACACACTGTAGACCAACATTTGTTCATAATTTGTAACTGGATGTGACCTAGGTCTGGTGTGTTTAACAAAGTAAAGAAAACCCTTGCCTTTACGCTGTGCGTCGACATTTTCACTGTTTCTCGGGTGGGTGCATCATGTATGTGCATGCATGTGTACATATCCCTCCAACCCCCTTTAGAATTAGTGCTCCCCCAAAGCCTTGGTGTATTTCAAACACTGTTTAAAACTTCTTTTAAATTTGCTAAATACAGTTTGTTGGAAATGTAATGCTTCTGGGATTTCATTTTTATTAATGATTCATGAAGAAGTTTACATTTAATGTTTCTGCAAAATGACACACAGTTAACTTAAGACAGCTGGTGATAATTAACTAAAAGAGGTGGGGCAAATAAAAGTAATTCTGGGTTTGTGTGGGCTGTATAATAGCTGTTGGCTGTAATTTACTGCTATCATGAACTTTTATAAGAGCTTTATATTCCGTTACTTCCAATCAGTAAACATCCAAGAGCCTCTAGCCACATCAAATCACACCGCTCCTGGACAATGATGTCTCCTACGAATAATGTTATTGAAGCCAAAAAGAGACTCCAGAGAATCTGGATGGTTTCAAACAACAGTACAGTAAAAGCAAAATTCCTGTCTTTAAATTTTTTATTAACTGATGAATTCATCATTTTTAAGCAACCTCGAGGCACAGAAATTGTCCAAACTTTTATTCTTCCTCTCCGGCACATGTTTCACAGCTTATTCGGCACATTTTAGGAAAAATAATAATTAAGGAGCCGGGGGAAAGGGTTAACATTCAGAGAAACAACACTCACTATTTCAGAGATTGAAGTTGTGAATTAACCACAAGACAACAGGTCTGACATGAGTATAAAGTACAATGCGTACCGATGTCGGCATTCTGTTAATCATATAACGTATAAAGAACATGAAAGAAAACATGTATCTTTAAGGACTTTTACCTCGCTCAAGGCCATCCTTACGATAACAACTAATACACTTTAGGAGCAACAAACTTCGAAACGCAGATTTTTTTGTTTGTTTTAATTTTCTAATTTAATAATTACAGAGAATATTCAAGATTTATCGTGCAAATGAGTGGTTATTTTTTACTCATAAATTTGCCACTTTAGTCTTGAAACTTGGAGTTTTTTCTTGGAATATTACTCCCCAATCCGTAAGTATTTGTATGCCATATGTATATTCTCATATAATGAACCATATAGCTAAATCTTGCAAGTTACAATTACTCTAGATACGGCACATGGAGCAGAACCATCTTTTAACCCTTCGCATTTGGCAAAAAGATAACATATTAAACAGGCAGCACATTATTGCAATTTGTGTTAATCTCTTACAAACGTTCTTTGTATTCAACATCATGATGTTCAAACTGGCAACCACTCTCGACCAGTCAAGCTCAGCCTCACCTCCTCCCTGATTCCATTTGGAAGTGCTGATGCCAGTAAGACTGACTCATCCTTTGGATGTGGTTGGGAAACCGTAAGGCGCTGTCTAGTTGGAATGCAGTTCTGAGATATGAAGCAGGAAAGATTTAACATCCTTAAGTGCAAAATACACCCTATGCACTACTGTGGTGGGGAATCCAGGAAAATAACTCCTGATGGCAGCAATTCAAAAAAGAAATATGTGTTAAATATTATGCTGCTGATGTGACCTCCGGTTTGTGCTATGGATAATCTCTGTGATGCCAATAAAAAAACTGATTGGTTTAATTTAAGACAGCATAGTTTCCTTACAACTCAAGTGAGATGTAAGCTTTACAAAAGGGCAACACATTGTGCATTGCTAGAAACTGACCTTTTGCTGTAGCTCAAGCTAAAATTAGATCTCTAATGAGATGAGAAAAGAGAGGGAAAATAATAAATCAATCGTGATTGCTCTCATGTTTTAGCTTTTATGACTTTATCATAGTAGAGTGGTAATAAAAGATAACCTCCTGTCACTTTCCATTAACCACACACCTTCAGATTACTCCAGGCCAAAGTAAAGAAAGTTGCAGGAACTTTACGGCATCCAAATCCTCGAGAACACAGACTTCTCCACAGGCTCTTTTCATCAGATATCATCATCGCTGCTTTGACAAAGCTTCCCTCCCCCTAATTAAGATGGGCTGTTAATGTTATATTGATTAATTTCTGATGAAGTCAAGTGCTGGCACTAATCAGGCTATTAAGAAAATTCACATTCACATTTTCTTTTTCTCTTGTGTTGTAACTTCTTATTTGTGTGGAGCATATGTCCCAAATTAATAAAGCCAGGCAGTAAACTGAACCCTCTTCACTCTGTCACCGCTTGTCACAGTAGAATTGGCCTCAAACTTATTCTATCTCTCTCTCCCTGTATCTCTCTCTCTATCTCACTCTGTTCTTTCTGTTTTTGCGCAAGTGTCCCAGTTAAGAAATTGCTTACATCCCACTCAGTCTGGGGCTGGATTGAAATTTCCCATAGGGTATGTACCAATATGCAGAGAGCACACTTCGACAGATGCCATCAGAGAACAAGCATATGAATTACCAGGCAGCCTGCCATCTTTGAGTTCAGACAGAATGGCATTAATACCTGATTACGATCCAAACAACAACACAACAACAACATGAAAGCCAAAGCTACTGGGAGCAGGTAAAGGTTTCATCATTTATATATTAATGGATTTACTAACAAAGACTCTACTACCCCCTCAAAAGTTAAAATGTCATAGAAGCTGCCAACAAACCAGGGACTTTGGAAAAATAGAGGAGGGGGGGTTAAGATTTCAGATGCCGTCAGCAAATCACGTTTCAATAAATTAAATATTCGCCACTGCTGACCATAACTAATTCAGAAGCCATGATAAATTCATGATTACAATTAAAGAAAACAAGATCGCTTTAATTTTAAATGGCTGTAAATATTGGCATTACCCAATTAAGTCACATTTGACTGTAGGAAAAGTACCTGCAAATGAACCAAAAACACTGAACCTATACGTTCTGGGAGGAAGCATGAAAGTTTAATTCAAAAGTTTAAAAAAAGTTTTATAACATTTTTACATTTTACGTGTCTTTAATGCATGACATAAATAGTATAATAATTTAGTAATTATTTGTATTTTACTAAATGTTTCCTCAATTTTTTTTTAACTCAACCTGAAGTAAAATAGCAAAGTAATAAAATAATGTTTACTGGTTCATGTAATTATGGTTGTATGGTTTAAGCTAGGCCTATATTATTTTTGCAAGGTCTGCATTAAAATATAAAGTGTAGTTGCATGATACTAAATACATTATATCAACATGACTGAGATAAAAACCCTGTTTTCACCAGTTAAGAACAACAACACTGGTGGGTCATTCAAATGCCATGATCACGCCCCGACCTTGAGTCGCTTTTATGTGTAAACCTAAACAAATCTAACCGTAGCGGGTAAAGAAATTATGATATGATTCATTTTTGTAATGGTCATACGCATTTTGCAAGCACTGACAAACAATGTAATCCTGTTGATGGGGCAGCAGATCAGAAAATGCTCATAAATTAACATGTTTTGGACTAAATTGACAAACCACATATTTTAACATTTAGTTTGGATGACTTGGCCAACAGGTAAAAAGCCTGTAACAAAAGCTGATGCTTCACATCTGCAGGGATAATTTGAAAGGAACAAATATCTCAGCAGTTAAAGAAATAAAGGATTAGAACCACATGGAGTCGTGGAGTTGTCTCAGAGGATATTGACTGGACGCCCTTTGGCACTGAAGGTCTCAGGGAAACAGCCAATCAATTAGTTTGTACTTTGTACTCGGGAGCATCAGTATGTTGGGAAAGAATGTGTTGAAATGTCCAGAAACTGTTACAAATTGTGATTGCTGAAATTTGTGTTAAAGGTGCTTGTTAATGTGTCCGGTAAGAATTTGTTATTTTTGAAAAAAAAAGTTTTTTAGGTTGACTTTTAAAGTTTGTTTCGTTGTAAAGGCAAAGCCCTCAAAATCTACTCATTGTCAATGGATCACATCAAGGATTTACATTAATTGATTCGTTAGTTTAATGTACTAGGTGGACAATTGGCCGTTTTTAACAAATATGTACTAAATTCTGCCAGCCAGGAGGGATAGCATACCATTTTTTTAATTGAGTGGTTTTCTCCTTTAAGCAGTTGCTGTGTCAGCTCTTCGTCGGTGGGAAAGACTGTTTGTGGTGTCGCTGATAGCCATCTTCCTGCTCTCAGTGCACATCATAAACGGTCCATTTTGGAATCCATAATGGACACTGATGTAGGAGCACTCTTCTCTCTTTAGACATTGAACTGTCTTCTTCTCTCTGTCAGGCATTCAGTCATCTCACAGAGTGCTGTCTGTCCATCTGTCTGTCTGTGCTGTTTGTTTTGTTTTTGCATGCAAGGAAAACCAATTTATTGGCTTTTTAATTTTTTTCTTATTTTGGAATTTAGATGTTTGGTAATTGAAGAGAAAGCATATGTAGACTTAACCACCTTTCCCCCACGTTTTAATTTAGCATCAAGTGATTATCCACATTTAACAGCTCATATAAAGCTTTATTACAACACTGCAGGGGAAGTCCATCTTTAGCAAAAGTAGGAGAGTGTGATGTGGTCCAGCCACCCACGCAGCAGTTAGTCTGTTAAAGAAATGTCAGTCTGATGGTTAGCTCACACTTCCCGTCTCAGTCCCCCCCCCCCCCCACCCTCTCAAATAAGGAAAACAAACTGTAACATCACAACATGGACACTGCTTCCATCTAATCTCTGCTGCCTCTTGTGTGAGGAAACAGTTGCATGTAATGTATACAAGACATCATGGGAGTCAGAGAGGGATTGAAAGAGAAGGTAGGAAGGATTTAAGGGAAGGGGCAGATTGGAGGGGCGTTAGGCTCCCAGATGCCCTTGCCCCTGTGTGTGTGTGTGTGTGTGTGTGTGTGTGTGTGTGTGTGTGTGTGTGTGTGTGTGTGTGTGTGTGTGTGTGCTGTGTGTGTGCTGTGCCTTGGAGATGACTGTCAGCAGGCGGTGCCTCTGAGAGAGAGGAGAAAGGGGAGCGGAGGGGGGGGCAGTCTGTTACCAAAGGGAGGTGGAGATTTACTATCCCACCCAGTCAAAGTGTCTCACTTGTGCTCCTACACACACACACACACACATGCAGAGATACACACAACCTGACACACACACACACTCCCTCACAGACGCACTGCAAACTCTCCACAGGAAACTCTGAGCCATAATGCGAAGGCACCTCAGAGCAGACGGGTGCATTGCTCAAACCAAGTGGGATACGGTGCGGCTTTGATAGTGCGTTAATTACTCATGTGATGTGATACAGATGTCTGGGGGGCTTCAGCCGAAAGTTTGCCTGACGGTTTCCAAGGGGGCCAGGCAGACATTTTAGAAGCGGTAGGTGAAAACCAAATGTATTTATTATTTATGGATGGATCAGTTTGCGTGCTGTCACAGATCCCAGCAGTGTCATGCTGATCCTAAACTGTGATGCTACTTGAAGGGCTGGCTGCTAAATCGTTCTTTGTGTACTTGGTGACAGCTGGGACTTTGAACAGGAAGAACTCTGGGCTATAAGAGTTGCCTGTGCCGGTGACATGATGAAAAGGGCTTCACTAAAGATCTGACAGTTTGAAACTTTATCTGCTCTTTACCAGGAGTTTTGTGGAGTGAATTACTCTGATTTTGTCCAGAAAGTTTGTAGTTTTTCCTGTGTGGAGGTAGTAAATGATGGTAATTAAGTATTGACCAGAAGGGGAATCCAAAGTAGAACTGCAGTTTGTGTTTTGTTTTGTAGATTTGGATCTTCATCTGATTTTAATTTTAATCCTTCATGCTTGCATTGACAAACATTGACTGGAAATCAGCCCTGCAGCACTTCTTCCCAAAAAAAAGGCTCTTTGTTTTGTAACCACATGTTTAAATTAGAAACAGAGGGAGAATGCAAAACCGAGGAAATCATTCAGTTGTGAATGCACGCACGAGGCTCACTTTGAAAACAGCATAAGAAGCTTCACTGCGTAGCTACAACTTTATTGACACAAAGCCGTGATCGACGGCTCCCTCTTCCAGGGACGACTGGGAACAAACAAGATGCCCAATGTGCTCTGCTGATGCCTCATCCTTGAACGGTGTGACTCTAACTAGTCCTGGCATCTCCCATCTGTGCCCCCGTGGCAAAACCTTTTTGAAGTCTTGAAGAAGTTGTTTAACTTCCTCACAGCTTTTGAAAGGACAGTAATGCTGTTTAACTTTCTTGTTAGATTTGAACTGCTGGCCAAATGCGATGAAGTTGTTGGAAAAGTGTTTTGTCAGTAACCAATTTTTCCTCTTGTTACTTGTTTTCTTTTCTCTCTAGAGATATATTGGGACCGTCTTTCAATCAGTGAAATCAAAGCGCCGAATGTGTTCCATAATGGGCACCCCAGCTGTGCATATGTTGGTGCTAATGGCCTGTATGGCAGCCAGAGGAATGTGCCAGATAAACAGAGCTGAAGCAGAGGAGCGGTCCTTCCCAGGCTCTTTCGTCCACCCCACCCTACAGTCTCCCAGTTTCTACAGCACCGTCAGTCCCAGCCTCCACCTGGGGGCCGATGCCCAAGCTGTGGGATCTGGAAATGGAACTGTCGTAAAGAGGTCGATGCGACCTCCGAGTTGCCTCAAAGGTACCTCGATTAGTGGCTACTTCAAGTACATCAACACCACAATTTCCCTTATAGTGTTTGTGGTGGGCCTGGTCGGCAACGCCACCCTGCTGAGGATTATATACCACAACAAGTGCATGAGGAACGGGCCCAACGCCCTCATTGCCAGTCTGGCACTGGGGGACCTCATCTACATAATCACTGATATACCCATCAATGTATACAAGGTACAACTTTCACTCCATTGATGCATGCTTCTTGTCGTTATAATGAAAGCCAAGCTGCCAAGTGACAGGTCTCTGTGTTGATATGATGAAAAGCAGCAACAATGGAAGGGATAAGCAGAGATAAAGTGGAAGTATTACAGACGGGAATACGGGGGGGGAGTAGGAAGGGATGTTAGGGAGCGTGCAAATAGACGGGAAAGTGTAATCAGTCGGACCCCGTTATCTCCTTCGTGTGGGCAGATCAGTGATGAGAGGAGCAGGGATATGGCCGGCTTAAATAAACACTTGAATCAGGCTGGAACCACACATGCCACTGGCCTTGTATTGACCTGAGACATTAGTCATTGAGCCATAGCTACAGTTTTTTTTTTTTTTTTTTTTTTTTAAAGTAACCAGTGTTACTCAAGTGATAAATCACGTGAGGAGTTTTTAACTCAGTTCTTCATTAAAACCCCATCTTTTATGTTTTATACAAATAATAGTGAGGTTTAAAAGTTTGACTAATGCTTGAGTGTGTTTTTATGCCTGTTAGCTTATCATAATTATAGGTTGGCTTATTTTATTGCTGTATTTATTGGTATTATTGATTGACTGATACTTTTACAGTATCAGAAAGCATTGAAAGCTTAGATTTAGTAGTTGTCTATAATTATTATAATATCAATATATTCAAAAGATCTGTCAATGAGAGTAACAGTGGGTTGCAATTCTGTGTAATTTTTGGTGACTTACAACACATTTGTTTGCTTTTGAACTACGGATTGTGCCTTTAAAATACGAAGCGTTTAATGATGATAAATTATACTAAGGGCTCCTGTCTTGGGTTGATTAAAACAAATAAATAGTGTCATGCTTTGTATAATAATCAGGAAAAATGGGAAAATGGAGTCATCAGTCAACTTGATCTTTCCAATGTGTTGTGGGACGCCATTTTACAAGAGAAAAATGATACAGACACCTGGTTAGAATTAACCCGGGACTTTGGGGGCAGAGCAACATGGGCCAAAAAGGAAACAAAAATGTTACCGGGGGAACAGTTTATGCACAAACAAAGACGAGCCACGTCTACGATGTTGAGACCATGTCAAAGCCCCCTTGTTCACTTCCTCGAGGCTTTGACAGTGTTTCCAAAAATAATCAGCTACTTATACACTGAAAAGTTCCCTCTCTGCTGCTCTTCTGTGATCCTGGGAAACTTTAGCAGCACAAGTAAACAATGAGGACCAGGAAGCTCCACGAGGTTCTTCTTTTGGCTTCAGCTTTGGGAAACGTGTTTAACGCAGTTTACATCATGCTGGAGGATTACTTTGATCCAAACAAAGGTCTCAATTCACATGGCCTTGACTTGTATTCTCAAAATAAGTAATATCAAAAGAGGTTGTGGAAGCGGCTCTGAGATACTGGTGGGACATAGTGACCTATTATTAAAGTTTGACGGTACGTTTTGAGAGGCAGTATATTTGCAGATGTGAAAGTTGTGCAAAGTTTTATCAGCTGATGAGCTCCATATGGTCCTTGTCTGACTAAACTCACTCTGACGTTAAGATGACGTCCAAAGGTCTTTGATGTGCCTCGATCTGCAGTGAAATTGCCATAAATAGATATTAACGACTGCTTGCATGGACCCAGTAACAAAAGTGAGATTGAGTCAGCTCCCAGAGGACAGATTATTTTATTGAAATCATTTACTGTGGTTTGTGCTGGTACATTAGCTCAGCCAAACAGTGATTTAATGATAAGTTATATTAGTGTGAATGTTGAACAACAAATGCTCTTACAAATGTGATTTATTTCCTATGAGAAAAGTTTGCATGTGACAGTTATTGTGTTTGCTTCTTCCACCAGCTCCTGGCGTCACACTGGCCTTTTGACGACAGTGTTGCTGGCCTGTTTCTGTGCAAGATGGTGCCCTTCCTGCAGAAAGCGTCTGTGGGCATCACCGTCCTCAACCTGTGTGCCCTCAGCGTGGACAGGTCAGCGCTTTCACACGCCACACTGCTTTATAAAGTCAGGAGCTTTGGCAGCAAAACGTTATAGCAAAAGTCCTGCTCAGTGTAAACTTTAAAAGTGACCCAAAATACATTATTATAATTTTGTGCACAATGTTTATGATTTTGTGTTTGTTTAAATGTGAATGTTAAAGTAGGTTTTAGAGAATCATCATTCTCCAAAACTTATTGGACATTATGAGTGGTTTTCATGCTCATAAAGGTGGTTTTATTTGTGTTTTTATCACTCCGTAGAGACATATGAAAAGGAGCAACTTTCTTCTAAAGTTACATGTTCTTGTAAAGCCAGTCTGAAAAGCCTGAAAGAAATGTTCCAGATGTTTTCTTTCGTAGCTGAAAAAGCAGATACTACTGCACAAAATTTGAGGAGGCAAACAAATCATTGGGGATAAAAACGAAACCAAATCAATTTGAACGCTGTCAGTTAATCCATCTTTTTTACTCAGCTCGAGAGAGCATTGCTTTAGACCAATTTGTAACAAATGTTTTCTTTTAATATAATTTTGGTTATTATGCGACGCAGAGATTTTTGATTTGATTCCAGTTTAATGAAACGTAGATTTGGTTGGCTGAGATGATCACTTTCGGGAAAGGTCGATACTGACTGAGCATTCACACTGAGAAGTTATTTATCTCTCTCCTTTTCTATTTGTTTCCTCTGCGTTGAGATCTTGCGTGATGAGCCCTTCGATGAGATGCTCTTTACTCCTTTAATAGATTTATTATTGTCATTTATTTTATACGCAACATTAAGTGTATGATAAATGCACTGTAAATTCTATATATAATGCTAGTATACTGACTTTTTTTTATTAATACCTTAATAGAAATTCCCTAATGAATAAATGATGATCATGAAGTGCTGAAGCTCAGTGTCATCTCACTTTGTGCACTAGACACAACTCCAGAGATAAGAGGCTCGCTTGCCTGCTCCGAATAGGATCCAAGGTTCAACCAGGCAAACATATTCAATGACCTCTATTATGAGAAAAAGACTGCAGTGCTTTACAGTTGTGTTCAAGAGCAGATGCTCAACATTTGTTTCCAGGAAACGTGTAGCATATCTGTGTGTATATGTGTGTGTATTAAGCACTTGAATCTCTTTTGTATCTTTTCAATGTTGGAGGAAGAGAAAAAGGTGGATACATAACCACTTAGTGAAATATAAATGGCGCCATGTTGTTCAACAGAGAAATTCAAATGTGTCATGAAAAATATATTGTTTTTGCCATAAAATCTTGATGCAGGATTTTACTAAAACATTTCGACAAGTGGTTTCCATTAATGAAACAAACAAGCAAACAAGTATTCAGTGCGTGGGAAACACAAGCCAGCAGACAGACCTCTCTGCCAACACGGGCCAGTCTGTTTTGGAAGCTTCACAAAAAAATATAAATATTAGATATTCAAAATAAACAATTGATCATCTCGCCTCATTAATTTGTAACATTTTGATATTCTTTGCTGACTGAGCGGTTTGTTGTGCTTGGTGTGCTGCCATGCATGAGGAAAAAGATGTTTGCTTTGTCAGTCAGGAGAGACAAAGTAAATGCGGCGGCTGTGGCGTAGTGGAGAGCAAGGTAGTTCTCCAATCAGAGGGTCAGTGGTTCGATACCCGGCTTCGGCAGTCGATGTGTCCTTGGGCAAGACACTTAACCCCAAGTTGCTCCTGAAGGCTTGCCATCGGTGTGGACTGGATGTTGCATGAATGTTAGTTAGAGTCTGATGGTGGCACCTTGCATGGTAGCCTGTCATCAGTGTGTGAATGGGTGAATGATATGTAATATACTACTGATTGTAAGTCGCTTTGGATAAAAGCGTCTGCTAAATGACTGTAATGTAATGTAAATGATGACTTTACTGGTTTCTATTTAATGATGGAGCACAGATTGAAAGCTACCAAACTCCTGCAGCACTGTTTCAATTAATATGTAGAAATAACACGGTAATTGTGTTACATTATATAGAATTTTTATTTGTTTCTCAGGAGTGCTACATCTTAACCATTCCTGCTGCAGTAAATCACAACCCCCTAATCATTTTACTTTAATCCAATCGACTTAATACGTCTCCTCCATCTGTTAAACCTCTTTCTCTGCCCTTCACAGGTACAGAGCCGTGGCATCCTGGAGCAGAGTTCAGGGAGTTGGCATCCCGCTGCTCACCGTCATGGAGATTATGACTATTTGGTTGCTGTCGCTCTTCCTGGCCGTACCGGAAGCTATCGGCTTTGACATAATCACCTTCGAATACAGGAACCAAACCATGCGCACCTGCATGCTCAACCCCAAGAGTGACTTCATGTTGGTACGTTATCATCCCCGTCTTATCATTTTTGGATTAGAAATTAGCTGTTTAGTGCTTTTGTGTCCCGTTGTTTTGCTTGTATTGAGGCCAAGATGTGCTGTATAGTACATTGTGTCAAGGCATCATTGTAAGGGTTGTTGAATTTTGCACTAAATAGACAAAACATAACTGGACTAATGCGATAGGAAACCCACCTGCATGCGCACTCCTCAAAGTGAAAGTGCAAGTTCAGCTTAATCTTTCCGTTATCTTAAAAGGGTTTTGTTTGTTTGGAGTCAGTGCGTGTTTTTAATGGCACAAGGATGTGCTATTTTGGTTATAGGGGCATATCTTTTTTGGACAGTAAAATAAATCTCCTACAACATTTCCTGCTTGAATAATTCAGAACACAAGACAATTAGATTATCAACCCACTACTTCATACTTAAGGAGTACTCTACCAAAATCACCTCCCAAGCCAGTATGTGAATATATTAAAACAAAAAGTTTGGAGTGGAGTATCACTTTAAGGAATAAACTGAGTGTACTTTCTCTCTCCGTGTGATTGTGGACCTTTTCACATCCTTGGAGCACATAATTGATTGCAGGCCAAGAGCAATTACTGAGAACTGAAATCTGGGGCCTCAAGCTAAGCCACATGTGCGTCCATCTATTCCATATGTACAAAATTGGAGTAATCTCTTTTAGATATCAGCAGTGCAATGCTGAGGTCTAATAAAAACTGGCCTCTTAACAGCATGATTGAAGCAATAAAAGAGCACATTTTATTTAAAGATTTTCTCACCAAATTGTGTTTTGTGGTTACATAAGGCCAAAGTTTGGAGATGATGTACAAACTTAAAATTCTTGTTTTTGCTTTATACAGAAATTTTGAAATAATATATTTTCAGACTTATTTGGTCTGGTGGTTTAGGCCTTGGTCAGGTTCAGTTACAAAAGAATAGATTATAATTACTGAAATCATGCCTGCACAAACCAAATCATTTCCACCTCTATAAACTTTACTTCAAATTCAACAGAAGAATGGGCAATTCCAAAAAGTGAACAGAAAGTTGTATGAGGTCCATTTAGATCTTTGAAATCATCATTCTGAGTCAAAGCAGGGCCAGGAAGATGGTGGAGCTGTGTTGAAGAGTAACTGTAAAGGGGAGTTTGGACGGCGTGTGTTTATATCAGTTTAAATGTATTTCAAAAGTAATCGTGTGCTTGTTTTCTGATAGTTCTACAGGGACGCAAAGGACTGGTGGTTGTTTGGCTTCTACTTCTGTGTACCACTGACCTGCACCGCTGTGTTCTACACTCTGATGACCTGCGAGATGCTCAACCGCAGGAACGGCAGCCTTCGGATAGCCCTCAGTGAGCACCTCAAACAGGTCAGACGATACTTCTAATAACAAGACTGTAACTCTAATAAACCTACATATGGTCATGTGTTAATTTCACTAATAGAACGAGAACATTCGTAATGTGACTTTATCATCTGATTCAGGTTTCAGCAGTGTTTAATCCATGGTGCTAACCTCTTTTTTCCGATTACACAAACTTAGTCATCTCCTCTCTAATGGTGGAATGACACCTGTTGTTTCTCTCTGCAGAGGAGGGAGGTGGCCAGAGCTGTTTTCTGCCTCGTCCTTATCTTTGCCCTCTGCTGGTTCCCACTGCACCTCAGCAGGATCCTAAAGAAGATGGTTTACCACCCGGGTGATAAGATGCGCTGTGAGCTGCTCAAGTGAGTTATTGGGCGAACAAACTCTCTTACACAAATGTTACTTTAAAGTCTAAAGTGAACAGTGTGCGCAAATGTACAGAAAATGGAACTGCTCTGTGATTTTCAATGTTTTTTTGAATTTTTCTCTGTGGGTTAAGAAAATGTAAGCACCATTGGGCTTCCAAATGCACACTAAATAGACTTTTATAAAATGTATCCTGGTCCAAATGAAAATAAGTTTGTATTTATTTTGAAAAAAAAGAACTTGTTCTGCCAGAAGTGTTTACCATTAAATCCTTCAAAAAGGTTTAAATGGTCTTTTTGGTTCTCTATAAAACTAGTTATAATCATCCTTTCTTCTGTTTTCCTTTATTCAGTTTCCTGTTGGTCCTGGATTACATCAGTCTCAACCTTGTAACAATCAACTCCTGCATAAACCCCATTATCCTCTACTTTGTCAGCAAGAAGTTTAAAAACTGCTTCAAGGTACGGTACTCTCCTACAACAGATGGATAATAATGTCTGTAACACACTCAAATGCTCAATCTTTATCTCACACACACACACACACACACACACACACACACACACACACACACACACACACACACACACACACACACACACACACACACACACACACACACACGCGCACACACACGCGCACACACACGAGATTTAGTCCGGCTGGTAAAGCAAACAGTGAACTCAGGCCTTTTGTCCATGACAGAGAGGCTTGTGATGGTGATGACATTCCTTGAGTAACATGTAAAAGCAGACCGGTGATTTATGTTTTCACTCTGTAGGGCTGAGGTCACACATCGCATATGTCAAATGAACCTGGGTAGGAGATAAACCATGTCTCAAGTTTGTACAATGAAGAATTTGTGGGAGGGAAGTGGGGAAGCAAACTAGAGAATAGCTGTCGCCATCAGCCGGTTGTCTTAGCTTGGCATAAAGACTGGATATATGGGGACACAGTTAGCTTGGAAGTCACTGCTCTGGATCAAAACGTTTTTCGGGTTGAAACAGAACTTGCATGATTTACACTTCTGCTTTTTTACGGATTAAACAAATGAGATACCAGATGTTAATAATGTCAGTTTTAGAGGTGCTGGTGGGTGAATTTAGTTTCCTTTGGATCCAGCCAGTCTTGCTGTTTCCCCCTGATTTCAGTCTTTATGCTAAGCTAAGATAATGGTCTTATGGTTCCAGCTTCACATTTAACAGAGAAACATGGGAGAGGTGTCTTTTCACCTAACCACCAACAATAATGCTAATAATTGTATTTCATAATTTCTTGAACTCTTCCTCTAAACTTTTCTCTCTCTCTTCACATGTTCTTCAAGTCATGTTTGTGCTGCTGGTGTTATTCTGACAACCAGCTGAGCAGCATCGGACCCATGAATGGAACCAGCATCCAGTGCAAAAGCCCCGAGCCCAACAACGCCCACACTGATCGCAGCATCAGGAAAGATAGCGACTGATCCCTTCAACTCATCTCATCTCTATTTTCAAGCACTTCCATATATCAAGCAGCTTTTAAAATACAACAAATGCACACCCTAGAATATCTACAATCACAAAGTACTTTTTCAGACAATACATGCACATCCTTTTGGACCACTGAAGCAACAAATGAGCCTGGCTGGGATGGATTAGGAACTGGAGATGAAAGGAACTAACAATGGATTTAGTGCACAATGCTCTGAAGTTGCCGGGAGACCCACGGGGGGCCAAACTTCCTACGACAAACTCCTTGTATTCCCACACCCACGGACAGTGACGCTATAGTGTGAGAGAGGAAGGGGGAGAGCGGGATGAGGAGGACGAGGACTCTTAACAGGATATAGCTGAACCGTGACTATAAATGACTCTCATCAGTAGCAAAGCGTGTTATTCCTGTAAAGGGCAGCACTACTGGGAAGGATGCACGAAGCTACAGGAAGGAAAAAGCAGACTGCTCGCTGTCAGAGGGAATGATGGGAGATGAGCATGTGCCGTCCCCAGGAGTTCCATACTCTTTGACGATGGAAAACAGGAAAGAATGTTACAGACTCGAACAACAATTTGTTTTACATTAAACATGCGAGTGTTTGCGCAGTGTATCTTACTCACACTCATTATTCATTGAACTACTTTGTGGTATAATTAGAAGAACGTTTTGAGGTTCATTTGCTTCCCACTGCTTGACGAAAAACCTTTTACGATAAATCAGGTAAAGAAGGCGAATGTCTACAGAAAGATGCATCCTTTCATTAGAAAAAAACACTATTTCTGTTTAGTGTAACCATGATCCAAAAATTTGAGATTTCAGCAGAGAATCACGTCTGGTGTCAGAATAAGCCAAAGTACACTGGCAGAAAATCAGGTACAGGGTTGGATGTTTTTAAAGTGGATAAGGTACAACTTTGTATTTCCATAGCATGTGTCAAGCAAATGATAAATATGAGGCAATGCATTATGACAGGTCTGATATCACCATAGACCAAAAATGGACAGGAATTAGCTTTTCTCTAAACACTGTGAATTTCAAACAACTCTACAATACTTGTGACTTTTATGCTTGTATAACCAACGGAATATATATATGTATAGTGTCCACTTTTATAAAGTGTTATATTGCGGTAATAATAAGTATTTTACTCAGACAACATTACCTGTGTAATGACATAGGCCAATGAGTTTTTAATGGTGGTGGTAAACGTTCCAAATTTCAAAGGAATTGCTTAAGTTTTGGGGAAAATACCCCAAGAGTAAGATGAGAAGAATGATACCACTCTCATGTCTGTACAATAAATATTTAGCTATACAGACGGAGAGGATTATTTTAGCATAGCATAACGACTGGAGAAAAAGGAAAATCTGCGTAGCTCTCGGAGCGTGACAAAACCCACTTAGCACTGCCTTTAAGTGTTAAATCGACAAATTGTATATTTTTCCTGTTGTTAGGTACAGCCAGCAGCTAAGTGTAGCTGGAGAAATCACTGTATATCCAGTAGGTAACCGGCTGCTCGCTGTAGTCAACCAGCAAAAAACTCAAACAAGATATAACTAGATTATAATGAGCTTCATAGGTGCTGCCAGGTGGCTTTTTGTTATGTTTGGAGAAAGCCAAGCTAACTGGTTCTCTTCTGCTTCCAGTCTTTATGCTAAGCTGAGCTAACCGGCTGCTGTCTGTTTTGTTAAATTTAACAAAGAGACATGTGAGTGCTATCCATCTTCCTATCTGATGCCATGTGTACACCGCAAATGACAAAAGCAACAAAACAGCCATGGTTGGCTAGCTACATTAATGATGAGTACACGTAGAACTTTTGCTCAAGCCCTAGTTGCTTGAGAACTGGCTTACGTCATTCTTTTAGATGGAACAAAACAGGGTGGAAACAAAAACATGTTATTGGTTTACGTTGAGTCATTGGAGCGCTGAAATAAGTTGGCACTATCTCAACTTTGATTTGTATCGTGTCACACACATCACGTAGCAACTTTCGGCCATATGTTTGTTGCTTCATATCACCGGCTTCTATTTAAAATGACTTGTAGCCTGTTGCTGTGTCATTCCTATCGTGAACTTAGCAAAACCATCGCCAAGGAAGTGAAAAAGGGCATTTTCCAAAATGTCAAACTATTGTTTTTATGTTGAAATCATATTCCACTACAAAATCTATACTGCCTTATACTATTTGATATGTGAATACATGTAAACCTGTGTGTGTTTGTGAGTTAGCATGAGTGTGTGCGTGTGTGTGTGTGTGTGTGTGTGTGTGTGTGTGTGTGTGTGTGTGTGTGTGTGTGTTGTGTGTACAATACTTGTACTTCTTTTGTTTTGCACACTTGTGTACAGAAGAACAGGTGATATCTGTACGCTACATTTTTTTACCACTAACCATTGGAGCAATTCATAATAATCTTTAGTAAATGGAATTCATACAATGTTTGTTGTCGTTGATGCTGCTGCTTAAACCAATAAATCCATTTCCATCCCCACTGTAAGGAGCAAGGAGGTTTATTTCTCCATCGTACTGGTTTCTCCGGGAAGTCGAGTGGGCCCCTTCTGTTTCTCATTTGCGTCTGTGAGAAAGAGGCGTCTGGGAGTGATTTGAAGCACACTGTGACCTGCTTGGCAACTGAGCCCTTAGGGTTGCTAATGTCAGCGGAGAGGATGTGAACAGCTTGGACGGTGGGAATTTGATACATAAAACTTACTTCTCATCTGTGTTGCCAAAAGAGGGTTGAGGATAGCAAAGTTTGACCATTACTTATCCATGCTTTAATCATGTTAGCTTTGAAGTGATACAAACTTGTTAAAAACTGAATAGCAGTTCAACACAAACATATTTTAACTAGTTTATTTGATGTAATATTTCTCTTTGGTCTGAATACATTTAATGAGGCACTAGTATCAAGACAGAGTTTGTGACAACTTCCCACAATTCAGTGTCTTCTTTGCAGTGTGCAACGATATCATTAACCCAGGATTATGCTCTCGAACCTCTCAAAAAGAGACAATCACCAGAGCCACGTAGTCCTATATACAAAGTTTAAAAACACCCGAGTCCAGCAGAACATTGTAAAGGCTGTGGCTTTATCGGACATTGGCCTTTTATTTGTTTTAGTGGTTTGGCGATAAGTCTCAGACAGGTCATAAACTTTATGAAACTGCTCCATATTTTTCATATGAAATCATCACACAATCAGGTTGCAATTACCCCGAAATGGATATGAAGGGAATAGAAAGAAAGAGGAAGAGAATGTGAAATATGGTTTGGTTAAATTAATCTAAATAAATATTAGGATGAAACATATTGTAACATATTATTGCTTTTCTGGTAATAGAGTGAGAAAACAAAAGATAGTTTGAAAGAAAGTGAGGGAGAGTGAAAGTGAGGTGGTTTGAGCTCAGAGGAATTTGGTGGGAACCTTGTTTCTTGCCAGCAGTGAATTGAATAAAGCTCAAAAACTAATAATAAAGGATCACAAAGGTCCAAAGTGCCTCTCCGTGCAAAGCTTATTCAGATTTGGGTGTTGATACAGAAAATGTATTCAAGACAAATCAAAGTTCATGACAAAGACAATGGAGAACTGCTTTACAAGGCATTCTCTATTATGAGATGAAAGACAGCATGATTTCAATTTAAACCTATTTTTAAAATTAATTCTTAAGATTTTACAATACGATGACAGTGAAGCTTGTCCTGGTTATAAGGGAACTAATAATTAGAAAGAAGGATGCAAGCAAACAAAATGTTTTGTTTGTAGTTTGTTTTACTAAAACTAAACTTTTGCAGTATCTGCAAGCAATCAAGATTTTGATTCGTGGTATTTGAGGAAAAGTTGCTGAATTCCATTTCAAATCCAAGATCAAGCACTCAGCCTTCATAAAGTTAATGACCCGGTGCCCCAGCTGGTTTGTGCTAAATTGATTTAAACTTTGTTTGGAAATACAAAACACTAAGTAATAGTATTACTCCTGAGGCCCTGTCTTAAATAGGGTCCATGTGTGAAAATCGGATTTTCCAACTTTTGAGTTTTTGTTTATATTGTCATATCCTGCCCTTCAGATTGTGACAAAAACTGGTGTATGCTTAATAATAAGGTACGTTTATTTCCAATTAGAAAGGTGCACTCAGTAGTAGTAGTAGTGCAGATCTCCGCCAGGTGTGTCTACAACAACCACTGCTGTAATGTTTGATTGAATGAATACAACCTAATGTGAGATAAGCTTTGGACAGACACAGAGGTGCACACTCACTCACTGGCACTCACACAGACACATGCCAGCGATTGCATGATTCTCCAGGTGAGGATAACAAATTCATAACAAAACAAATAGGTGGATATTTCTGTAATATCAGTAGTGTGAATGAATGGATGACAGTAAGCAGCAGTGTGTTGATTTACAAAAGGTAAGGCAACAAAATTAAAAAGCCAAGACATGTGAAGGAAGAGGAGATCTCAAAAAGGTACTGGCTGCCTTTATGCATGAAGCACATCAGGCCTTCAGGTCCAGTCACTGCAGACAAACAGCGTAAGCAAGCAGAGGGTTCATCACAATATGTTGCATCTTCCTCAAATAATTGAATGGAAATACCAAACAGCATTGCTAGTTCCAGGTTGTATTTCAGCAAAGAAACTGTACACAATGCACAAAGACAGAGAGGGGGCGGAGTAACGGCCCAGCAGCTTCTTTTGGCCCTCCAGGCAGGTTAATCAGGTCATGAGTGTCTCTCAGTGAAATACTTTTTTCTGAACAGTGAAATACATTTTTTGTTATGAACAAACCCCAAGTAAATGAAAACCATATGTCCATATGTCACAAATATATACTTTAAAAAGGCCCAGATTTGTTTTCCTGATGGATATTTACAGCAGCAAAAGTTATCGTCTCAAAACAACAGTGCCTTATATTACAGTGCTCATGGTTATTTGGGAACATGTGGCTCATTGATGTCTTTTTTTTTTAATAGTTTTTGGTCAAAAATTGAGGTCCATGTCACAGAGGTATATCCTATATTAGGCTTTAGATACACAATATTCTTTAAAGAGCTCAGAGCCACAGCTACCTAAATAACCACTGTTGTATGAGCTTCTTTGACTCCAACCCACTTCACTTATGTTGTTGTTCGGGAACAGTTGAACTGAAGTGAACAGCCTCAGTGAGTCTGAACATTTCCTGACGCAAAGGCCTATGGCAGACGTATTAAGATAAATAAGTAATTGTTGAACAATGGCAGTCTTGTGTATTCCTCTGACAAAGGAGGTGCACTTTGGATGATACATTATATCTCAGGAATCAGACAGCGTGTCTCCTCCTTTGTTGTGCATTGATTATTATTATTATTCCTCAGGCCTATCCATTCTGCTTATCCTGTCTATGTGCGTTTCCTGCAAGGCACATATGTACTTCACCCTGCAGTTATGGCTATGATTCAGTGAGACATAATGGACGCCACATCCTTTATGCTAAAACCTGTTTTGGATCTGATCAAACACAGCATATGTTTATCTACCCTGCCCTTACATGGCTGTAGCCTGAATGCCACTTTGCATGGCAATCCCTCCAAGCCATCCACCATGGCACTCGCTCACACGACTTGTGGCAAAGACCATTTCTAATTCATAAAAGCCAAAAGGATCAATTCAAAATTCATGAACAATCTGTCCCGCTACAACCAGTGATTTCTGTGACTGTGGGGCAGTGGAGACGTGGAGCGACAGAGACGAAAGTTCTGCCTCCGCTCATTTTACAGTTAGACACACAGACACAAATATACTGAAGCATGTGCACATAAACGTGCGCACGAGAACAAAAAGGTTACAAGCGATGTTCTGATGGATATATTTCAATGATTTTGTTAATGCAGGATTAAGATTAAACAAAAATATAATACAAACCTTAAACAAAAACAGGGCACACTGCTAATGGAGTTCTGCATTCATTAGATAGATGCCTATTGGAAAAGGATGGATGATGGTTATTTTAGCTTTTTTAATTTATCGGGTGATCTCATGATTTAGAGGTTTCCTATTGCAGGGAAAACATCATTAAAACTTCTTGTCAGAACTGTACTACAATTGAATTTACCGAAACCTTCAAAACAGGGACAGTTCAAAACAAAAATAAAAACATTCTGTATGAAAACATATACCATTATTTGTTAACATGCATCTTTTCCTAATGATAAAAATGAATGTAACATATTTAAATTTTTATCATTCTAGATTTTGGATATGGTGCAAATCTTGTTGTTTGGCTCTAACAGGCCTCTCTCTGAAGACATTGTGACATGAGGAGGACAGGTGGAAATAATAAAATGAAAGATTGCTTATTTCCATTTAGCTCATTTGGTTTCAGGGTCCTGGTATTTTGACTCACTGTCACACTGGCATGGCTTACTGGGACATTTGAATAGAAAAAAGCCTTTGTAAATGTTATTAGTAACACCTGTGTTTTTTCCTATAACAAGTCAAAATGGTTGCTGTGGACTTTGTGGATGCAGTTTGACTTTATATGTATTGTATAACTGGTTGTATTGCACAAAAACATGGTCACATGTAGTTGTTAACATATTATGTTTCTCAAACTAGGTGAAAGTTTAATTAACAGATACTGAATAGGCCTATTGACACAAAGAAAAGACTGCACAAACAAAACAAAATGGACAAGAGGGAAGAAAAATATTTATTCAGTTATTTACTAAATCATCTCATGTATGTCTGATATCTGAGTCTTCTATTAATGGAAACTATAATGATCAACTTTGTCCATAAAAGTATTTTAGGTGTCTGCAAAGTATACAGATTAATTTAGGTATCAGAAGTTTACGAGGCAAAGAGACTCTGATCGGTGTCATTTTGATGTAAATGGAAGAAAAAATATTAATTTAAAAATGGAAGTTTAATGCACAAATTGCATAAACAGCCTGAACAAAGTGCCACATTTTCACAGAGTCTGAATAAGCCTAACTGTGATCTGTAGAACAGTAAACAAGGTGAACAGACTGAGTTTACTACAATGGATTTTAGGTCCCTCATACTGGTAATTGTTAATTCACATTGCCATCTGCTGGCGAAAGCAAAGATCATGTGACCAATAAGAATGCGGCGCAACCACACCAGAGCTGTATAACGAGAGAGTCGCGTCAACGGAAGTTGAAAATGCATGACCGTCACATGATTCATGTAGACTTCAGATAGATCCATGAAATACTTTGGGGTCAATTTGAATGCATTTATATTGGTAGAAATCGTTACAAACAGAGACACAGGACTGTGATATTTAGTAGTCAAATAAATTAATTGATTTACATCAATTTTGTGGGGGTTTTTTTAAGTCAAATTTGCTGAGAGTTGAGGATTAGTAAGTGTAACAGCTAGAGTAACCTGCCTGAATAAAGTTTGTAAATGGTGATAATCAAAAATGAAACAAGCAGACATCAGATAGTGTGTCATCCCTCCTGTCTTCCTGGCTGCTTTGTCTCAGCCAGCAAGGACATTTACAAGAGCAAACTAAGATAAACAGACAACAGACAGACAGTTTTTGTTTTAGCCTGTTTGTTAAAAAAAACAACGCTTTGCAAACATAGCAGCGGTGGAAGAGAGACTGCAGACCGAGCCAATGAATTAAAGGTCGGACTTCAAATACAACTCTGCAAACTGCCACCTGCAAAAGTTCTCTGATGACTCTGCAATCGTCGGCCTCATCTCCGCCGGTGATGACAGGGAATACAGGGGACTGAACCAGGACTTCATAGGATGGTGCCAGCAGAACCGCCTCCAGATCAACTCTGGTAAAACCAAAGAGCTGGTGGTGGACTTCCGCCGGGGTAAACAGTTTTTTATTGCTTATTTATAATACTTGTTTTTTATTTCATTTTATTTTTATCTTGTCTTTCTTTTACTATGTCTCATTTATCATCTTTACCCACAACTCTAAAATCACAAGCCTCAATGATTAGGCTAACAATTTATAATATTAAATATTCATATTTAATATCATAAATCCCCCCCCTCAGCATAAGTCAGATTTAGTGCCCTTTTCCCCTATAATGACACAATGTTTGATAAAATGGTCTCAAGTGAGCAGAATTTACATTTGAATCTGTTTTCTGTTTCATTCTTTGAATCTACTTATTTAATGGGGGGAAATCCACTAACATGCTAAATGTCACACAATGTAATCAGTTGTGCATGATAATATACAATCTCTTTTTTTTTTAAACATCTTACCTTTTGAAAGAGCATCACAAACAGTCCATTCCGCTCTAACTTCCTGGAAAAGAGGCCCCCATGGTACGCCAAATGACGGTCCGCTGGAGTGAACGGAGATCACGTGACTCCTATTATAAACGGCTCTGAACCACACTACGTAGGCAGCAAACCCTCTTCACCGATTGGTTTAATTCCCTCGATTCCACCAATCAGAGTTCAGATTGTGGGCGGGACCCAAACACCAGGAAGTACACACTCTAACTTGGAAACTTTTACCAGCGTAAACCTTCTCAAGATACCGCAGAGTGTTCTTTGATCTAAAGAGCCGGTTGATGGATCAGAGCAGAGTTTGTCTTCGTTGCGGGATACATTGGGATACTTCCAACGGTTTAAACACAATCACCTGCTTCGTTTGTTTACATGGGACAAAAGCTGACAAGCTAACGTTAGCAACCTAGCTTGGTATAATCGAGTCATATGAGCTGGTAATTACCCAGCGACTTTGTCCTCACGAATGTAACTTAAGGTTAGAGACAGACTCGTTGTCCTGTACACTAGAGGAGGCTTGTGTTTGGCGTTGGCAGTGTAACAATGCGGAGCTAACGGTGAAGGTGTCGCGTTGATTGTTTTGGTCACGGGAGGCTCCACAGCGGCTTCATGTCAACATGCCTTGTTCCTGTGGGAACTGGAGGAGATGGATCCGGCCGCTGGTCGCGGTGCTGTACATTGTGTTGCTGTTAGTCGTGCTGCCCTTCACCGTCTGGGAGCTGCAGAAGTCAGGGGTCAGTTGGAAACGTCGATGGATCTGATTCACATGTTGATAAGTTTTGATTGTTGGCACCCTTTTGGTTTAACACAGTGATGAAATGTGTCTGAGCACATTTTGTTCTAAAGTAATGTACTGCCATTTATGTAGCCATCTTTACTTGAGTAATGTTTTATGCCAATTTATGCTTAAACTCAGATTTTAGAAAGATGAGTTCAACTTTTTATTCCCCTGTGTGCGCCCATCTTAATGCAGAAGTTGTTGTTTACAATACACTCTTTATGGTATATGATGCATTGCTCACTGCAAAACATCTCCTTATTATCAAATAATTGAGTCTAGTTAACCCTCAGAAAATATGCTGTTTTTATGTGAACTGGTTTCAGGTGTTCACTAAAATGACCTGTTTTTCTTCATGATTTTTGTTATTATTGTTACATCTGGCTTCACTCTGTACTTTTCCTTTAAATGTGGGACTTCTGAAAAGTATTTTTTTTACTAAATTGTGTTTCTATTTCATTTGAGTAAAGAATCTGGATACTGCTTACACCCCTGATTTATAATTAAATGTAGAAAAGTTACATTCTTGCCAAAATGCTAGTTTCCTAGACTTAAACACATTAATAGGTAAAATGTTGCCCATGTTGACTGTTTCTTTTCCATTTTAATAACAGGTTGGCATTCATAACAAAGCATGGTTCATCGCTGGGATATTTGTCTTCATGACTATGCCCATATCATTATGGGGCATCCTGCAGCATCTGGTTCACTACACTCAGCCAGAGCTTCAGAAACCCATCATCAGGTAAAGACGTCAACAGTCATGACATCCATGAACACTGGTCTGCAACGGCTTTCTAATTGTTTGTGTTTTTATATCATATCTCTTTTTAGGATATTATGGATGGTCCCAATCTACAGCTTGGACAGTGTGAGTAGTGTATTATATAATCAAAGATATTGCGCAACACAGTGATCAGACATAGATGTCATATTTATCTACAGAATAACTTATATTTAAATAATAACAACTCTTTGCTGCCATATCATCATTTCCCTTGTGACATTACCTCAAGCTGTACAAGTGAGAGAATGCCTCTAAGCTTTTAAAAAGTATTTACCCTCACATTCCATGTAATCCCTTCTTCTTCTTTTGAAATCTCGCAGTGGATTGCATTAAAATACCCAAGGATAGCAATTTATGTGGACACATGCAGAGAGTGCTACGAGGCCTATGTCATCTACAACTTCATGACCTTCTTGCTAAACTACCTGGAGAATCAGTACCCCAGCCTGGTGTCGATGCTGGAGTCCCAGGAGCAGCAGAGACACCTGCCTCCTCTGTGCTGCTGCCCGCCATGGCCAATGGGAGAGTAAGTTTCCTTTAGAATTGGACCAATTTTTGAGTAATGACTGGCATACACACAGTACGTGTGAGACCACAGGTTGACCTAAATACGTGGAAACCAACACACTGCGCCTACAGCTATAAAAAATGCTTAGTCTGCATCCAACACTCATCAAGGATTTATTGTAAAGTTTATCATTCCCCTTCATACTTTGACCCAAACAGTAGTCATATTTCCTTACTATCTTCTTTGAATTGCCCTCAATTAGAGAACTGACTGACTTTACAATAATACTTGTTTTGTAGTTTAACCAATCACGTTCTTCCATAAAAGAAGGCATGCAACATTTTCCTTTTAATGATATTTGATGTCAAGTATGTGATGAAAATGAATTATAGATAGAACGTGACATGTACTTGTAGGTTGCTTGAGTTCGTTGACATTTTGAGAAGGAAATGTTATAGTAAACAAGACTCAGACTGTCACCAGCTTCAAGTTAGCCACAGTCATGCAACAGCTGTAATTGGTTAGCATGCCTTTGTGCAATTAATTTTGTCCAGAGCTCTTTTTTTTTTTAAACGTGAGGATCAGTTTGTTCTTTAAAACTGAAGAACAAAATGATTCACATTTGCCTGAAGGTCAGCAGCATCAGTCATATTTATTAGTTTTGTATTTTATAATACTGCCATGTTAAATGTTTTAACCCTTTACAGTAGTGTTACATGTAGATGTCATATACCATGCTCAAAAAGTCGTTATGGGAAATTAGGCATTTCAAGGTTAAAATGTTGTCATTACACTTCTTTCAAGGATCCACTCACCACATTTCTTTTGACCGTTGGGGATTGGAGTTGATTTTAAATTCAATAGATTCTACTGATATCAGCCAACTAGATGTTTTTAAACTAATTTAAATAAAATTCAAATCATACATTTCCTTTGCAGGGTTTTGCTGTTGAGATGCAAATTGGGAGTGTTACAGTACACAGTTGTAAGACCCGTCACAACAGTGATCGCTTTGTAAGTACGCTCTGCTCTTCATGCATTTGTTTTTATTCTTGGATACCATCCACAGCCTTATTGTCGACTATTTGTATTGATGTCTCTTTCTTCCTCTTCCAAGGATCTGTCAGCTTTGTGGAGTGTATGATGAAGGCAATTTCAGTTCAACAAATGCATGGACGTACCTGGTCATCTTCAACAATATGTCACAGCTGGTAACACTGCTTTTTTATTGAGTCGAAATGTAATTTGCCTCAAGCGACGACTGTATCATACATGCAGCATGTTAAGAGATAAGATCGATGTAAAAAAGGTTGAACTAGATTTCTGTCTGTCTGCCTTCTCTTGATCTAGTTTGCCATGTACTGCCTGGTGCTGTTCTACAGAGCTCTGAGAGAAGAACTGGGTCCAATCAAGCCAGTCGGCAAATTCCTGTGTGTCAAAATGGTGGTGTTCGTCTCTTTCTGGTGAGTCTCAGCACGTTAAACAAACTTAATAACATGACCTGGGCAATGTCTGACAAAAAACTTTGTCTAAGTTGTTTTTACCTTGCTTGTAATTACTGTATATACACTGGCATCAGATCATTCTAGCTACTGAGAATGGTTATTTTGTAAACTCTTCAAGGCAAGCTGTGTTCATTGCTTTGCTGGTGAAAGTGGGTGTCATCTCAAAGGATCGTACATGGGACTGGAAGAGTGTGGAGGCTGTAGCCACTGGCTTACAGGTAGGCTATAATGTATATCTAGATAGTAAATAAATGCAGCCTCCTAAACGTTAACACCACTTTACTTTTAAACAGAATGAAACTCACCCAAACTGTCCTGTTTCCTCTCAGGATTTTATCATCTGTGTGGAGATGTTCCTGGCGGCCATTGCCCATCACTACAGCTTCACCTACAAGCCTTACATCCAGGAGGCCGAGGAGGGTTCTTGCTTTGACTCTTTCATGGCGATGTGGGACGTCTCTGATGTCAGAGCAGACATTTCTGAACAAGTCCGCAACGTTGGTAGGTGCCCCCTCACTACTGGAGTCCTTGCACAGTCATGAATTGTAACTTAACTCTCCAACAGCGAGAAAAAGGTAAAGACTTTTTTTTTGTCCTCATTTACAGGGAGAACAGTTCTGGGTCGGCCGAGGAAGTCATACTTCGGTGAGGCTCAGGAAGATGGAGAGCGATCCGGCCTGCTCTCTTCGGCCTCCCAAGATGCCATAACAGAGGCGGTATCCGACCCCGTGTCACCCAACGGTCAGTACCAGGGCCTCGGCAGAACCCTCACACCGCACTCTCTGTCAGCGCCGGCTGGGCTCAGCTCGGCCCCGTGGGATGACGGACACGAGGCTGGACTTGATGAAACCCCGGAAGAGGAAAGGACCGACCAAACCAAAGATCCAACAGAAGCAGATCTCATCGTGATCACCTAGCGTACCGTGAAGGCCGAAGTCACCAACAGACTCTAACCAGATATGGTTTGGCAGGAGCCAATTACAGCCTTGCCATTTTCCTTCAGACATTACTATATTACAGGATTAAATAAACCAGGTGTACCAGATGGACCTCTCAGCCAGTGACAGCTCCAAGAATGTTCAATGAAGGTATGGCACAAAATGACTTGTCGGTAATGTGAATTTTATGCCATTTTTGTTGCATTAGGGAGCTTTATGGCTCTGTAGGCTCTGCAGAATGGTTTTTAATTCATTGTAGTTGGGAAACACTTCCCGGCAATTTTAACATGCGTACCAAACAGCACACTAATCGTGTTTCTGGAGATGAGACGCCTCACCAGTTGTGTATCCTTTCCAGATAGAAAATTATTACACTTTCATGTCATCTCAGTCATATTATGATCTTAGATGTGACAGTTAGATGGAAAAGACAAATATGCAACTTTCATCGATTTGAAATGAGCCATCGTAAATGAAAATCTACGATATCAAAGCACATTAATGTCCAGAATCATCCATTTTTTTTGTCTCAGACGGAGGAAGGGGGTGAAAAGAGCAAACTTGAGATTAAACTTTCTCATATGTACGTTAGAGCTATGCCTGCTGAATGATGTGTCCGAACAGTGTGACCTCACCGCAGAATCAATATTAATACAATGTATTTACTGTAAGTACAGTCCTAGAATTAAAACAACGTACACAATTCAATCAGTTACAATCAAGATATTCTAATTCATTTCTATTAATGCTTAATTGCATTCAGCTCACTCTGAAGTGTTTCATAGAAATTCATTCACTAGTCTTATCAGATGCCTTGTTCTATGTGCCGTGGTCTGTCCACTACATCAATTCAGCATTTATATACCAGGATCGGTTTGGTGTTGTTGAGATGTTCTCCATCGATTTTAGCTGGAATTATTTGCAGCTACTACACCTAAGCCATGTACCTTTTCCTCCATAGTTTTTTTTGTCTTTGTGACTTACTTGGATTTGTGCAGGGTTATTGACATGTTTAATGTACAGTGTTGGATATCAGTTTGTGTAAAAAAAAACAAAAATAAAACATATCTATCACATCAACCACATAATCTTTATCATGTCCAGTTAGAGAATGTTGCATTGCCTTACTTGATTTTATTTTTTATAATAAAACTGACAGGATTGCATTAGAGCTGATGTAAATGGTTCAACATGTTAATTTATTCTGTCTCTGGCAGTCACTTCAATAAATCGGATTAACCACATTATCTGATTTCTTTTTTTTTTTTTACATTTATTAAGAAAATGTCACATTTATTGTTTTTTTTCTGATGACAAACATTTTCACAAAAACTACCCCGCCAATAATCATGGGAATATGTATTTTATACTTACAAGTACTATGTTTTTAAGTACCAAGTATAAATGTCCTATAATCTTATAGCTCAATTTACAAATGAAAACATGACTTGGAAGATTCATTGTCACAAATTCTTTAAGATCGTGATGACTCAGCTTCCCACAAATGCTTACAAAGGCTTGGTTCATGCAGGCTTCTACTTTAATCTCAAATCAGAGATTGAACTTTGAAGACTAATACAGTTATGAAAAATAACACTGGATAAAGTCACTCTTTAAATGGGACCAGAAAAAGGAATGCAGAGTATTCATTGTATGTTCCTATGTGTCAGTAGCCTCTGTGTGACTGAGGCATGAAATACATAGAAATTTAAGTAGTTGCTAAACTGCAGTGTAGGAGATTATTGCTCCATCGACCCGGGTGAATTCTCTACATGGGCTGATATGGAGATGGCGCTCTTATGAAGCTTCACAGCGAGGCGGACCCAGTCTCCGTCTTGAACCTCCACCGGCTGTTGCAGCACAACAGCCGCCTGCTTCCAGTGAGAGTTCTGGCTGAGCGTGCTGACACTGTTCTCCTCGTCCAGGTAGATTTGGTACCAGAAGGGAATCGCAGTTATTCTGCCTGCAGACGTAGCCTGGACCTGGGAAACAGGGAGTAAGGCTTAAGAAGATACAAATGTACACCTGAACAGTCAGCTAGTCATGTTTCGATTTTTTTGCATTTAATATTTATGAGTTTAGGGGAAAAAGCTTGAATGTGATTAATTCACATAGCACCTGATGTTAGATTGCTGTATGAAAATGAGGAGAATGTGGAGGTCTTCTGGAGACGACTGTCTGTCAATATTATAATTATCCAAAATGTCAAAAAGTGGGTTTGTGCTGTGACCCAAAAAAGTAAAGTTAAAGGTTCTTCTGAGGGAGATGTGGACAATGTGTCTTAGTAAATAGCACTCAAATCTACGTTTTTGGTGCAGTATGTTTGCGCACAAGAAAGAAGTTTGGGATTTTCTGTGCTTACAAAGTCAACGCATTTAAGTTTCAGCAGTTCAGTACTGTTCTACCACGGTTAACTTATATTAATTCCAATCATGGTTGCAGCACCGATGCATCTCTTACCTTCACTTCTCTGTTAGTGTAGTTTGCGGTGGATTCCATTAGGTCAAGAACAAAGAGCTCCACAGACTCACTGAGGTGTCTGCACTCCAGTGTGGGAAAGTCCAAAAACACATGGACCGGTACCTAAAGAACATGAAAGATAAACACAGTGTTAGCGTCTTGTTTGAATTGAATAAAATAATCTGGTGACATCAATTAGAAACGACAAAATATGAAAACTAATAAAAGACCTGGGAAGAAGAGTTACTGGGATGTAACAAAACAGGTGCTCATGACGGAATGGATTTACCACCCAAAACAAATCAAGGCACACTGCTTCGTTTCAGTACACTAGTACAGGAGACTTTATTATTGTGGCTTCCTCAGGTTTGAAAATGGTGTACTTTAACAAAGCCATGTGTATTGATTATTTATGTTTTTTTAATCTAGCTACAAAAAAAAAAGAAAATAGTTTTGCTTATTTTTGCTCATAATACAGATTTTTACAAAATAATTATATTCAAAATCATGCCAGTGCTGACTCACAGTTGTTGCTGGCACTCTTTGTCCCAAACTATCATTTATTCACATTAGTTGTCAATTCATAGTGTCAGTGGATGATTATTCAATCACTGATTAATGCTTGTAAACTAATATTTCCAACTCCAACTCTTCAAAACTTGACAAAGAGGCCGTGGCTGCAGGGGAGCAGACTTAAAAGGCGGAGGGAGAAACCACAGTGGCGGCACAGAAAGTGTCACAGATTCCTTTACTGCAGAACAAAAGAATCTTTCCTCCTCCCTGTCACAGTTGTGTAGACCTCAGATCCTGCTGTTTGATGTGTTGATGTAATGTATACTGATGGATTCAGGTAGGAGTGTCTTGGGCCAAGCTGTGTGTTGTGCCTTGTGTGACAGTTGTGCTAGAGAGTGCCCTCCACTGAGGGCTTCAAAGACAACATCTGGTAAAACAAACGACCGTCCCGCGTGGGTCCCACCAAATTAGAGCACAAACATGATGCTGGAGGGGGGAAAAAAAAAGATAATTTCCAGACCAAATAAAGAAAAAAGAATTCAAAGAGATTTTGCAGCTTCTGAACACAGCTGGGAATCACACATCAAAGATGAGTGCACAACAGAAAACACAGTCCTGGACCTTAGTATTCCAAGTGAAATACCTTGTTCGACAAAAGACAACCCATACATAACAAAACAACTGGTCTCTTTTTTTTTTTTTTTTTGCACCTTTCCTACAATTTTTCATACATTTTTTTGTACCTGTCATATTTAACAAAACTAACAAGAAATAACTTTAAAAGTGAATGAGGCAAGCTAACAAACAAAGCATACCGTCTGTGAAAACTGGTAATATTGACTGTTGCATCACGAACATGAGACAGAATACGAGATACTAGTGGCCAGAGATGTACAAATGTAAGATTCGGCAACTTTTGTAATGAAGATTGAAGAAGTGTCATCTTGACTACATGGTTTTAGTGTGTTTCAATGAGATTTCCTATTAATTATATGGCATTATTTCAATATTATTTTAAAACCAATAGTAAGTATGATTAAAATGATTAACTTCATAAACCTACAGAAGTTAGGTGAGTATAATCAGCTTCCCTGTCATGATATTCTACATTTTCAGATGGACCATTAACTGAATACTCCTTTGCTCATCCCTCCTTCTCAAAGCGTGTCGGAGAACTACAGTGAAAAAAAAAGAAAAACGTGTAAGGCCCTCTCTAGAGCCGGTGTTTGGTTTGTCCGTTCTGGGCTACTGTAGAAACAAGGCTGACTCCATGAAGAGGTCTTGCTGGCTATATGGAAATGAAGGGCTCATTCTAAGGTAATAAAACACAACCGTTCTTAGTTTCAGGTGATTATACACTTGGGAAAACATATTAATGAGTATTATATTCCATTTCTGCCAATAAACCCCCCTAAATGAATTTGTTAAGAATATTTGTCCCTGCCCTGGAAGTATTGTTTGTATAAGTCATGCTTAACAAATCTGTATGACATAACAGTTCAACTGCTATCTCATGGTCTGCAGACCAGTGTGCCATTACCTTTCCCCTTTTTGCCTTGTTGCTCAATATGTAACCTTTTCTCAGTGAAAAGAGAGAGGCCAGCTCACCATGATCTGGAATCCTTTGCAGTTTGCCAAAGTTCAAGTAGCCAACATGTTTGTTTTTCAAAAGACCTGCCAAGCAAGGCCTTCGGGACCTGATCTTTCGACCGCTCTACCTCAGAGCCACAGCCTCAGAGCTACAGGAAATGAGTGACCAGGAGTTACCCTCCAAGATCTTTGAATCTAGAGTAATTACAATGAATAATTTAACGTTGATTCATTGTAGCTTATGTAGGTTTACTTACAGTGAACTGATTAATGAAGGGAGCAATGTTGAATCCCAGAGTCGGCTCCTGACCCTGGACAGCACTTTCCAGCAGCAACGTGTCCGACTCCACCAGCATACCGTGCACCATGATCTTTGACGGGAAAATACGTCCTCCGTCCTCCAACAAACACCTGATATAGATTACAGAATTTCATTTTACTCTAAAATACTTACAAGTGCAGCACTAAAATAATAAAAGCAAAATAAACAAAAGTGATGGAACATTTCTGAATGCCCCACCATGGCAGCTTCTCCTTACCTGGCCAGTGAAGCTTTCTCCATCAACTTCTGTCTAATGAGACCACAGGTCTCTACACAGTCCAGCATGATGGCGCTCCACAGCTTCTCTCTGGACGGCCTTTTCAGCATCCCCTGCTCGTCCTCCATGTGGTTGAGCCAAAACTCAAGATGCTTTTCTGGGACATCTTTGGAGCGAGCCAGTTTCCTCAGGACTTCCTGCTGGTTTTTCTTTTCCACGGAGCTGAACGCTTTGACATGACCGTGGCTGGCAGCGAGGAGGGAGAGCAGAGAGAAGCCCTCCGACACGTCGAGGACGTAGAGCAGGTCACTAACGTCTGTGGAGTCACTTGATCCTAGCTCTTTGTTTTGGCATTTAGCCCTCATTTCGGGGATGAGTTTGGCCAGCGCGTTGGAGAAACTCTGATGGTAATCCTGATTGTTCAGGAGCGCCATTTCTGAGCTTTCCAGCATGCAGAAGTCTTTAGTTGGTTTCTGGTCAGTCTGAAGACATGCTAGCGCACTGCACAGCTCAGCCTCTTGGTTTTGATTTGAAATGGGGTTTCCAGAGTCCTGCGTATCCGGACGCTTGTCCAGAGGGATTTCATGCCCATCTCTCAGCACAGCCACGCTGCTGAGCCTCAGGAAGGAATCTTTGCAGGAGACTTCAACAATGAGCTCGTCTTGAGGTTTCAGGACAAAACCTGAAAAGAATCAAAAGAAGAAAACACTGACTGAGCTGAGCGAAGCTTACTTAAGTTTTGGGACCAACTGAAAAACTGTCTCTTCTTATTTGTAATGTTTTTTTTTTTTTTTCTTTTTTACAATAACAATAAAAAATGTGCCCGTTTTAGACTCTTTATTTTTTTGTTTTATAGCTTCTTCTATAGCATATTTAACTTTTAAAAATACAATAAATTGAACAATGCACACAATTCTGAAAACTTCCATTGTTTTAACTCAAATATAAACTCAAAATCCACCTGGACCAAATGTTATGGATCGGCATTTTAAGTATTAAAACAAGGGATTATCTACACCTGCTGCAAAAAAAGTTAAATAACTTATGAACATCTTAAATGACAAACAGAAAGGGAAAAAATGCAGATAAATGAACAATAACATTATAATTTATAATGCTATGCTTATGGTTTTATTAACGCTTAGCTGACAGGGGTCTAAGGAGAGAGGGTGTCGCATGCTGTACGGACTGTAAAGCCCTCTGAGCCTAATTTGTGATTTGGTGCTATATAAATAAAACTGACTGGACAATTAAAACACTTTAAGAAAGAGACAGAGAGAGAAGAAAAATCAGGAGATGCAGAGAGGGAGAGGGAGCCCAACAGAGAAATGAGATTCATGGGACCGGGTGCACAGAGGGAGGGGGAGAGGCCCAGAAAGGATTCCTACAGGAATAACATCTGCTCACGTCTTCATGTCAGCGCGCCGCTCGTCACAGGCATTTGGGAAAAATGCATATTTATTGCCTATAAGAATTTCATGAACACTAAAGAGTGTCACAGGCGATCACGGCGCACACGTCACAGCGACCGGGGAAACGGATGTCGGTGATCAACGGGAAAGGTGGCGGCTCCCTCGACACTGCCGCCGCCAATTAGCAGCTCAGTGAAACGCTGGTGAGCCCTGTCTGAGAGATGATGTACCGCAATGCCAACTGGAACATGTCAACTCATGTCAGTCGCTATCAAGCTCACAGAAGCCTGGGATGATAGCAGAAAATATCTTACACTTCTTCTTTGTTGAGTTTGTTGCTTAACAAATGTGAATTTTATTCAGTCTACTCTAAAATATCATTTTTACACTGGCATTTTGTGGACTTCAGAGATGATCATTAAGTAATGAAGTGTGAGGTTTTAAAGACTTTCATGGAGCTAAATCTTTATGTATCCTCATCCTCATTGTGGTAAAATATTTTCACTATTATCACACGGATATCAATTACAATAGTGATGATTATGAGCTGAAGTTAATAATGTTAAATAGTGTGTGTAGTCTTCAGCACACACTGCCCTCGTCTGATGTAACATGGAAATGCATGACATATCGGAGTAGAGACTACAAGCTGAGCAGAAAATAAAAATACATTTTATTCAAACTAAATGTTAAGTCATGAGAATTTGAAACCACTAGCGACAGTTAAAGGACAATTCCTTGGACACACTGTAACAGATAGACGGTGCTGATTAAACTGATTTAAAATGAGTACATCTGTGTAAAATTGTTGTTGTCTTGTCAAACCTCCCCCCTCTCTGTGTGTCCGTTGGATCTTACCATCAGTGCTGTGGACGGGGTAGATGGCCTGCTCCCAGCAGGTGTCCTCTTTGGGTCCAGTAGACAGACTGCTCTCCTCATCCAGGTGGAGCTGGAACCAAACAGCCAGAGCGTCCAGCTCCCCCTCCTGAGTGACGGGCAGGCGGATCTGCTGAACCTCCCTGGAGCTCAGCCCCTCCAGATCCTAAGGGTTACCCAAACAAAACAGTTAAAGGAGGGACAATGGAGTTGTTACAGGTTTATCGGCAAAAAAAAAAAAAAAAAAAAAAAAAAAGAAATCAAGCTTGGTTGTAAAAATAGGTGTACAAATATGCAATAGGGGTGTAAAATAAAAGACCTGATTGCAGAAGGTTTGATGTTGAAAAAGGAGTTGTGAATGTTATTGGCCTCTGAGAATTACGGGCTTGTAGCTTTTTAAGGCCAACTTACTTGTTAATTAAGAAAGCTCAAAAGATTTAAGATATACGAATGTATTTCACAGTGTGTATAAATAAATAAATTCTAAAACGTGACAGGCTGCCTGTAACACCGATATGATATAAAATCTGGCCTGCCTCGCTGCTGGCAAGCACCGAGAACACATCCGTCACAAAGAGTTCACAACAGCATGGTATGCAATACAGCAAGCATCGTCTCGACAACTACCAATGCAGAGTAAATATATCACTCTTTTGTGGCGCGCTGCAAATAAGCTGGAGACATTTCAAACGAGTAAAACAGAAATACCCATGAATAGGAAATTGCAAGACAAATGGAAACCCTTCAAATGGGGAAGAACAAAAATGCAGAAGGAAAGCTTACTATTTTTCACTCCTGCTTACTATCATATTCTTGGGACAGAGACATAAAACTGAAGGTTGAAACTGATGTGCATAACTTCAGCATTTGCCTCACTGATTCTAGATTCTAGTTTTTCCGACAGTCTCCACTGGACGTGTGTGGAGAAACATAGACTAATGATCGTTCAGGTGCTGTTTGGGAGATAAACACGGTGTCTCCAATCTGCCAGGTTTTCACTGTGAGCTAATAAATCAGGAAACAATCCCTGCAGGCCTTTAGTTAAATAATAAGCTGCCACTGACGTGCAATATTTTAGCCTGTGAGGCAGCCAATATGTTCGTTTCATGGGACCAATAGAAATATGGTCAGGTAAATAAATTATTACATTATTCTGCTTGACTCAAGGCAACAAACACACATTCAGTAATAAGATTTCTCACATGGCCGTGTATCAGACACAAAGAAAATGCAAAAGTAAAGTTATTTGAAATCGCATTAAATTAACAGTAGCTGAATAAATCAGTTATCATAGTTTATCAGCATCTGTTGCGTCTGTTTTTCTTCTCACCTGCACGCTGTTGAAATCTATGTTGAGGGCCGTGAATGGCTCAGTGAGAGCTTTATATCCCCCTGGCAGTCTGCTCAGTCTCTCAGTGGTGTAAGGCTCCATGGATTCATCAGGTTCTGGGCTGCAGCTCACCGGGCTACGGAGCTCCCCAGCTGCAGCTATGGACATATTGCCCACCTTTGACACACAAATCCTGGGTGACAAACAAACAGCGATCTAATTACGTGTTCTGAGAAGTTCATTACGGGAAAACATATTTTAATCGGACACACGCAGCCTACTCAAAGCAATGATGGACTCCAGGGCCTACCTGTGATGCCTGCGGATCTCGATGCTCTCCAGAGCCATACCAAACACGGTGGCTCCGGCCGGGATGACCCGTCCTGTTGCAGACTGATCCTGGGATTCATTCTCACCACTCTTTAGGACGACAAACATGAGCTTTAAATGAAACTACACAACATGAAAGTGAACTGGATACATTCACCATTAACCTGGATACTGTATGGGTTGAAATGAGTAAAATGTCACAACTCGGACTCTAAAGTCTGGTATCATGGAACTAGCCCCAGTTTGCAAATGAGATTTGCACTTTCTGGATGTTCAATAAGCAACTTTTTTTTTTTTTACATTATGAGTTGACAAGGAAATATATTTTTTATGATATTTGCTTAGACAGTGGTGAATGAGATAGATAATCTGCAAAAGAATCTGGTTCCTTTGCCTCCTTTTGGTGCTCCTATTGACATTTGCAAAATTCCCCCTCCCAAAAGAAAGTCTGATCAAAATGTCAAACTAGGCAGCGCTGATCAAATATGAGCCAAGATTATGTTTCTGTATTACCTAATACTTGTCTCAAAATATGTTCAGAAACATTTTAGAGTACTTTTCAGCTGTAAAATGAGAAAGTTTGTGATCCGTCCGCCATGTTGAAAACACTCGAGCCAAAACCAAGAGTTTGACAGTTTTATCAGAGTTCACGAGTTGGTTGTTTTTCTTTGGGTGTGCTGGAATCTTGCAAATACCATTAGGAGCACTAGAGGGAAGCAGAGGAACATGCTTCTTCCAAGATTATCTGTCTCATGCACCACTGCCAGGATATAGACAGCTTGAGCAAATATGATAAACATTTATTTTATTTTTTTACAGTAGTTATCAACTGCAGCTATAAAGCCGTCATTAGTTTGAGCTAAATCATTTCCTGTCCTGCAAGCCCACACCCTGAACCGTTACACAGCTCTGGCATCATTATGTACACCTCCATGTGTATTTGTAGAGATTAAATTCTATCTAACAAACTTCAGAAAATTTCTCAATAATTTCTTAGAATTTTCCACACTGTATGTTAGTGGTAAACAATCATATATTTTGGGTGCCACAAACTCAGAAAAACATTAATGCTGCACTGTGACAACTGCAGAATGAAGTTCTGTGTTTGTGTTAAATAATGGAAGTTACCTTTGGAGGTAGCAGGAGGTGGTGCCAAGCATGAATGAGACTCTCAATGATGCCCTCTCCAAACAACCCCGCATCCACCGTCTCCGTCACCACCAAGGATACTCTAAGAGAAACAAAGAATTTAATGGAGAAAAAAACACAAGAAAGACATGCCTTTTATGACAGCACAAACAAAAGATTTTGTTCTAGTAAAATACTTCTTTATAAATTGTACCTTTGTGGGATGTCTTTTGGCACTTCCATCTCCAGAGACTTCATATGGATGATCTTGATGCTATCGTCCATTCCGTTAGCAGTGACCACCTCACAGGCCAGTTCATACATCGTCTTCGACAGTTCACAGGCATACACCTCAGCAGCCCCAGCCTTCTTCGCACACATACTTCCCAAAAAGAATAAGAAAATCAGAACAATAATACTGATGCAATGAAACACAGGTCCTATTATAGCTGCAGCCAAAATAATAAGAACGGGTTTGGGTTGATAAGGAGTTCTAACTTTAAAATAAGCTACACTCCATAACTTAAAGAATAAAGAGTTTCTAAACTCATGGAAAATATCTCACCCAAGGATCCCAGTGCCAGTACCTATGTCAAGTACAGTGTTGCAGCCGCTCTGAACAGCCTTCTGGATGGCCTGCTGGTACTTCTGGTTCCTCCTGTGGTCGTTGAGCATTAAGAAATGCCAGCGCTCCACCAGCCAGTTGGCCACGCGGTAGAAGTTCTCCCTGGCTTCGGGATAGTCCGGTCTCAGCTTCAAGGCTTTATGGAAATGACCTGCGGCTTCGTCTCTGAAGCCCATTCTGGATAAGAAAAGGTTAAAAAAATGTACAAGCAGATAATGCATGAAAATAATATAAAGCCTAATTGTGCTCTGAAAATGGTGATGGAATTTAAAAAACACATGTATCCAAGCACTGATAACATTTGTGCAGATGATAATACCTGAACAAGTGTTCACCCATGCTGTTAAGGATAACCTCATCGGCAGGAAACAGTTCCAGTGCCTGTTCATAGCAGTCAAAGAGGTCTTGAATGCGGCCCACAGAGTCCAGCTCCTCCGTCCATTTGAAGAGCGTGAACCTGAAGGACTCCTAAAAAGGAAGATGTCACAAAATTGAGGTTCCAAAAATAGCAGCAGTAAAAAAACAGACTGCAGTGTGTATGATTGTGGTCATTAAGTGTGCACAATGTTGGGCAGTGATTGTACGCAGGCAGGTTATCAGTGTAAACAGTCATTACCCTTGCAAAGTCCTTAAACATAGGCGCAAGGTTGAGGACCAGGAGGTAGTGCACGAACGCGGTTCCGTAGTCCTGGTTGAAGAGGCACTGCTGGGCACTTTCTAGGGAACTAGAGACCAGCTCGTTCCTAGCAGGGTCCTCTCTGCGTCGCCTCCGTGTCCTCCTGCCATGCTTCGGCTTCGCACTGGCATTAGGCATCCCTTGCAGAAAAAAGGAGAGTAGAGAGTCTATTAGAAAATGATGTCTGATAAAATGATATACAGATTAATTCCACTTTTGGTCTACAAGGTTCCACATATGACTGCACTGTATGACCCACAGACTATGGAAGCGTGCTTCGGACAAGAAAAGACAAAAACAGATGAAAAGGAGTCAAAATGTGGACAAATTAATTAATAATTTTGACTCAGGCGATCTCATTTTTTTTGACTTACATGCTCTTCTATTTTTGTTATTCCATTATATTTATCTTTTTTTTTTTCATTTTCCTGGAAATGGTCTTCCATGCTTATCAACATCTTGTGGAGTAATTACAATAATCATCATAATAACTTAAGCATGAAGAAGACATATAACGTAGTAAGAAGTAAGTGGGCTGTTAAATACGTTAATAATAATAATAATAATAATAAAAATAATAATAATAATAATAATATTAATATTTGACAGTTAAGGTTGACTTACTGTAAGTTGTTTTAGATCTCAGGCTGGGCTCAGTTATGGGATGGAGGGAGATACACGGATAAAGATCACTGCTGTTTAGTTATGGCGCTAATTCACGTTTACATTACGGATGTGTCCAATAAAGTGGTTAGCATCATTCTCCTTCCTCTGGTAGCAGCCCCACGTTACAGCACGTGATACATATCTGTCCTGACAGGGCTCACGAGAGGAAACTGCATGTAAGAGAAATAAAAACTGCATCTGTTAACGTCCACGCTTCAACGGCCAGATGCTGATTACATGTGTAAATCCCATTCCTGCTACCGCTAAACAAGGACCGTGTCCGCGGGCTTAACAGCTCGGTCGGAAACATGGTGATGAGACAAGGTTCCACGTGCAATTGTAATGAAGTTTTATATATTTGAAATGTACAAACATTCCATATTAACTATTATATCATCTGTAGATAACATGGCGAACAATAATATCCGTTTTTATTGACAAATTACGCCACAGTAAAGATTCCCGCCTTAGATTTTCCCCTGATGGAACCAATGTATGGCGAATCCTGAAACACAATCAAAGAGTACAACAGAGTTGAATAGTTCCCACCCGTGAAAACGCCTAAAGCAGATCATGAAAGAAACGTTCTTAAAATGAGTGTTTGACTACAAATGAGTCCATGTGCTTGTACCCTTGTTGTGTGCCTTGTATGTTGCATTCTATAAGGTTAAGCCCTTTCGTGCTCGCTTAAGTATTATTATTTATAAAATAAAGAAAAACCATTGAATGAGAAGGTGTGTCCAAACTTTTGACTGGTACTGTAAATACATTATGGAATTACAGAATTAACCCTCTGCATGTAACCCATCCCTGAGGAGCAGTGGGCTGCTAAGAAGCGCCCAGGGAGCAACTTTGGGGTTCAGTGTCTTGCTCAAGGACACCTCAGCATGTAGACTGAAGAGACCAGGGTTTGAACCGGCCACCTTGCGATCATCAACTGCTTGTGATGATCTGACTGACTATTCTGGAGCTTGAGTGCGTAACCCATTGTAGTTTGATTATTAAATGCAACACTTTTATGTCCCCTGTAAGTGGTTTTGAGTTGGCTTCGGGTGTTCTTGGTTTACCTTGCTTGTTGGCCTTGCAAAGAGCCACTGTATGCACTGAAGGATCCATATTGGCTTGGTACTGCATCTTATAGATCAAATGTAATCACTGGAGAGCCTCTCCTTCTCTGCTATGTTTCCCCTGCCTTACTATAAGCCTTTGCTTAGCAGTCCCCAGGGCCGTGGTTAGGGCCTCCCATTTGGGTACACATCTTTAGTACTTTTTATTTTCTGCCACTTTATACTTCAACTTTACCCAATTTTTAGAAGAAAATATTGTACTTTTCATTCTACTTAAATTGCACTACTATGACTACCTAATGGTGCTTACGGTAAAATGCTACTTACACATTAATGAATTATTAATAATGAGTATAGTTCAGTCTGTTGTTGTTACTTTTAACTTAGAAAAAGATCCAAATACTATATACAGTACCAGTGAAAAGTTTGGACACACCTTCTCATTCAACTACTTTGAAGAATCTAAAATATAAAACATATTCTGGTTTGTTGAGCATTTGTTTGTTTGAAAAAAATAAAAATAAAAATAAAGAAAAACCATTGAATGAGAAGGTGTGTCCAAACTTTTGACTGGTACTGTATATTTATATATTTTAGATATTATATACTTATATATTTAAGTGTAAGATGTTTTTGCGTATACTTCAGTCTGTTGTTGTCACTTTTAACTTAGAAAAAGATCCAAATACTATATATATCTGTTTATATATTTTATATATTATATACTTATATATTTAAGTGTAAGATGTTTTTGCGTATACTTCAGTCTGTTGTTGTCACTTTTAACTAAGAAAAAGATCCAAATACTTCTTCCACCACTGCTGACATCATTCGCCCTGCAGATTCAGGGCCGCGAAGCGAAGCCGGAAGTACATAGGACTCTACCATCTTGCGGTAGCCACCCGGTCTTTGGTTAAAGTTTTGCTGCACTTACTCAGATGTCAGCAGAGTTTCTCAATCTGTCACTTTACTAGGTGGAGTACGCCTGATGGAGGGAGGGAAAAAATAGGATACAGGCTTCCATGACTGCCCGACAACTCCTGTGAGCCGCCTCCCGCTGAACACTTCACCCGTCAGCGTGTGGCGACCCGCTTTTAACGCTTTTACCTGGTTACTAGGTTACTCTTGTTGTTAATGACAACTGTGGAACGACACCCGCGCGCTCGTGTCAGGAGTTCCAAATGCTAACCGCCGTTAGCCGCTGTCGCTGTTTCACGTAGCTATGTCGTCTCCGTCGGACTAAAAGCTTCTTAAAGCTTCACAATCAGCCTCGTTTGGACCGGTTTATTGCAAAAAAACGAAGCTATCAAATCTGTCACAGAAACAAAATGGGACTACACCCGCTGGAGTTCAGTGAGTGCTACCTGGACAGCCCCGGCTTCAGGGAGAAGATCAAGGCTCACGAAGCGGAGCTGGACAAGACCAACAGATTCATCAAAGAGTTGTACAAGGATGGGAAGAACCTCATCAACGCCACGAAGCGTGAGTTGGTTTCAGGAACGTCCGCGGGCGGTCACGACGTCACGCTCTTGACTGAGGAGACAGTCTTTGGGTCCTCCTGTGTGCAACATCTTGATTGTCTTTTTTTTTTTAATCCATTTGTGGATGTTATGAAAGAGATAAGATGAGATAATTTATTAGGTACATAGTAGAAAAAACTAACAATTATTTTTAAATAAGTAAGTAAGAGGAAAAAAAAATAAAATCCACAATAACTAAAAAAAAAAAATTAATTATAAATGCAGACAGAATAATTATAGTTATAGTATTGCACAGATGTATTGGTGTTTTGTTTTGTGGTCTACTGGGATGGCAGACAGAGCTGGTTGTGCAGCCTGACAGCAGCAGGAGTGAAGGACCTGTGGTACCTCTCCTTCACACACCGGGGCAAAAACAGCTTGTTTTAAGAGTTACAGAACAGAGGATTGTCAAATAAGACTGTCATGATAACTAGACCACAGAGTAATCCTTCCTTTTGTCTGATTGTTGCATGCTTTTCTTCTGTTATTCACGTGTGAGCCTGAGAACCAAAAGGCCCCAAAGTCTTTTAATAACCCCCTGCTATATTTGCTCTCAGTCACATACCTCCACAGGGTTAAATGATTAGATTGTTATCTCTCTGAACTCTAGTCTTGTGGGCTGGGCTTGTTTTCTAAAGGTGCACACAGTGCTTACAGCTCAGTCTTCAACACCCAGTCATCAAACTGTCTGGTTGTAAACCCCCTCCCAGCCTCTTGTAATGTTTTATAATTGTATTAAATCAAAATGCAGTGAAACATCTCCAGCTGCTGAAAGTTGTATTGCAGAAGTAAGTCGTATACTATTGAGGCAGTCTTTTTAAAAGCATTTTAAAAATGTTAAAGAGTTTCAGTCTTGTGTAAATGTAACTTTTGACACCGTTCTTTTGTCTTTACATTTTTTTCTGCTTTAGTGTTGACGGAAAGGGCTTCAGGCTTGTTCCAGCAGCATTGCTAACATTGCTTAGTGCTTACAGCATGTTTTTCTACTCTTAAATCACCAGAGAGATTTACTTCATCATATTTGGAAACAATTTAACACTTGTAGTTTAAAGAACTACATCGGGGTCCAGGCCACAAATGGGTCGTTTTGACTGTAAAGTTGACAATAACGTCAACCTCTTCAGACTTGGTGAAAGTTCAGCTAAGTCCCTACCCGGCCTTAACAATTTAGTTTAGTCATTTATTATGTCTTCAGGATATAATCATTTCCTGTTATCAATCAACCAGATTGTGTTTTCCAAATGAAGGATTTGGAGCAAATGGTAGTTAAAACTATTTCCATTTCAAGTTAGTTTTACTTATTTAAAGAGTTTGATGTTATCCAGAGCTGCAGCACACCTGGAATATTTCAGGTTTTAGGCTGTCATGGTGATTTCAACAGTAATCCTCAGCCTCAGGCCGATTTATGCTGCAGCTTCATCCTGAAGGCTTTTTTTTTTTAGTAAGGTTGAGCTCTGAGAGTGTTGCTGGTTTCTGCATTCACTTGAAATCACCGTCAGGCCTTACAAACATCTCAAATCAGCAGGTGCTCCACGATTTGGTGGAAAGTATACATTTGACACAGGGTCAAAAGGTCCTGATGGGATTCGCCTGTTTAGCTGCGTTGTTTAGGTGTGTTGTATTCAAATGAAGCAGGAGTGGTATTTATGATCCTCATGTTTGTCAAATGAACCTCTGCACTGTTGACACCAGGCATACACACTGTCCTCCTGTACTGTACGTTACCGCTGTGCTAAGCTGTTATGTTGCATACTTGTGGTCTATTGTTAGTCTTGTCATTTTCCCTATGACCTCTCCCATCAAGCTGAATATTGCCCCAAAACTGCAACTTCATCACACTTTTGATCCATAAATTTGTGTAAAACTCTGAGGAGGTCAGTTGATTTTTAAGCTTAGTGATTAAACCACATTTTCAGCATTGCCTTCGTAACCTTCTAGTAAGCAGTAAATAGCCTCCTGACCTTATCTTCATCCTTTCTACTTGTGATTCATTTACCTTCTCTGACTTACAGTCGGGAGATTACATGCCACTTTCTTCGGCCTCAAGTTTTTTGCAGCCACGTGGAGTTACCAGGCAAACTTCCAAGGAGCACCATGTTGAACACTGGTATTCACTGTCGCTCCCAGATGAGTTGATACTGATGCTCCTGCCATGTTGGTGTAAACTGACACACCGTATCCCGTTTCAGGAAGACATGTCATGTCTTGTATATCATTCCCTAAATGACTGTTGCTAAACTATGTGTCACTTTTTATGTATCCAACATGTGACGTATAGCACATAGTTTCGTTACAAGGCTGTTAACCCTCATTTGGTTGGTGTTAGCTTCTTGCTTATGAGAATATGACAAGACTTGAGGAACCCTGGTCATACACTCCCACTGGGAGTGCTGTAAAGTCAGTAAAAAATTCAGGAAGGAACTGATGGTCATGTTCTCATGTTCGGACATAAACGATGTTTTTCCCAGCCTGTGAAAATAGTTTTTGAAAATGTGTCCTGTCCCTTCTCCCTTCTTATGGCAAATGACTGTTTTTTACATTCTTTGATAACTGTTATCAAGAGGTGTTTCCTAAAATAGCAGTGGGAGGGAAACTTAAACATTATCCAGCTACCACAGCAAAATACATGGCCTGGCTGTTTTTTTCAAAGTTGTCCAGAAGTAAAAAATGTACACTACTTTTTTACAAAGGGTGTTTCATACCTTGAAGGTTCATTTAAGGTGAGGCTGATTAATCTATTATGGGCTGAGTAGCTGTCATCTGTATGTGTTTGAATGATAAAACTCATGTTGCGTGTAGAGCTGAAACAATTAGTAAATAAATATAATCTGCATCAAAAAATGTATCATATATTTTTAGGGAAAAATGGAAAAAACATTGTTGATGTTCTAACATCTTAAATGTGAGCATTTCCTGCTTTCCTTAGTCTTATATGGTAGTAACTTTAACATTTTTAAGTTTTTGTTGTTGGAACAATAATATGTCACCTTTTGCTTTGGTTACTTGAGACCAAACGGTTGATAATGAACATAATTGTTAGCTTCCAGTGACCAGAAATTAGAAAAAACTAATGAAATCTTTCATCTTGTGAGAACAATTTCCAATTGTGATTTTGTTTACAATTCAACAAGTCCTGGTTTAATTTCCAGGACCTTCAGCCTGATCATTTATTATAATGTGGAATGAGCTAATGGGGATTGAAGTTTGTAGTCCTACATTTTCAGTAAGCACAGTGGTATTATAAAGTTCACAGTAGTGTAGCGATATCTCAAGTATAAATCATTTATAAACTGACAGCATTGTTAATTTACACTCTCTGGGTGGAGCTCACCTCCTGCTTTGCTCTTATTAGTGGAACGGTACTCTGATAATCTCGTTTTATGAGAACGTGACCCTGTGTTTGGTTCTCCTCTTCATAGAGATCATACAAAATAGCCCAGCTGTTTTTTTTTCTCCTTCTACATCTCCCTTGTTTGTGGTTTGCAGCTTTAGAAGCTCAGACAGTTGTTTTTGATAAGTGGAGTTGATTTGGGGAGGCTGAGCTTTGTAATCCTCTCTGTATACAAGGATCACACTATAAGATCCGACACTCACTGTTGATCTAGCATTCTGAAACACTGACAGATTTAGTCTTGCTTAAAACTTATAGTTAATGCAGTGGATTGCTCTACTACTTTTTGTTTGACCTCTGAATGATCTGCTGTTTTGGCCTGCCAAAGACAGTTGTTGATCTCCACATCCCATTCCCTTCTCAGCCCGTCAGTGACTGGGAGGATGTCCCACTACGGAAAGACCTTGGTTCTGAGAGGAAACCTTATAGCTGGGGCCCTGGGCCAGTGAGCCATGACATGGAAGTGCCCACTAGTGGAGCAACATGCAGATGTGCTTCTGTTTCAGAGGGTTTCCTACACAGGAACTGTGTCCCGTCTGTACCCTCCCAATCACCCCTCGCTGTTGTCCTCAACAAACGCATTGATTTCTCATTTGTGTACGAAAATATGAGCTCTCCATTTCTGAATTTCTCTTACAGTGTTAGTCTCATTTTGTTGATGTATTGCATGTTCTGTTATTGCTACAATCATTGAAAAAGTGAAGTTGGATTGAGTTGCGCTGGGGTCAATCATAGTCATTTCCACAGCTGGACTTCTTCTGGTGAATTGACCATTTTGGCTCATAAAGCAATATGATTAATACTTTTTTTTTGTCTTCACTTTCGGTTCCACAAACCCAGCCATGTGAAGGTCTTTTTTTTTTTTTTTTTTTTTTTTTCATTGGCAGCCCGGTTTAAGAGTAGCCTGCCACGGTTTGCTTTGGCTCACTGCTGCTCTCTCTGTAATCACGTTACTGATTCTGCCAAGGAGCCACATCACAATCTTTCATTAAAATCGCATTAGCACAAGACAAAGTCATGTGGGAGGAGGGCTTTTTTTTTTTCATCTCTCACTCCAGAGAGAACAAGACCTACTATAAAAAGTAATGCTTGATGGCACAGTTAAGCTTTCGGGGCTCCTTTTTTGGTGCAAACAAAGTGTTGAGAACTATTTGAGGCACTTTGGTTGCATCATGTACTGTAACTTTTTGAATATGTGCCAACAGATTCTGATATATCTTTCATTTGCCAATTGATCATTATTGACAGGATCCTGCTCAGTGCAGCCTCACCCTGCAAACTTGTTTTGAGGATCAGGAAGTCCTGAATGAAGTAATGCAAGCTTTGTGGGTAGGGATCTGGGGTGAGGGGGATTGTGGGAGGGGATGGGTGGGAAGGCCTTGTAAAGGGCAAAGGTGGGAGGTGAGTGTGGAGCTGGGGTTGGGACTGGAAAAGATGGGAGAGTGGAACAGGAAGGGCTGTTCCACTTACATGCTGGAAAGGCCCAGCATGTAAACGCTAGCTGCTGTTTGAGGGCCTGGACCAGGCAAGCTGTGACCTAAGTGGCACATCTGATGAGACTGTAGAAATCATAACAAACATCACTGTGACAGGCGCCAATGAATACACTGTGGACATCTTCAGCAGCTGAACTTTGACTTGCACATACCTTTTCTGGTTTGTTTTTGGAGAAGAACTTCTGCAGCAGCATAACATGCAAGTTTGAGTTTCCTGCTTTAAGATACATAAAGTGGAAAAATATCCTGGGTACAATAACTTTTGTTATGTGGAAATAACAATTTCATATGAAAATGTGCTGCATATGATGTTTTGCAGCACAACTGTAATTAAGTAAACATTACAATAATGTTATATTCCATGTAAAGCCCAATGTCACAGAAGCCTGGGAGTTTAAGCATAGAAAAAGGCAAATTAAATTCAAGAGTATTCACAGTAAAAACAAACTACTACTTTACGTTGGTCACATATTGGAAAACACATGGACAGAGTTGCAAGCCAATCCTTGTTTGAAAAGCAGTTTCCTATAGTCATCCCAAGCCAGTTTAATCAAATGTTTTAATGGAACCCGTAGTTATGTGAAAATAATGAATACATATCTATTCTGCAATGCCCTCTACAATGCCTTTTGATTATTTAATCAAGACATTTTTCATTGTAAACTCATTCATACACGCAGTATATATGGAAATAAAAGATGTGAACACATAGGGATCTTCATTTGTTTTCTGTGGGTGTTTTTATGGGAATGTTCATCTTTCGGATCAATTTGAGGAGTTCCTCGGGTTTTTCCATTTAAACGTAAGTGTGTCATGCAATGTGGGACTCGCCCTAGTCTGGTCTTGGTCTTGACTCAGTCTCAACCCCTCAGAGTCTTGGTCTTGTCTCAGCCTTGATGCACTCTGGTCTAGCTCATGACTTGGTGTCTGTTTAGGTAACTACAACCCTGAACTGTAGTAGATTTGAATGTAAACGTGATCGGTTGTCTATCTCTATGTGTCAGTCCTTCAACCTGTCCAGGGTGTACTTTACTTTACTATTACAAGTACTAGGTGGATTTAAGTGAAAGTGTAGTTTAAGTAAAATGAAGTAAAACATCAGTTATTTTAAATAATAATCACTAGCAGTCATAATCATGACGTTGTCCAACAAGACCCTTGAATGTTTATGATTTGATTGTTGAATTTACGTGATAATCTGATCCAGAAGCAGATCACAGAATCACAGAAGTATGCATTTGTTTCATGTTTTTCTTATTACAGAACAATCTGGCCTGTAATATCAGATATATGCAAGGTGGGGTCTGTATGACGCACACTCTGAAGCCAGTAGACTGGGGTCTCTGGCTTTCTGCAGAGAAACTAGCCAAGTTTGACACTTCCCAGGTTTGCTCTGAAATGCCTTGCTTTAAAAGGCAAAAAGCAGACGAAGCCTCTGCGTTGGACTTGTGAGCCCTAGCGTGTGTGGTATTTTCTATCTTGTGATAGTTCTTTCCTCCGGTACAGCAGCTATCATTTCAATCTGTTATGCAGACCTCTCATCCGACACTTTTGTTTATCGCCCGGCTGATTGTATCCAGTTGATCTATGCTGTTTTAGCTTCACATGACGCTGCACAGGGACACCGATGCTGTGGCCGTTTCTCTTTTTTCCTTCCTTCTGTGAATGTTGCCTGCCGTCGATTAACTCTGGAGCGACATGTAACCGGATAACATTCATTCTTCATGCCTTATGTAATGAAGTCCACACAGCTTGGCCTCATATATTCTCATATTAACTGTCCACCCTGCAGTGAGTTAAACATGCATGCGGCCTGTGTAATCAGATTGTGGATGGGTGTGATCTGTGCGCCACGCTCACATATGGCTCCAATAAAGAGCTTGCAAATCTATCCCTTGACATCACTGTTCTTTGAGTACACACTAATTGTCCACAGTGACCTTAACCTTTATGCCATATTTCTTGAGAAACCCCTTAACATTATCATAATGTGCAGTAGTAAAATGTATTAAACCCAAATTTGCTTTAGATATATCTGGATAATAAAAAAAACTAGCACGGTAAAACACTGTAGGACTCTTATAACACCTTGAAGAATATGTGAATGGCATTCATTTTTACCGTCATAATACCATCAGCTCTTCATTATCTTTTACAATATAGAGAGCGGTTGGATACTGCCATGACTTTACGTCGGATACAATGTGTTGTGTCGAGGCCTTGTTAAGGCGTGCCAAGGTTCAGTGTGATGTTGCCAAAACATGTTTTCTACTATCTAGGGGGTGTAGCTGAACTTTCCACTCTACATTCATGAGAGTTTTGATCATTTGAGCACTGCAGTTAACCAACAATGATTCCATAACAATCACTGATTACCCATCTGGTTAACATAGGGGGAGAATTGATGATATGTTATGTTTTTTTTTTGTTGCTCAATTTAACAATACAAACCATTACAGAACTTCACATACTACTACTGCTGCTGCTAACAACAAAACAGATAATAACATGTACTTTTTTAGAAATATTGCTACAAAGACGAACAATAGCTGAGCCAAAAATCACTAGAAAAGACATGAGTAGTAGAGACATGGTATGAGCAAAAGATAAAACAACGTACAGCTTCTTAAATTGCTTTTTTATAAAAGCAGGGAATTAAAAGATGACACACTCGTCTTCCCACATTCCTCTGACTGCTTCAAAGCACAGAGAGCCGCAGACTGCAGAAACCTGGTCACTCTTAGTTTTAAGCCTGGATAGAAGGATCATTAGAGGGGAAAACGAAGACTATTGAGTTGCAGCAATTAAAGTTAATTTTATATTTTCAAAATGATGTCACTATGATGGGGTATAGTGATGGCAAACAACAAGAGTAAGCAAACAGTTGCCTAATTACACATTGAACAATCACTGAGCAACATTGGTATTTATTTGGAGTTCAGTTTCTGGCAACCCAACAAAGTCCAACATACACCCTCCTTTTTTATCTGTTTTGAGCTACAACAAATCTGTCTCTTTAAAGTCTAAATTCTCCAATATGTTTACCAGCTGTGTCTGGAAACAAGGCAGTCGATTTGATCCAATGGTTTTATAATAATATTACAAAAATATTGATTTGTTCAGCTTTAAGGAAACTGGTAGTATCATGTGGCTCGACTTCAGCACCAGAATGCCTTTGGGGGAAAAGAGTCAAGAGAAGCTCTAGAAGTCAGCAGGGTTTGCATGGATGAGGAGGTTTTGAGTTTGTCTGGCTAAATAGTCTCACTAATGTGGTGAGCTATAAAATGAGGTTAATACAGGGTTTCCTTAATAGTATATTTGTTAGAATATCCTATTACCACAAATAAGACCTTTTTAAGGATTTTCCATGCTGATAAAGTTAGTAAAAAAGTTTGTAAAAATAAATAAATAAAAAGAAAAGGGGGAATAAACGGGAGAAAAAGAAAAGTCAAGAAGTGTAAATCAGATTTCACTTGTGGACAATAAAAACAGAAGCAAGGTTGAAATTTATTCAAATTGGAGCAGTCAGCACTAGAGGAATTCAGGTCATGCATCCATCTATATATATATATATATATATATATATATATATATACTCCTAATTTAAATTTAGGAGAGGTATGAGATGCTTGAACCAATTACAAAGTCTTATCTCCTTCCTGCTTACCGGACTTATAAAATGATAGTTTATGACAGACCATACTACCATAGGAGAGGTTGATTTGCAGTCACTCCATGTGCTGCAAATGATGGACTATTGCCTACAAGAGAGTGACCAGAATCACCTTTTATGGATTTGCACACCCTGGTCTGGATTTTAGCTGTCTGTGTGATTTGGATTCCTTCTAGATTTTACAGTCACTTCAAAGAAAATTGCAATATTCAGCATAGTAAGTGTTTGCTCCCAAAATAATGACCTTACAGGCGTATAGCTGCCATACCTTTATTTTGGAAAGAACGCCCGTAACCCGCACTTCAATACTCCCACATAGCAGTTCATCGGGTTGTGTTTACAACAGCTAGAAGTCACCTCTGTGGCAGAAACATATTGGCCACAAAGTGACAAGCCCTTAATGGATTCGTAGTGTGTAAGTAATATGAGCTCCAAAATGATTTGGTGTGGTTGACACAAGTTTATAATATAACTTTTCTACTCTAAACTATTGTCTAATGAATTCTTGCAATAAACTCACATCTGATTATAAGCTGACAATAATAAGGCCTCCCATAACACTGCCTGCTCAACAAACCTCACTAAAATACTGCCGTTAAACTGGTGCCTGAGACGCTCTACTGCTTTTGTCAGTCTCTAAATGTTGCTTGTGCAGTGGCCTGATTTTTGTTTACCATGTCTCTTTGGTCTCTGCGGAAACCACAAATGTAGAACCTCGCCACTCTTGAATAAATATCTAAAGTTAGGTCTGTGCTGTGTCTTGCAGAAGTCCATTGGCCAATAAATGAGTTATCAGGACCAATAAACAAGTTATGAATACTTTTGTTTTGCATACTTATTAGTGTACTAAATACATTCCCCTGCAAAAGCTGTATTTGATTTGTAGTTTTAATAGTGCGTCAGTTTGCTTTTTATATGCTTATGTAACTTACTACTTTTTTTTTGCTGCTCACACTTTTCATTTCTTAAGAACAACAATGACCTCACTCCTAAGTAAAGAAGTAACATTTCCTCCAAGTGCTATATTAAGACCTCCTCAAAGGACAAACAATTGTAAATGCTGTAATACTCAAGCCGTCCCATTGTCTGCTTTGCGTCCCTTAGCTTCCTGCAGTTCGATGATTTACACAAATTGGCCAAAGGAATCAACCGCAGGTGTTTGCTTGCCCATATTTCCTTGTGTGCTTTGGGATTGTAAAGATTTGAGATGAGCGACCAGTTGTGGATTTCAGGCTGTTTGAAATAAATCATTGAGGCAGAGGGTTTGCCCTTTGTGCCAGGCTCAGGGAGACATTGTCCAACACCTCTCACATGTTTGGGCTTTGGGCCCTGACTGTAGATTTAATCCATAGCATGTGTACACACACCGCTCAGAGAACCTGGAGTGTTTGTAAGCAGCAGGCCAGACAGGGATTGAAATTAAAAAGACATAGCTCAAATAAATGAATTAAAAATGATTGTGCTGGATTGCTTTTATCTAAATGTTATTATAATAATTACTGTGACATTTTATTAATAGCTATTCTACAAAGAAAGTACCTTATTTGTAGAAGTGTTGGGAATCGCTAAGATTCTGAGAATTCAAAGCTTTTCCATCATAGAATATTGGAAGGCCTGTGTCATCATTAACAAAACAGATTCAAGGTGTTGTGTCGCCTTGTTGACCAAGATGCATCCCACGTTACTACAACATTCACACTTTAAATCTAGTGGGGGGACGTTTGTTGGAGGAAAAGCAAAACAATGTAGTTTACCAATGAGATATACAATTGTTTTAAGGATTCTGTCAACTGAATAAATGATATGCAGAATATTTTCTGAAATCACTAGAGATATAGTCTTTAGTTGCAGCTCTACATTCCAACCAGCTGTTGTGATCGTTTTTTACCAGTGACAGATGATTTTTCAGAGTCAGAGCTCTATTTAATGGTGCAGCTGAGTTGATTGTTCCCCGTAGAGTCCCAGCTTCCCAATCTAATGACACTGCTCCTCAGTGTACCGCTCACAGCTCCAGTCTTAAAATACCCATGCTGCATTCTGTCATGCTTCCCTAGGGGGACTGCCATGGGTCACAGATCCCACCTCGGGGAATCTCTTCACTGTTTGGAAATAGATCTGGTTTGCTGTGTGCAATGGGGTGTAGTAGAGGGAGGACTTAAACAGCATGTATCCACCTCTCAAAATCAGAAATGTCTTTTAATGCAGCATTAGGAGCATTTATGCAGGGTTTACATGGCTGTGTCCGCTTTTGTGATAGTAGTCACCCTTCTAAGTGCTCACCTGAGGTTAGGCTTTTCATTCATAGCAATATCGTTCTTTCATTTGTTGAAGAGGTTAACAGCAACACCATTAAATGGATGTAAAGTGATTTCCTTACATGTAGATCTACGCCATTTGGTTTCGAAATCAGCCACAGTGCAGAACAACTTGTAAAAGCAGGAAGGGGCTTTCATAACAGATGTTTTGGTTGTGTTGCTTAGTGTTCCTTTTGATTAATGGAGGATTTATGCTGTTTTTAGGGTATTATGGCTGGAAAATACACTGTAATATGAGGTTTACTGATGCTAGATATGCAATGCAATGCAATTTTTATTTTATGTGATCAGTGGTATGGATGTACATGTCCTTTACACACGTCAAATTACATATTATACTGGCAATACGAAGGGATGTGTGGTAAAAAAAACAAATAGGATTAGACTTTTGCTTCAGTAAAATGTTTCAAATGTAGTGTTCATTTTATTTAAGGAAGGCTAGCATTATATTTCATTTTTGTTACTTAAGCTGTAAAAGCTAAATACTAACATATTACTTAATAACCCAAAAAATAAACATGATATTTTGCCTATATTGAACAACTGTAGGGTCTTATAACCACTTCTGGGGTTATACAGCATTTGGGTCATATGTTTGTATCATCATACTATTTTCCTCTCTCTCTTTATTTGCATAAGCTATGACTCACACACAGAGGATTGAATATAGTTTGCTCTCTCGGCGTTTGCTAACCTGTGGTAACTACCCTCCTGATACACCAGGGCTTGATGTGCAACAGGATGTAGCAGATGCAGACTAACAGGATGTTTGCTAAGTGGTTAACTGTGCCGAGCATCAGACCTGCTCTTCATGGTTTCTGATATTGTGTTACCATTTTTACAAACTCAAGGCAGGACAGTAAAACGTTTAGATCATATGAACCATTCTGCCCCCTCTTTAAATGCACTTCTTTTATCATTTAATTCATTTTTAAATGTTTTATGTTTTCTTTCAGAGCTTGGGATGGCACAGCGAAAGTTTGCCCAGTGCCTGGGAGAGTTTCAGTTTGAGTACATCGGCGATGCAAAGACCGATGATGAGAAATGTATCGGTAAGTGTGGGATTTTCAATCAGCTTTACAGTTTGAGGTTTGTCTCATAACATGATGGAAACTTACCACAGGTTTTGTAACCACCACGCAGACTTGCACTGTAAATGTGTGTACCTGTGGTGGTAACAGCCGTGAATCACAATGTATTTTCAGCTGCTTGTGTCTGAGAGAGAGAGAGAGAGAGAGAGAGAGAGAGAGAGAGAGAGAGAGAGAGAGAGAGAGAGAGAGAGAGAGAGAGAGAGAGAGAGAGAGAGAGAGAGAGAGAGAGAGAGAGAGAGAGAGAGAGAGAGAGAGAGAGAGAGAGAGAGAGAGAGAGAGAGAGAGAGAGAGAGAGAGAGAGAGAGAGATTCAGTTTGATTTTGATTTTTTTTTTTTCTTCAGATGAATCTTTGCAAGAGTTCTCCTCATTCCTCAAGAACCTCGAAGACCAAAGAGAGCTGATGGTGAGAACAACCAGTCAGAACCTGCTTGAACGCCAGGGGAAATACCTTTGTGTGTGTGTGTGTGTCTGTGGTGTATTAAACCTGAATTGTTTAACTTTGTATGCCGGCACTTTGTGCATTTCCAACCAGCCTACACCTATCACTGCCCATATTTGGTACTTGCATCTATTAATGTCTGACTCGGTCATCCGCCAGAGATCCAGACAGGCACTCAGAATATCATTTTCTCCGACTTACAGCACAACCACTGCATCCAGCAGGCAGAGCAAACCTGTTCCCCAGTGGGTGGATATCTGTTGATAGTGTTCAAACAGTTGTGCTTGTCTTATGGTCACTGTCACAGCACTTGCCTGGGAGTGGCTGCCAAGAGGACAGGATCCTCTTTATCACAGCCAAGCTTTAAATACCAAGACAGACTCACATAAGCTGCTACACCAAGGTCCCACAACAATACAGCCCTTTACGACACAACACCATCATGCAGAGGGCAATCATGCAGCGCTGTCTAAGTTGCTAATTTATAAATCACAGAAAATCACAACATCCCACATGGAAGAAGGTATAACATGCTTAAAGGATCTTTAATTTGAATGGTGACAGTGGGTTAGAAACTGCTACCCTAAAGAGTTAAAAGTGTCAGAATGTGCACTATACTGCGGTATGGAGAGGGTGCACCTTCTTGTTCTGTGATTTATTTGTGGCCTCTGTAGATGTACTTTGTCAATTTGACGATTGATTTTAGTTTAGACAGTAGTTTGATGGGCAGTGTTTGGAAAAATACTTTCAAAATAATTAATCTAAAACATTCCACTTCTTTGGACTGGGACACACAATAAAGTGCCTGGAACTTTCTATGAACAGCCGTTCTGTTGTAATGTCTGTCTGTCTGTCTGTCTGTCTGTCTGTCTGTCTGTCTGTCTGTCTGTCTGTCTGTCTGTCTGTCTGTCGTGTCTGAGCTTAGGGAGTGGGCCCATCATCAGTGGCTGACTGAGATGACTGTTTTAGCGCCTGGCTCAGACCATAAGGATAAACACTGCTCTGCACAGCACTGCTTATCATAGTGGGATGACATCACAGTGCAAAGTAAGGAAAAGTAGGATGGGCATGCAGGCACAGACATGTCCTGCAGCAGGCACAGCAGAACCACCGGAGGAAAGAGAGAAAATACAGTGACTTGACGGGTTCATTATCAGAAGACGATCTTTTTATATTCATAGTTGCGTCATATTGCAGTTATGTAATCTAGCACTAGCAACTCTTCACCGGAGTCAGCAAACACTCAGTACTGGGAAAATGTTGTTGTGTCATATGAAAGATCAATGTTTGTCACTAAGTTGAGCAATAATAAAAGGCTTTGTTATGGTGTCTGTCTAGATGAGAAACATCACAGAAACCTTAATGAAACCTCTGGAGAAGTTCAGGAAAGACCATCTTGGTGTAGTAAGGGTAATGTATGATGGTTTCTCTTCCCAAAATGTGTTGAAGCTCTTAGTTGACATGTTTGGTGTACCCTAATGATTAAACAAATAAAACAATCTACAACTTTACATTTGGATGCTAATAACATATAAATTGTACTGCACACACAGCTTTGATTCCTTTGTCCCCAAGAATAATTGAGTATTTTGTTCTCCTTATATTCCTTCTTAAGGCGGAAAGAAAGAAGTATGAGAAAGAAACAGAGAAGTACTACAGCTCTCTGGAGAAGCTTCTGAATATGTCAGCAAAGAAGAAAGAGCCACAGCTACAAGAGGTATTTATTCTTGCTTGAACTCTCCCGACAGACTTGTAACATGCAGAATATAACAATTCATAATGAAAGCAAAACGGATGGAAACGGGTATTTTGTGTAGTTTGAGAAACCCTGTTTAGCTTTGGTTTTCTTTACTTTGGTGCCGCGGGGGAAGAGCCTCGCTGCAAAGCCCGTCGGACCATGAGAGTTTCCACTGACATGCCTTGCAGCAACAGTTTTCCTGGCTTGTTGGGAAAGGAAATGTGTGCTCACTTGTGCTGTGATACCGAGGTCAAAACTGGTTGCTGTGGTTTGGAGAACAATCCACGCTACAGTACCAAAGCATGGGCATTTTGAGTTGTGGGGAAGTTAGCAACCTCCTCACTAAACAACCTTCCTGCCTTCTCGTCTTTGCCATGTAGCCATTTAAGGCTTAACCATATGTTGTATACACCAACCAGAGAGGACACTTGAAATTGTTGACATGATGACTGCAGGCTGTTCTGTTCTCTGTGACTCGTGTGCTACAAACACTGATTTATATCAGACTTGAATAAATGGACCCATTGATGCATCCACAGCAGCAAGAGTTATCCACTTCATCAACACATCATCAGTTTTGTTGGTCAACTTGTCGAACAGTAGCTCATCTTATGAAAGCATTGCCATGTGATTGTTGATTTAACTCATCTCACAGTGAATAGAAAATGTTACTTATCAGTAGCTCTTATTTAGTAAGAAAGGATATCAGCCAGTTATCTTGTTGTAGTAAGAAGATATATCAAGTATTACAATTAAAGATGCTTTAGTTGTGTTACATTGCAAACTTTTTTGGATGTTGACTGTAATTCTTGGGTGGCACAGTGGTTAGTGTTGGTGTCGCAACAGCAAGTGTGTGTAGCTTTTCTTTATTTGAATCGGCAGTATAAGGTTATAGGGTGTGGTATGTTGTACAGATCATACAGCCCTCTGAGACAAACTTGTTATTTGGTGCTATATAAATGAACATGATTTGAACATCAACAGTATTTGATATAGACCTAACCACCTTTAATATTCCCTTTTTGTAAGAACATAATGCCAAATTCCACTGTGTCACAGAGATGTCAGTGTTTCGTCTAGGCTTCCCTGTGTCTGTCGTTCACTATAATCATCACGATGTGTGTTCTCTACCCCGCAGGCAGACATCCAGGTGGAAACCATGAGGCAGCACTTTCAGGAGGAGTCACTGGACTATGTGTGCAAACTGCAGGAGATCCAGGAGAGAAAGAAGTTTGAGTGTGTGGAGCCGGTGAGTGACTCCTTGTGGCTTGTCAGCACTGATGTGGCTTGTCTTTCACATTAATAAAAGCAGATGGTAATCAAGGATATGTCCCATGGAGTTAACCAATGAGTCATTTTGTTGTGAATTTCTCTGTCACTTGCTGACTCGTCAGATTAACATCTCTTATCGGTTTGTTCCTGTGTTGTGATCTTTTTTAGATGCTGGCCTTCTTTCAGACAGTCTTCACCTTTTATCACCAGGGCTTCGAGCTCGCCAAGGACTTTGACCATTATAAAAGAGCACTGCAGATCAATATTCAGAATGTAAGAAATATGAAAGTTTTCCTGTTAAATTTGCATAAGCATGACAGCAATTGCTTGTATACAATGTGTGTGTTCTTGTTATGCCCAAAGAATTGAAAACATCTTGGGCGTAATGGAAGCCAGAGTGAATAAAATAAAATGTTGATAATTCAAGGGCAGAAAGGACGGTGATACAGAACCTTGATATACTATCAGCTTATCAAGATCTTGTAGCTAACCTGTTTGAAAATCATTTCCTACTTAACAGAACCACTAAAGCTAAAAACAGAGCATCATGGGGCATTAAAGTCCTCTTTTTCTACCTGTTGGATGCAAGTCCAATATTTACTTGCCTTTTTGTCTTGATTTGGCCACCACCTCCTTGGAACTTTGGTTCTTTTTTGTTCTGCACTTTCATTACAGTCTTCTCTTGGTTTCATTCTTAGTTTTCGATTACTGCCAACTATTCATTCAATTGTCATGGGGATAAAGGGCCTTTCCAAGGGAAGCTCATAAGTTTTGGTTTTGCCTGACCTCTCATTAGGAAGGTCTTGCTATGTGATCACTGAGCATCGGGAAGTGACTTCCTGGAGCGTTTGTTTACTTCCTCCTCCTCCTCCTCCTCCTCCTCCTCCTCCTCCTCCTCCTCCTCCTCCTCCTCCTCCTCCACAGACAAGGGGTCGATTTGAGGGTGCGCGGTCAGAGGTGTACGAGCTAATGAAGAGGATCAGGGAGACACCTCAAGAATACAGACAGACCAGCCCCATCAGTTGTGAAGGTTACCTCTATGTACAAGAAAAACGTAAGAGTTCTATGTATTTCAAAGGTGTTTTATTATGGGGTGTCATATTACACCCATTCATAACACGCACTGCTGCGAGGGAACATAGTCCAATGTCATGGTCAGAAGGGGTCTTTTACTTTTAGCTTTCCTTTAACTCCTGTAAAAGTGTGGAAGTGGAGTGTTTTTTGACCATTAAAGCATAACTTATGAAATGTTTTCTTCACATACTGTGGGTTGTTAGTGACATTATCTAAAGGGTTGTTGTGGAAGAGGAAGTTTGGACAGACAAGTAATTCTCTTCATCCCTATAATGGAAAAAAAATGTGGGCGTTGATGCAACATGATGCACCTGCAAAATGTTGCTGAAATACAGACAAACTGAACAACTTATTTATTCTTTTTTTAAGTGGCTCTAATTGCGTCACACATTGTTATTCCGGATGTCTTCCCTGATACAACTGCGAAAAGAATTTCTGATTGTTACTATGCAAATAGTGTTGAATGTCTGTGTCACACCCTTGTTCCTCCAGGGCCACCTCCCTTTGGTTCTAGTTGGGTCAAACGCTACAGCACATTTGTCAAAGAGCAGAAGATTCTGCACATGGTGACCTTCGACCACAGATCTGGTGGCAAGATTGTGAGTAATCCTAAAACATATGTAGCAGAGTTATTGATGCCGCACCATTTTTATGAAATCTCAACCACTTTTCTGAATGATATGCTTTTTTTTGTACAGTAAAGGCTTTCTCTTTTTTTCAGGGTGAAACAGAGTCTGTCACGCTCAAATCCTGCCTCCGCAAAACGACAGACGTGTTGGACAGGAGGTTCTGCTTAGAACTTGACATAACAGATCGGTACATCATCGCCTAACACTTTTTTCCAAACACATTAAAACGATATTTGTGATATGATAACGGTGCTTGTTGTTTTAGCTATCATTTTACTTTATGTCACAAGTCACACAGTAACTTGTTTGAACATTTCTTCTGGATGACTCTTGTATAAATATTCCCATGTGCCACTGAGCACATGGATTATCTGCTGTGATATTCCCCAATAACAGCATTGCTAAAGATCATAGCTCCCAAAACCTTGTTCAGTAGCTGCTCTATGTGTTTTGGATTGCTGAGGGCGGAACAGCATGATTTGTGTTGGAAGGCTGAGTTCATACACTTAGCCAGGATAATTTGTCACACCCTGCTGTGCTGTGCTGTAATAGATATCTCATTTTGTCACTCAACTTAACTCTGCCCTGCCTTTTTTTATGTAGTATTAATAGAAGAGCAATACCCCAGATTTAGTATGGTAATTTGAGTCCACACATCCATCTGATTTGGATGAGTAACTTGATATCTATCTGACGTGATAGAAGTCTCATAAACCTGCAGGGATGACTAATACGGCTGATATTTGTAGTTGTCCGAGTTGCAAATTCACTTGCCAGAGGGTGTTTTTTTTTTGTTTCAAAGATTGCTAAACTCATTTTATGTTTTATATTGACAAAGATTATTTCCTTACTGAACTGTACTTCTAATGCTTTGCATAATGTTGATGTGGTATGGCTCTTTCAGGCCGGGTACGGTGCTGACAGTACAGGCTCTGTCAGAGGATGACCACAAGTTCTGGATGCAGGCCATGGGTGGGAAGGAAGCTGTGAGTCAGCCGCCTGCACTGTGTCATCATCCACCACTCACACTTTAGTCATGTAGCCCCCCTTTACTCTGTGCAACTGGCATCAAAACTATTCTTTTTAATGTAACATACTTCCACATACCTTCACTTTAATGTGTATCACAATGTTCAAGTATACTTTAGTATAGTATATAAAAGTATACTTTTTTTTTTTCTTTAGACTGGGCACTTTCTTGGAAGGACTTTTTCTAAAGAAAGAGGAAGTAAGCAATCCAGCTGTACCAGACTTTGTATCTGTAAAATAATCTCATAAAGTTTCATGAGCACAATGCTTCACCACCTTTTTTTTATTTTATTTTTTTCTTCTTCCAACTGCAGTTGATGCCCAGCTGGATGATGTGGGTTTGCGTTTTATGAAGAACTCCATCAGCGCCATAGAGACGAGAGGTGAGCCTCAGATATGTCAATACAGGAAAAGCTCAGTTGAGAGAAGGTTATTTATTTGGGGAATTTTAACCTGACAGTTGGTGAATAGTAACAAAGGTGCAGTATTGTTATCTGTACACAAGGGGGCAGACTTGCTCCAATATTGAAAATAAAGGCTGACTGGGAGGTACTGCAGGCAGCATGTACTGTAGATAATATGAATAGCATTCATTCTGTAGCACCAAAGTGCTACACAATTTGCTTAATTATCCTATCTAATTTATTAAAGTTGGTTACATTGCAGTGACATATTCATGTATCTAATGTATAGTTTGCAATTATGGCGTTGTTTTCTGTTCTTACTCTTGTTTGTTTTTGTTTGTCTTTTCATTTAGTCTGCTTTGTGTGTTCTTTTCCCTGTAAAGCACTTAACAACCTTATTAAGAGCGGCGCAATGCAAATAAAGTTTCATTATTGTTTTCAGGTATTAATGACCAAGGCTTGTACAGAGTTGTTGGGGTAAGCTCCAAGGTCCAGAAGCTCCTCTCATTAATGATTGGTAAGTTGAACTCTATTCTTTTCTTTCTGCTCTTAAAATACATTTTGTTTCTGGTAAGAGCTGAATAAAGTTAAAATTTTAATTTATATGCCACTGCACTATCTCTGTGATATGAAGTCGCCCCCAGTTAGCTGAATGTGCTGACGTAATGGATGTGTCTGTAGGGACGATATTAAAAAGATTGTGACTGACAATCAGCCCATGACTCAGCTTATCAGAAGCATGTCTCTCTAATGTGCAACAAGTGCCTGGGTGCATCTTTTCCCCACTTCATTTCAGTTTTATGTCCCTCAGACAACCAGACAGGGTCCCCCCCCCAATGTCCTTGCACTTTTTGGCTTTTGCTTCATTAACACACCACTAAAAACCGCCTCTCATGTACTCGTGACAGGCTATCAGTCGTCTTTCTCGATTTCCTTTATGCCTCTCACTTGTCTCGAATCCTTTTTCGCTCAACTCGTTTTCTATAGAGCCGGTCCCTTTGTCCTTTCCATTGCTCCCTGTCTGCTCTCTGGTTTCCTGCCGTCTCCAGCAGACACCAGCTCACTTTCAGCTCTGTGTTCAGAATAACAACAAACTCGGGCAGCCGTCAGCCTGTCTCAGCTTCCTCTCCAAAACCTTCCAGCCTCCCAACCTGCCGACTCATGCTGTAGACTCCATTAACACTCTGCTGCTGTATTCTAAGAAGTTTATTTAAAACCTGAATTAAGTAAAAGAAGCATTTGTCTGTGGGCTGTGGACATTCCACATAAATGTCAACGAGGGGAAAATACAGATATTGCTTGCACTTTTATGTTTGCAAATGTTTGTCCACTGATTGACCATATAGAATAAGATATTTTCATAAAAACAAACTTATATTTTATCCCTAAAATGACAGAGGTGGTACTACTTCTACACAAACCAACACATTCGCAAACACTTCCTTTATACAACAGTTCACAGTGAGTGGGTGAGGCGAGCTTTAAACCCTTAAGAAAGTCTTCGTATCCTCCCACTCCTCCTTCTTTTCATCTCTCACCCACCGGCATGGCCGCGGTCCAATCAGAGAGGACAGAGTGATAGAAAACGAGTCTCCCATCACATTACAGTACGAACAAAGAGAGCGGCCCCTATTGAATGTCAGGCAACACTATAACAGGAAGAAGAAGTGAGCTGCGTTCTGTCTCTGACCTGTCCCTTGGACAGTAAGTGGCAGGGGTGTGTGTGGTGTTGGTCGGGATATTGCTATCAGCTGAGTTAGACTTCTTGGTTCTATAGATATAATTGCAGAGTGAGGCAAAATTCGAGGAATGCTGTGAGATGTCACCAAAGAACTGCTCGATACATTTCACATTTTAGGGCAGAAATTACTTTTAATGGGGACCATTACTGGGTTTATTCCACAGAGCTGACCAGATGCTCAAATGTTTTTGTTCCTTCCTACTTTTGTTAAATAATATCCGCTTCAAAACAAAATCTTGAAACAACTCTTGATGACTTTAAACGGTTAATTGACAGAAATTCCAAGAAACATAGTTTCCCACGTTGACGCCCCTCACACTGTGGCTAGTGGGCTCGCCTCTTTGAGCTCAGTTCATACCGGGTCAGCCTGGGCCCTCTAGGCCGGTGGTTTCCAGCATGAGGGTCTGGACTCCCACAAGAGGTTGCAAAGCAAATCGGGTTTTGCTCAAACCGAACGAATGGCCACACACGAAGGAGGAGCTAGATGCTGGCGGCCTTAGAGAGGAGAGAGACTCAATATTGCAGAATGCATTTTCAGACGGTTTCGTTTGGAGGACATTTATAGGGTTGCACTCATTTGTTCCCATAAAAAGTGACAGAAATGGTTCCATAAAGAAGAAATAAAAGGAGCTAGAGAGAGAAAAGTTAAAACTCTGCCTCTTTACTGACCTCCACACTGCTGGCCAACCAAGTGTGATGTGGTCGTGAATGTCGGAAAGTTGAAGTAATGGTCAGACAAAGCTCCCCTAATCCGGAAGCACACAGTGGGCTTTTGCTGATTTGGCGATTGGATCGTTTATCATCAATTGAAGGGATGATCGCCAATTGTTCTTCCTACAGTCAAAGATATTAAGGGGATTTTAACAAATTTACAAACAGAACCAAGATGTTATAAAAAGTAATCTATAGAATCTTCGCCCTACTGTGCATTTAGTGATGTTTTTCTGGTGGAGAGGCATGTCTGCTTGTTGTGATCCTTTAATCACAAACGGTACATTTTAAATCCTTAATTACAAACCAGTTTGCCCTCTCGTTTTGGAACTGACGACTTGCATCCCGTTCTCCATATGCCAACTCACCAAGACTTTGCTCTGCGCTCTTAAAGAGAAGTTAACGTTATGCATAGGACTTTTTTACATTTGAAGCTTTGATTGAGGTTTTCCAATGAATTTTTATAAATGTAGTTTATGGTGCTGTTAGTTGCTGCTGCACCACCCGTGCCTCGCTAGTGCAAGCTGGAGACATGTTCTTTGACTGCAGCAAAAATGTTGTTTTTTTAAACGCTAAACGCCAACAAATACGGACTGAAGCAGAATATTTATTTGGATAAAACTTGTTGTACATTTTAGAATTGATTACATCTATCTTTCTTTCAATAAATTCAGCAAGTCCATAGCACACATGTCACACAGATTTCTACACCCCATTGTTTATTTGGGTAAAGATCAATGCATGATATTTGGTTCATCTTGGACTTAATTGCACATTAATAAGACCAGTTTTTCATTCCGCCTTTCCTTAGTTTTGAAAGGGCAAGATGATTTCTTCTAGTTTAACAGACCTGCCTGATGGATTTGTATGGCAACATGTTTTTCTGCATCTGAGGATGTCATGGGAGCTGCAATTCTAACTTTAGCTGCTATGCTACAGTCACCACACAGTACAGTTGTGTCCCCAAGGGCTTAATGCCGACAACTGAGGTAAAATAACAAATAATTCTATCTTTGAACATGCTACTGCTTTGTGTTCAGCCGTTTCATAATCAATGCTACTCCAACTGCTACTGCCAATCATTTTCCTTTGTGTCCTTGACCTAACCATGTCCGAGGCTGTTTGTGCGAGAGCAGACTACAGAGCCCGTGCAAACCCCATTAATCTCAACACATACACACATGCAGAGGCGCAGCTTTGACTACAAACACTCTTCAAAAAACATTTGCTCTCAGAAGTTGATATTGGACAGAGCCGGCTGAGCAACACACAGTCCTCCTGGCTGCGGTGCTTAGATGAAATAATATTTTAAAAAATGTCATGTAACACAGACCCCCTACCACCTACCAAGCTCAAATCTGCCTGTTGACCTGAGCCCTGTGCAGCACATGTTACTGACTCACAGCACCTCACTGACACATTACACTTCCAAATCCTCTGTAATTAATCAGAGGTGACTTAAGTTAGTGACTGTCAGGATAATGTGCCACCTGAATTCTCAGCAAAACACAGCTCCGGAGTCCCTGTGGAGCCAGCGAAGTAGTGAGGGATTAATTAAACCTGTAATGAGTATAGAACCAGCAGCCCTCTGCAGAAGCTGTAGCTTCCTTCAATATCCACTGGGGCTAGACTAGACTCGACCTCCAAGGCTGGTAGCTCTGCTTTTATCCTCATATGACTTATTACTAGTAACATATTTATATTACATATTTTGACTTTCTAGGCTGCCCACAAAATCACACAGAGTCTTTGGCTGCTTAATTTGAAGAACAATAGTTAGCTGGTGCATTGTGTCGTGTTAATATTCCATTAAGAATATTTTTTGTGATTGTGATTAATTCAGATGAGGAGAGCAATGAAGTTGATCTGTCTACCAGCGAGGACTGGGACGTTAAGACCGTAACGAGTGCACTGAAGCTTTATCTGAGGTAAGGATCAGCGGGATGAACGACACTCTCACACAGACACACGAACATATGCAAACCATCTTAAGGTGTCTAATAATAGATTAGGTGGTTGACAGTAAATTAATTGGCAACTAATTTGTTAATAGATTCATTGCTTTAGATATTTTGTAGCAAAAACTCTCAAATATTCACAGTTTTCTGCTGATTCTTTGTCATGTTAACTGAATATCTTCATACCTTTTGGACTGTTTGACAAATAAAACAAACAATCTTTGAGTATGTTTGGACATTTTATGGACAAAACAGTAAAATCTTCATTGATATTGAAAATAATCCTAAATTATAGCCCTAAAATCTTCAGTTTCTACCCAGTAACAATTGATGATATTGTTATCTGTTGTGATCAGTTTAACTCTTCCTGTCACTCACAAGATTGTACATTCAGGTTAATATTACCCCTGAGCACATGTTGAGATGTAAGTTAAGTTTCGTGATTTCGTAACCTTGTATTCATGCATTCAAACGGAGGTTATGACGTGACTCCTGGTGCATAACTGATTCTGAGTTGCTGTGTGTCGAAGCAAATCCACTTCTGACCTCAGACAACCCCAGTGGTTAATGGAGCATTTTCTTTGTATATCCCTCTTTTGATGAATATGATGGAGGCTCTGTTCACTTGAATATGAAACGTTCAATCCCTTCTCGTCTCTGTCTTTTATATAAAATGAGTTAATTATGCAAAGTGCCACTGAATAATTAACTCATTGCGAGGTCACATTGCTTACTGTATGCCTGTTCCACATTCACCAACTCCTTCCTGGTTGACAGATAGAGTGGGTGAAGCTCAAAGATTAAAAATGTAGTTTGGTTGCAAGAAGATGAGGCAGTTCTCATTTAAATGCCAATTTGTTTTTGTAAACGTATGCAGTTAGTTGGCTTTGCTTGTTAAAATTAAATCAATGATGTGTTTTCTAAGTTTGGAGTTGGCCTGTTTTCCTTATTAACACAGTAAAAATAGGCACAAGAAGCTCTATTTTTTAAGTTTTTTTTTTAGTGCACACACAAGACTTCAAAAAAATCCAGATTTTTGACAAAAATCTAAAAAGTTACAGGAGAGGTCAAGAAGCCACAGGCCTATACAGTGCACCTCCCCTGAACCTCTCAAGCAAAACTATCATAAAAGGAAGGGGGAAAAAACTAAGCTAACATAATTTAGAAAAAGAAAAAATGACATCAAGAAGCTTACATAATAAGGAGAAAAACTAACCAATCAGAAAACAACAATCCAATTATAAAAAAGAAACATTTAAAGCAATACATCTTAACCGGCACAGTTAATCTTGTTTATTTATGTTCATTTTCCTGTCAGATTTTATCATTGTGAAAATAAACAGATCAAAATGTCACATTGAAAAAGTAAAATATTTTTTCCAATAATTGGTAGCAACTATAAAATTGAGAGTGCTAAAAGTTTAAATAACGAATAACCGCATCAAAGCCGTTGAGGCTTTATTTAGTTTCTCTCTCAGTTCATTAAAGTTAAATAGGTGCTACCATGAAATGTAATCTGAAATGTCCACTGCTGCATAACAGTGTGGGATTAGACTATAATCCATCAACAAGCATTCTGATCAGATTGTAAACAACAAGTCCTATTCAAAAGGGGTTAAAATCGTGTTATGATGGGCTAATTTTAAGCTTTCACCCTTTAAAGGAATTGGTTTGTAACAGGACGTGACGACTCTGTCTCCTCTGGTTTCGACTCCCAAAGTATCATCGATGTGTTTAATCATGCAAACACCGTTTAAGCTAACATAGCTCATCCATATTGTTGTGCCATATTAAACCATGCTGAGCATTGCTCTGACTGTGGCTGGCCTGCTGGGATAAAGCAGGGTCAATCTCCTCACTTTCCTCTGAGGCTAAGTACCTTTGGCCACTTGCCAACTGCAGTGTGGAAGTACCTTCAGATGAACTTGGTTATCTCAACGTGTGCACCATCTAATTCCATCCCCTGGCCCGGCCACATTAATCATTGCTGTGTGCAGACCCTATAAAACAGTACGCCGGCTATTTCTGTCCCCCCCCTCACTCACTTCAGCTCTCACTTCTCCACCCAATGCCCCCCACACCCAACCCTTCTCTCTTTCTCTCTCTATCTCTGTGAAGGAGCCTGCCGGAGCCGTTGATGACCTATGGACTTTACAAAGAGTTTATTAGCCCTGCGAGTAAGTTTGACCTCCTCTTCTACCATCACTGAGTACAGACCATAACAGTGTACACATGTGTTGTGTCAGTCTGGGATGGACTTCAGTTTAGCAGTCAAGTGTTTCTTTTCCTTCAGTGAGTTATTGAAAATATGCAGTCAAGTGAAAAACAGCTCAATTACTTTTATTAACTTTTTGTAAACTTTTACCAATATTTTAAAGTGGGTAGATGGCCAATCCTCTTAAGTAAAAGATTCATAGTCTGAAAGCTATTGGTCTGTGTGTGTCTAGAATGCTGATGAGGATCTATCCACAGTTGTCTTCATCTTTACACTTTCAAACACTTGACAGTGGTCTCAAAAAAGTGTAATGTTTTATGCTAAACAGTACGTTAATGCCTTCTTAATCAGTTTCAGAAATGTGCACTCCCAACATTCGAGGACACTGTTTCCCTGTTTTTCACCAGCCGACTACGGCTTAGACATACCTTTTTGACATTTCACACTGTTTTCCATGTGAGCCTACTGCCCATCTTCATTTAATGTCTACCTGTGGCCAAATAAAGCCATTTAAGGTTAAAGCTGAAAGCTTTAAAATGATAAATATGCTGTAATTTGCATGCCCTCAAATGGTCCAGTGAGTGACCTTGAACAGCAAAAAGACACTCATTTTTCGCCCACATAACGTCATTCATGTGGGAAATGTTTTTTGTTTTTTTTAAAGCAAGCCAAACTTGAATCATATTACAACAAGTGCTATAATTGGATCAGGTTGACATTTTTATCAGGCGCTCGCAATGCCCTCATAACGAGGGGGAAAAAATGGATTAGCAACGAATATTTTTTTTTGATGGATGACAGCATCCATAAGCAGCTTTTTTTCCATGTTTAAATCCTTGTCGTTCCCATAGTAATGATGTTTTATGTGTCTGTGTGTGTGTGAGAGATAGTGTGTGTGTGTGTGTGTGTTTGTGAGTGGGCGGTCAGATGCCCATGTGTGAGGAAATGTTTAAGAGATGATCTTTGGGGGTTTTAACACAACCCTTTTATACGGTAGCGACAGTAACGTAAAGCTATCTCCTTCGCCAGCATAGTGGTCCCCGCTGCCAAATTCTTGGAGGCTTCAGACTATATATCACTTTCACACCCCTTCTTCGCTTATTTTAACTGGAATGTATCATCCTCCAATCCATGAGGTGATAGCCTCTGATCATTGCGTCCTTAAAGGTCGACTGCGTTTTTCTCATTTTTTTTGTGTTCCAGAATGTATCCAGGACTTTAAAAGAAGTAGAGGGTTCAATTATTCTGCTGAATTACTTTTATTTAATGTGGTGTACCAGATCGACAGTGTACATTGTGTATCATCATGTCTTTAAATTTTCTGTTTGCTAATGTTGTACAGTAGTGTTGGCTCTTGGCCACATGAGGAGCACACAGAGAAATCCTTGTAGTTTAATGCAAGTGCATGTCTGCTCCTGCGTTTGAACAGAGGGCGGTAGTCCAGAGTCTCGCATCCAAGGTGTCCACTGCCTGGTCCACAAACTACCGGAGAGGAATCGACAAGTCCTCGGGCTGCTCATGAAGCATCTGGCCAAGTGAGTGTTCATAGTTCCTTGGTCATAGTTCAGCCAATCTCCACCCCCTCTCCCTCTCAGTTCTCTCTCTTTCTGCTCTTCCTGTCTGTCTCCTCATTCTCACTCCACATGCTTTCTCTCTCTCTCTCTCCTTCACTCCCACTCTCTTCACTCCCCCTTCCCTGCTGTCACTCCATCTCCTCTCTGTCTACTCACTGACTGATGGCTAAGAAAAATTATGCCGCTAGCATCTTAACATTCTTTTTTTTTCTTTGCTATTTCTTAGGTCATTTTGAAATGACTGGAAGTTGTGGAGGGGGAATTGTGTAGCCTAACGCACCTGTTTAGAATGCTGTCGTGCAGTCCACCAGTGAAGTGAAATAAAATGGACCTCTTAAATGAAGTCCTCTCTTGAGATTACTGAATACACCCCTGGATAGACCACTATTGTGCATCACTCCATTTGTGAGATTAGATAGGAAAAATAGATTTAAGAAATAATGTTAGCTAACATTACAAGCTTTTACCTCAGCAAGCTTTTTATAAACTAAATATGAGCAAATTGGAGATAAGTAAATAATCCCTCTTCCCTGAGGCAGTGAAAGTCTGGTGGATCTTATTTCATAGAAACCCGCTGCAGAATCAGGCTCTGGTAAAAAGGCAGCGCTATTGAAATTGAATTTGGATTATCCAGCGTGAAATTCTCCAGACTGGAGAGACTCGAATATTTTTCTGAAGTTGGCGTGTGTGCATGTCCTGCAGGGGAAGGAAGCAAAGCCAGAATTTCACACTCCTATCTGAAATGGTTTCAGAGATGTTATAAATGTGAGTTGTCACCAATGTTTTTGTCTTCAAAGGCATCCTTTGAAGCTATTTAAACTGTCTCAGCTGCTCCACTGCGTATCATCATATTTTGAGTGTGAAATCTCTTCACCTGTCCACGTGACTTTCTCTTCAAATTAAGTTTTTTTTTTCAACATTTTTTGACCTCCTAACATAAAGTTTCATCTACTGAAGGTGTTGCGTTTACAAAACTAATTTGGAAGACATTAAAAAAAAAAATACTTATCATTCCTCTTTATCAAGTGTAATTAGTAGGTTGTAAATAATCTGAATAGCTTCTGTCGGAAGTGCTCACAGTTATTGTTGGAATTGTTATTGAAAGCCTTACCTTCATAACAGATGTTTGACAAAAAAACGCCTAGCACAAATACTTCATTTTTTGATTTCATGTTATATTCAGTGTAGGGAACAATCAATGGGAACTGAACATGCAGGAAAATTGAATGTTTAGATTGAAGAGGTTTTGCAACAGCTTACTTTTGTTGTCAAAAAATGTCATAAAATGTGCTTAAATCCCTCATTTTTCGTTGTCATGTAATCTCAAAACGCAGTGGCTGCTTTATGTATTCACAGTTTTCAGTGCTTCTGTGATGTGAGCAAAACAAAAACACTAGGCAATAATACACTGAATCCGAATAGCAAGAAAAGTTCAGAGCAATCCCTAAAGATAGCAACATCTCATTGTTTTCTTTGAGCCATTTTGAAAGTGTGAAATTATGTAGAAACAATACATATTTGAGAGTTTCCTGCAGTGCTTTTTAGCAGCAGGGAGTCACTTAGCATAAAAGAAAGACCACCTCTCTGTTAACATCATAAAAACACTTACATTAAATCACAATTTGATGAATGAAACATTGACATTTAGGGAAAAAGAGCAGAGGAGCAATTTTGCACAGCAAATGCCTTACTGTGTATTAAATGAGTGAGGCTGTCATCTAAAGGTGGCTTAACACTCAACACGTTCGTATTTAATCTTTCCCTTTTTCAGTCAAGTGTTCAGTGTTTACTTGTTATATTGTATCCAGAACTTCAAGAATAAGGTAGAGTAGTCATATCCGTGTAACTGAGTTAGTGAGTTGTAGTAAAAATGTGTGTAATGTGAGATTTTATCTTCCTCAGTGTGGCGGCTCACAGTAAACAGAATCTGATGACCGTGGCCAACCTGGGCGTGGTGTTCGGCCCCACACTAATGAGGCCACAGGAGGAGACTGTCGCCGCCATTATGGATCTGAAGTTCCAGAACATTGTGGTGGAGATCCTCATTGAACACAATGAAAAGGTAAAAAACTCAAGACTGGGAATTGTCAAACATGCAGGGCAGTGTGGAGTGTACAATCACAAAGTTAAGCACTTGAAACTGGAAATAAACTCTCTAGTCATATCAGTATAACTTCCAGTGGAAGTAATTAGTACCATGTCTATAGGAACAGAGAAAAAGTATTTTTGATGCAATATGTCCTATTTTCACCCAAAATGTTTGATCGGTCAAATCTTTACTGCACTTCCTTCACATTAATGATTCATTCTTTCAGTTCAACATTGTGCGTATTATTATGTTTCCACTTGCCATCCAGATCTCTATTTACTGAAAAATAGGCGCTCTAGGCAACAAAAGGTATAATGATGACACCAAGTCATATCTGAATGAGACAAACAGCACCTTTGTGTTTATCCACCTGGGTGGCATGTAATTACTTGATACTGATACTGAAGGATAATAAATGTGCAAGCAAAGCAAAAGATCTAATGTTTCCAAGTCCTGGTCTCTCAGCAGTTAGCGCTTTCTTACAATGTTTAGAAGTTTAGTTTTTTTTCTTAAGTTCCAATTTGGCAGTTACTGTTGGCAGAGAAGTGCACATACTGTACTATGTCTGACACCAGCATTTCTTTTGGGCAGACTAAGAGTTTAAATTAGGAAGCTGTTCTTTACTGTATGCCCCGTTTTTAAGGCTGTTTGGACTTCTGTATACTAAAAATTGTGCCTACTCCATCTAATAATTCATCTTTTTGAGCAAATGTTCTAGCAATTTTGTTTTTTGCTTGTTCTTTAAAATAATGAGCAGAAATTAAGTTCTCAGAAAATTAGAAGTGAATCACATCAAACTTTAACCCTTTGGACAGCATACCCTTCACCCAGTTGTTCATGTAAAGAGGAGCGACACGGCAGTTTAATGTCCAGAATATTTGATTTGGCCAATAGGGGGAGCCCCAAGTGCTCACACTAGAATTAAACATATTTTATTCTGTTCATTGTCAGTAGGTTGGTTATTCTGTAGATTATCGTATGCATTTGATTTAATTTGGAAGGTCCTTTGCCTGCCTAAATGCATTTATTTAGCTTATGAGTTGTTTCATAACCTGTAGTTTATGGGATCATGTTATCTCCTCAGGATGGCATTAATCGGTGTCAATCCTCAAAAGGGGATAATTGTCAGTGTCACAAGAGAAAAAGGTTTGAGATAAGTTTTCTAATCTTTTTGAACCAGCACTGCACTCTGCGTAGAATCAGATGAAACCAAAGAGCTTTTAGTGTTCTTCTTCTTTTTTTAAATTATTTTCCTCCAGCTTCATTAAATGAAATATGATGTGTGCTGTGAAGAATAGCTCCACCCAAGCTCACAAATCTAAAAATGGGACGTGAGAGAATACAGAGGCTTGGTGAAACCCAACGGGGTATACAAAAGTGCTAAAACAACACGGTGTATACTGCTGGTCTCCGAGACTACCCAGAGGTATCCAACACCGTCCAGGTGATAAAGGATGTAGTGTTAGAATGCAGCAAGAGCATTTTGGAAAGTACAGCGTGTTGTAGAGCAGGGGAAAAGTTGAGCAGACAGACAGGCAGGCATTAACTTCTCTCACAGCTTAGTCCCACTCCAGACTGTTGATACCCCCAGATACCAACAGTAGACTCTGTTTTACATTCACCTCCATCTGCAGAGAGCGAGGGAGGCAGCAGAAACTCTCAGCCATATCAGATTTCTCACTTTTTCTAGCTGCCTTCTCCTGCAAACTTTCTCTCTCATAGGCCCCCTCCTCTGTGTCTGCCTCTCTCGTTCACACTCTCTCACTTTCTCTCTCTTCTCCCTCTCTCTCCTCCCCTCCCTACCTTCCTCCTCTCCTCTTCTGTGATCCTTTATGAGGCTCTGCTGAGACTTCCTCTCCACTGCAGCCCTATTCTCTTTTAACTCTGCATCTGAAGTTTATATGTAAACACGGCCCGGTGTAAACAGGCTGCGCCAGTTGGCCGGCCCTCCTCGAGTCCAAACCCTGTTTATTTTACTCTCCACTCTTTCAGAGAGTGGGTCAGTTTCTCTGTGGAGAAAATGTCACCTTAACATGGACCAAAAATTTCTGGACAGAATGTGATTGCGTTACATGTGGAGCTGCTCTTGTTTGTTTTGGGCACAAACAAAATCTCCTCACATGCAGTTATTAGGGTCCAATCAATGAGCTGCCCGGCTCTCCCCAGGAGCACATGCTGTGGCTGCAAATGGCCTTTTTCATTAATCTACCACTACATAAAGCCTTTGAGTTTCCAAACCTGTTCATTGAGTGAGGTCAGTTAAGGACACGCTGCTGCTGTTCCAAACTCTTAACTGCACTGAGCTTTAAGTCTTGCTAGAGACTTACTGTAATCACGTTTTGTATTCAGATCTTTGCAGATGCTCCGGAGTCGTGCCCTCTTTCACCTGCTGGCCCAGTATTATCTGCTCCCACAAGGCAGTCCAAGAAGCAGAGTCGACAGAATCGGCCCCTGGCTGTCTACAATCCACAAGCCCTAGACATCCAGAATGGTAAGAGACGTACACAGCTGCACCTGTATATTTTCATACCTCTGAATAAATTAAAGGAACTCAGTTGGACAAAAGACTTATAAGATCATTATAAGATACTCTAGCAAATAAACTGATTAAGATGTAAACTACCTTATTGATCCAAAAAGAATGCAACTGGAATATTGATTTATTCACATATGGAGCCCCACAGGTAAGTGGGGGGGTTAACTGGTCGGTAATTTGTTCGCGCTAATTTTTTATTTATGCTATTAAATTAATAAATGGTTTGCCCGAACTTGTAATATCTGTTCTTGAAATACTGGTTTACACAAATTAACAGAACATACACGGCCTGTCATCCTGTAAGAAATGTTTAAGAAATATATAATATTCAGGCTGGTATTCAACATGAATTTAAATAATGTTTTTCTTCATTATTTTATCCTGATAATCTGTTCTGGGTTTCAGATTCTGGTTGGAAGGGGAGTACTTGGTTTTACCCCGATCAGTCAGTAGCGGTTGACATATCAGTCCCACATATATCAGTTGAAACGGAAGCTACACTAGAAATAGCTAGGAGCAGTTAGCATAAAGCGGTATTTCACAAAGATCACATTTTAAAATGTAACTGAAGGATAAACACAGGTGTAATTGCTAACATTAAATATGGCCCTGTTCTATTTAGATTGGCCAGGGTCCCGGTATTGTGCATGTTGGCTCACTGGAATGGCTTTGACACACTAAACAGAATGGGATAATAATTAATGTTATCAATTAAACCCTTGTTCACCGTTCTATGACTGGGTGAAGGGTCTATTTTCATGGATTTAGCAACTGTAGGTAGCTGGAGAGCTAGCTAGCTAGGTAACCTTGAACCTGGTTAAAAGTACATACAATTATGCTGGTCCAACATCAAAACAAATCTGTATTAAACTGCAATGTAGTGAACCCACTATTATTTCAATTTTCCATGATCTTTAAGTGTTTTTTGTGTGTTTCCTCTCTGCCATAGTGTCTTTTGTGATACCACCAGTGGGAAGTATCACAAATCCCACTTATAGTTGTTTAGAGTTTATAGAGAGCACACATTTAGGGCAATTCAAGGGTATTAATTGTTCATTTGTGTACAGAAGGTGTTATGTTTAGATCTCAACTGAGAAACTCGTGTGCACTACTTAACAAAATACACTCAGTTGCCAGTTAACTATTAGGCACAGCTCATTTATTTCAATGAGCGATATAACAGAAACACCTCTCTGTGCAATGCAATACAGTTCAACAGCACCAGGAACTACATCCTCTAAAAGGACCATGAAGTTGAATCAACACCTCCCTGAAACTGTTTCATTAAAAATTAAACATTATAGCCTTCGTAAAGATTGGATGTGTCGCAGGGCTGTTGTATTCAACTGCATTACTGTAGTTTTAGCTAGTTGTACCTAATAAACTGACATCTGAGTGTATTTACACTGGATTCCTGCTTGGCTTTGAATTAATTCCCTCACTCCTGGTTAGTCTGTCTGTTCCCTAGTGACCATTATAAACCGTAGCAGTGTCCACAGATGACACACTGAACTCAGTAGCCTCCTCTCTGTATTACTGTGTGGAGGGATTTGCATTTGTGTGTTCATTTCTTTAAAATGCTTAAAATTGACACCAGTTTCCTCTGATACTTGATGAAATGAGAATGATAGGGGCTTTCTCCTGTGCATCAGGTGAGCTGATCACCTGACCCGGTGACCCAGACAATCTGACCTCAGCAATTTGTGATCCAAGGCCAGTCAAATCCCTCCCCTCCCCCAATACAGTAGGAATCTAAATCTGCTTACCAGATTGCCTCTCTTTTCCTCCCTCGCGCCAGCTTTTAGCACGGGGTATTTTAATATCAGGGATGAAAGGCATAATCCGTTTTTAACCTTGGTGTCTTTTATTTGAGTCCCTCATGATTGTTTTAAAGTAAGTTGTCTCGACCTTCAGCGGGTAAAAGCAAATTTTTAAAACGATGATGTGGGAGAAAGAGAAGAGTGTTGTGTATGCATGTGAGTCTTCTTGTGAGATGTATAAACATACATGACAACATACAATGCCAAGGGAAGTGCATAAATCAGAGAATGTATCATGAAGCGTAACAATAGTTATAGAGTAGGAGAACACAAGTAATCTTTCAATAGATGATTTCAGATCAGTTGTATATTTGTTAATGATTCCCTTAAACCCTTTGGGGGAAACAAGAATAAACTTTTAGGTTGATATGTCAAACTTGTTGGCGAACAGTTACTTATTACTCACCAAACATCTTGGTGCAACATTATCATTCGTTTGTATTCATGTTTCTGTGTAGACGGCAAATGTATGTCAAATATTAACTGTATTTTAGTATTCTGTTTGTGGTCTCTACCAACTTCTTAAGGAAATGTCTGCAACTTCCAATGCTAAAGGCTCCAATTTAATTATTAGATAGTTATCTGTCTGCGAAAACTATGCAATGTGTGGACCAAAACAGTAAAGATGTGGGCCGGACAGCAGAACTCCTTTCAGCCAAGGGGAGCTGCAGATTTAGGTGATCATTTTCATCAAGTCTGTTCATCACTGCAAGTGACCCCATTCACATTATATTCACATTTTAATTAGATGCATTTTTATTTTATAATTATTATGAAAAGGATGTGTTTTTCCAGCAAGAGCTACAAAGTCCTTCACAAAAGGACATAGAACAAATTCATAGAGCAAAGTGAAATACAAACATTATGCCGTGGTGGTTGATGTGTTTTTTTATGAACCACCAAGAGCTAAAGGTGGCAGGAAGAAGGGTTGAGTTGATAGCGACTGAGCTGCAGCCAAAGGAGTATGGCGGAAAATTTAAAGAAGCGTCCAAAAAAAGTTCCGGGAATGGATGGTCTAGATAATAAAATGAAGCTTAGCATTCACAGGAAGCATTAAAGTCAAAAAAAGCTCCCCTACAGGCATGAGCACACGTCGACAGCATTTGTGTAATTCATCTCGCTGCCAGAGGGGGAAGAAAAAAGTTACACAATCCAGCTTTAAACGGGAGCTGAGGTCTAATTAGTCACAACTGACAACACCTGTGTTAATATACAAAGCGTTTAAACTAACGAGTGTCATTCCTTTTAAGGTATAAATCAAAGTTTAAACTAAATACGATAAACAAACGGTACCGTTTAGAAACAAAAGATGCCATGCATCTATGGCCCATCTAGAATGTATAAATAATGTTAATACATTTGATAATAATTCAGCCATAAACCCAGCAGCATTTAAATTCAATCTCAATTAGATATGGGCTTTTGATTTAAATGCTTTGATATGTATTTGCTAGGGGGAAAAAAAGAAATGGTCCAAACAAACTCTGTTTCTCTGTGCCTCTCTGTTCTCCCAAAAGCAGGATCATTACTTGACAGTCAAATTTAAATAAAAGAGCTTGGATCTCCCTCGTGTTTCCTGTCTATGAATGCAGAAGTGTATTATCATGAACAATACAAACTTGGTTGTAAGTCTCGCCTTTTTTGACAGCAGTTTGATTCATAAAATCCCCTGTTGATGCAGCATTGCCTTATGTATTGATAAATTATTCATTTTCAGGCAAGCTATCATCAGTATGCTGGCAGAGGCTGGGATCTTTTACAGTGGAATAAAATATAATGAAAAGATGTAAGTAATTATAACAAACTCTGTTTTTTTTTTTGTGTCACCAGTGGGAGATGGTTCCAGTGTAGCTACAGATGAGACATCAATGGGCAGCAATGAGTCCGTGTCGTCCCAGTCATCGTCAGCCTCGGCCTCAGAGTTGCCTGAGAAAAGTGAACATGTCCCACTTAGCCTCAGCTCAGGCAGTAACTCCAGGTGAGTGGTTCACTCTGCTGAAGTCCCAAATCAATATGTGACTGTGCACCACTGAAAATGTAGGTGTTTGGTCCTGAAGCAAGTAGAGTCATATATGAAACCAAATGTGGGCTGTGTGCACTGAATGAATTACAAATGGAATTGAATATTTTTAGTATTTTGATCACTATTTTACCATCAACAGTTAATGTTACTCAAAGGTGCATCAAGTGAATTATACCACATTCACATGTAAACTGCCTAAACAGTCACTAGTGTTTGATTTGAGCATGTTAATATTAACTGGTCTCTGCTTCCAAAACATGGTTGTCGGCCTGATTATCAGACTGAGTTGTCATTTCTTTCCACTTCATTCATTCACTATATGAATTTGCGGAACATATCAGAGATGTGGGCGGTGACTAAAATGGTTTGTAACCAAGATACACAGCTTTGACTTCAAGCAAGAGTGCTTTCACTACACAGGGAACTACATCTATAATGTAAAACCATTTTCTATTGTAGGGTTTTGTTTGCTTTCTTTGGTGGCATTATTATCATTATTGGCATTATGCAAGTTAATGTAACAGTAGTAATGTTTAAAGTATTGTTAGTATTCTTATTAGGGACATATTACAGTTACATTTTGTAACTTTGATAAAGACCTAAACTGCCAGTTATGTTTCATATTGCAGCAGAATAAAATGATGAGAAAATCTTTATTATATATATATATTTATTTATCTATATTAAAAAATCAGCGCACTCAAAGAGAGCCTGAAGATATTGTCGCTTAATTCATGTGACCATCTTGTGACCAGTTTTTATACATTTTTACTCCTACGTAGCATCATAGTAGTTACATTTACTGCACTATGTTGTTGCAACACATTTCCGTCTTTTCCACCTTGGTAAAAAGAGTATTTACCAAGTAGAAACCTGTCACTATTATTATTAACCAACAAGAATTGATTTTTGAACATTGTTAAGTGGCTCAGAACCGAAGCAAATAAGCGTCTCAATTCTCTTGAGAGTCGTTAAGAGTTAATCAAAAAATTTAACAAAGATAAAATGAATTAACTTTAAGTGTCAACCCCGATGCGTTGTACTCTCTTGGTTTCTTGTAAGACTACAAGACGGAAAAACCTTCAACAGTTTGGTGCTTTGCATCTCTCTGGCTTCTCCTTTTCTGTTCTCACTCTCTACTAAGTCCTTGGTCCTTTTTGTTGTCTTTCCAGCCCATGACTTGTCTTGAATGCTGATGTGAGAGATGAATTATTGGGCTATGCTGCAGATGTTAGACTCGCTGCTGTGTCGTGTCTACAGAATCACCTTGAAATAGACTATTTCCCTCATTCACTGTCCCCTTCTCCTTTTCCATCAGCTGAAAAGAGCTGTAAAACAAAAAACAAATCCACCTCACAACTTGACAGAGGACAATGTGATTCTCTTCTCACTTTGACCTCTGTGGGTATGTGCCCACCTGTGTGTGTAGGCATGTGCGTATCAAGTGCTTTCTCTAACTTGCAGGATTAGATAGACAAGGTTCTACAGTATTGTACTTATGCAACCAACTACTTTTTTTTTTTTTTTTTCTCCTGCGGGTATTTTATTTTGCACTTTCCCACATATGTGGCATCATGTTGGAGGACGGAAGGAGCAACCAGGAGGAGGTCGTAAATCTCAGCTCTTATTTGTTTGGGAGACAGGTGGCCGTGCGTTGGCCGTGCAAATCGTATTGACATTGGGGATATATTCATCTTGTTTACCCTTATAGCCGCAGCCCCTGTCCCTTTATGAAGACTTGCGCCATATGTCACAGGGTGTCGCCCTGGCTTTGTTCACTCATAAATCTTAGCATGTGAGATGGTGGAGACCTGTTAGCACAGCAGCTCTCTGGCCTGGAACCCAGGGATTCAGCTTCAGTCCTCGCCAAAAAGAGCAGTAGGGAAGGCAACTGCTAGAGTACTTCCAGCCGCTCTCAGAAATATATTATCTGCACTCTGCACTGTTCAAAAGTGCACCTGGAAAGCAGCATTTTTTTTTTTTGTCTGTTTCCTTGCAGGAGAGCTGCAGCAAAAATCTGCCAGGTCATACACAAGTGCGTCCTGACTCACTATATCATGCAATGACTCTTTTGTGGACTCTGGCATGATTTATCATCTCCGTCATTTTCGATGTCTTGCCTCATTTCTCCTCTTCTCCCTAAATTCAGTCACAGCTTCTCCCAGCGGTACCGTTGCCTCAAGTCATGCCCAATGAGGTTACATTTTTTTGGCCACTTTTCCTGCTCTCTCTCTCTCCTGCCCTACCTTCAGCCCTCCATGCCTCTCGCTGGCAGACAGCTGTGGATCATAAAATGGTGGATCAGAGCTTATTTCCTGCCCACCCAAACTGGCGGTGGCGTTGCGCACAGCTTGGCTGTCGGTTTGATCCCACTTTCTACTAGAAACACTGCTAAATCCCACCGCTGGCCTTCTGTCTTTAGACTAAAGACAGTCGATAGCCCCGCTCATCCCGGCGTTAGCTCCACGCCAGGATCAACAAGGCCTGGATGCTGCAGGGTGAAATTCCTGCAGTAATGAGAAGCAGCAGTCTACTCTTGTTGATGAATTTCTCCGTGCTACTAACCTGGTAGTGTGAGATCATGTGTGAAAACCCTGATGGTTGAAATTATAGACCAAATGACCTCCAGTTGCACTTCACTTTGGAATTCAATGTTGTTGGATACAATGATGTATAGTTATATCAATTTTCTTGCATATTATATGTATAAATGCCCCAAAATCCTCACAACTGAATATTCTTTAAAACTTGTTACAAACAGCTCAAGAGAGGTTTTCATGAGGGCCTCACATACAGTGCATTATACGCGAGTCCCATTTACTGTATTTAATCATGTTTGTAGAAGAAGCTTAGCTAGGCCTGTGATGGGTGAAAACAACGGATGAGCAATTCAAAGCTTGATGCTATTTTTGTTGGAGAGAAATGGCAAACGATTTCCCTCGGTTTGGCTTAGCTATAATTGTGAAAGCAATTTTGGGATGAATCCATTTACCTCTGGTACATTTAACAAGTTTCTAGGGCAGCCGTGTGGCATTCACTGCTTTTCCCTTACTGTTTATTCTATAATTATTAAGATGTCTGTTTATTTCAAAGATCTTCAAAGATCTGTTTAATCCTCTTTCAACAGAAATAAGCAGTTAGATGTGTCGACTTTCCCTAACTCTGTGTTTGTTTGTTTGTGTGTGTGCATGCATTTGATTTCATAGTAGTCAGGGGTTTTGCTTGTATCTGAGTGGGTTCACCTGCAGGTGGGTGAAGTGTTGTTACTCCTCTGCTCCCCCCTCTCTTGGCTGTGACCCAGGCAGACAGTTGTTGTGCCTGGGTCCAGGTTAATGAGTGGATTTGCTGCACTGCAGCGCACTATCCCCCCATGCTGATGTGGAGCAGCTGAGCACCACAGTGTCCCCCACACTGCTGCAGAGCTATAAATCACCCACAGTCAGGCCCGGCCCGAACGGAACAGCCACCGCTGGGGATGGACAAGCGCACTATGAGGGAGGCAGGGGGAGAAATGGAGGGAGGAGGTGATGCAGGAGAGTGAGCCCAGTGCCGAGTGCTCACCTACATCCACATAAGATCCCCTACCATGTTCCCCCTTAAGGCCGCCCCGCCTGCTCTCCCACCAGTGCCAACGTAACCCGCTACTCACAACATCCTCCCAACCTCCAGCCCCTCCCCAGCTGCTTCCTCTAATTGCCTTTATTAACGTCTCTATGGGAGCGGCAGCTAGGAGCAATTTGCTCATTATGTACTGTATTAGCACTGGCCCCGGGGCAGGCATGGAACACAGAGGGATGCCTGGCTTAGACTCCTGCTCCTCTCTGCCTCTACCAGGACCCCTACCTCCATCCTGTAGGTCCACCATAAAATCGTTGGCCCTGATACCAGCCAGTGTAAAGCACAGCTACTACTGTAAAAGATGAGGCTCCTGGTGAAAGTGCTGGCGTGCTATCGTTTGACTTTACACATACAGAGTTCTAAATATTCCTGTAGGAACTGAATGTACATGTATGGGTGACCAAAAAGTGTCATTACTCCAGAGTATTCAATTAATATTCAACGAGGTCCAGTAAGAGAAAATGTCACAAAAATGTTTAACTAAGTCCCATGTATATTGTAGTAGCGTAGTAGTTGTATCAACATCTGAATATAGTCAACAACTGACTGTCAAATGAAATAAATAAAAGTTTAATTGAATAATATCTCGACAATATGTAAAGGCAGTTTTTAAATTTAACTGGATTAATTATAAATAATATATACTAAATAAATGTTCTTTTCTCATTTTAATTAAAATAAGGGCTGAATGCATAACAGAAAAGAAATGTACATCTTAAAATAAAGTACTTATTTTTAGAAAAAATTATATAACTGAATTGACTGAAACTTCTGTACTGCATGTTAATGTTTTGTGGCCTGTGACCTCAATTGACCTAAGTTTGCAATGATTTCATTCCGCTTCAATTTTGTGTCACTAATGTCACGAACATGTGGAGGCAGCTAGTTAAAATGATGCTTGAGGATGGCGTCAAAATCTACTCGTGACTTTTGTTTTGAATTCCTCACGAGTGCTCTGGATTTGTTTAGAAATGTGTTCTCACCTTGTCTCCATAACAACAGGTTGCTCAGTTTATCTCACCTCTTGTTCTGATACCACCACTTACAGAGGTTGCTGCTAGTAGTGAACAATTTAACAATTTAGGAGAAAGCTGTATGAGACCACAGCATCTGTTTGTCATGGTGAACTTCTCACCTTCTCCGCTTTGCTGAAAAACACTCCAGGTTCAACATTTTTGAAACATGTGGCCACATTTTTACTGCCTTCTGTGTGTTTTCCTCATATTTACGTAGTGGTAGTTGAGTCTTCAGGGCGGATAAGCCATGTTTGCAGTCAGTAGTCAACTCCATAGGATCTGTGATTTCTAAGGTGTGTATTATTATTATTTTTTATCTGCAGGGCCCCCATAGCAGGATCCTCCTGGTCCACTACTGGATCCTCAGGAGAGGGTCAACCTGATTGTACCACAGCTGCCTCTGAAAAAGAAAAGCCAGAGGAGAGGTAAGACGGGTTTCCCTTTTCGGACTAATTGCCTGTTTTTCTCCCAACTGGATTTCATAATTGCAGTTGACTACTTTTTCTCCTGTCTTTATCTGTTTGTCGTCATTTCTTACACTCACATACCGGCTGAATGTCACACTCTGGGACTCTTTCACTCTCTGTTTGCACCCACATAACTCGCTCCCTCGTCTTATCTTCCATGTTCACCCAACAGAATCACCAACTCCCTCACTCGTCTCACATCTTCTTGCAGTCTTGCACATCAGTATTTCCCCTGACTTTCTCATACATTCACCAGCCTTTAATTTGGTTTGAGGGGTCTTAATGCAAAGCGTTGGCTATAGCAGCAACCCTCTCCCCTTTTCAGTCAAACCCTAGATCCACTCAGAGGAATCTGAGAAAGCCGGATGGAGTGTGTATACAGTTTGCCCATTACACTGATCTATTGCTGTGCTTCCTTGAGACCGAATGATGAATTCATTTTCAGTGCTTTCAGATGTTACCGAGAAAAATTGTAAACAGCTCGGCCATTCTGTGGGCAATCCATTAATGTTATTTTCATAGAAATACAAATCCTCATTTTTTCCAAATGCAGTTCCACGAGAGTACTTCTTTTTTTTTTTCAAAATCTGAATTCAAAAACTCGGCTGAACATTGTTGTATTGACAACTCTGTGACCACAAACTTTTTTTTTCCAGTTTGTATATCCTCTATTCTCCTCTCTCATCCTACATTGTTGCTGCTCTGCAGAAAGAATATGAAATATTTATCAGGGCATCGTGTGTTGAAGGCACAATTTCTACATGGTAATGTTGCTGGCATTCGAGATAACGGTTTGCAATGGTGGGCAAAACAACCTTTCTGTGGAAACGGGCTTTTTTATGTTTTCCAGAGCACAATTGCATAAATTCGCTTTTTTACAAACGTTTTCAGAGCGATGAATATGGTTTCTTTGACGGCGCCCTTTTACATCAAGTTGATTTAAAATGCAGCTTCTGAGCTCACAAATGTGAATTTAAAAAGCTGAAGCACCGTGGAGCAAGTTTTTGTATTCCACCTCTGTTTGTGTGCAAACCTGCTTTAGAATCCCCCTCGCCACTTTTTAATTATCTCACCAGAGTTACTTGTCTGCTGTGCGGACCTCATGTGTGCCTGCCTTTTTTTTCCGGCTGTACAAAACCTGCAACAAACAGCGCTGCACCTCATTGTGTTTGTGCACGCACAAGGGTGCACGTGGGTCCGTTCTGACTAGCTCCCTAGTCTGTCTAGACTGGAGATAGGGCAGGACTAGAGTGTGTAGTGGCCCGGCTCCTCTCTTAGTACTTTTGCTTATATTCCAGCCTGGCCCATTTCTGCTGTTTCAGGCTAGTGAGTGAATGAACAAGCAGGCCCCGGGCCCAGATTGAACTGTGCGGTAATCCTCCCCAAAGCTCCGCCAGCTCACTGATTGCCTTCATTTTTCAGTGTCACCAGCAGGAAAGCCAAGGCAGTGTACCAATGTGTGGCTGAGCACGACTCTGAGCTCTCCTTCGAGGTCGGCGCAATATTCAACGCCGGTAAGTGTTATCGCCTACACCAGTCGCTCACTCAGAACCAGCCCTGGCATATTGGATTTGGAGGGAAAAACCGAAACAACCAATCTGATCTTCAATCGAACAGAGATGAGACGAGGAGAACGGGGAGGGGAGGGGGTTTGGGGGAGGCAGGAGACACATATTTGCTCCTCTGTGTGTCTGGAAGAGGCTCGACTGAGCTTTAATCACTCTCAGAGGAAATGAGGATTTTGTAGTTCCTATTTTTGTTTTTGCCTTTTTTTTTTGGCTATAGATATTCTATAGTCTTCACTGGGAAACGTGGTGATGTCTTTGATAGGATCCCACAATGCATTGCAGTTTATTGGCTGGTTTTTTTTCATTCTGCTTCAAGGGTGCACATCATTTTTTTATGTTTTATACCTCCACTGTCCTAAAGACATAACCATCCTTCATCAAAGACGTAATGATCTTAACATCAAAATCTGACAACTGCCATTAATAGATATGGATTAGAGGACTGAAACTTCACCTTAATCACATTTCTATCTACTGTACGTACACTATTTCCCGTTTTAATGGCTGCGCATGAAAGCCATAATTTCTTTATTGTTAGTTGAAAGAGTTCCTATCAGGATGAACGCCTACAATTGCAAAATTGTATTTATTAGAGAGCGGATTTCCAAATCATAAATAGGAACTCGTATTATCTGAAGAATAATAAACATAAAAGAAATAAAGTATCACATTTTCAAAAACTAAATTAGATTAGGTTCTAAAGGCCATTCTCTTATTCTGAAATTAATTTGGATCTTAATTGTTTTGTATTACTGAATGATGTTGTCTATTTCTTTTGGATCTCCGCTCTAATATCCAGTTGCTGCAGAGTTTGAGTAGTTTTATTATATTGTGTCTGTCAGTCCACACCGAGGCTTCTAATGAAGGGACTGCCGCGTTACATAAATGTTACATAGTTTAGTTCAGTTTAGTTTATTTGCACAATTGAAAAATATAAAAAACATAGCATTGATAAATTATATTACAGTGCAGGAAGAGGCAGAAAGCCCACTGGGCTTATTTGAAGCCTCCACCTATATAATATTTAAAAAAAATCACAATACTATAACGAATACAAAAAGAAAATACATATGATATGAAATACTAATACATGATGTGTTTGTTCTTGACTTAACATCTGCAGTAACTTGAGGACCCTTGACATTATGCATATGTTGCCGCGCTATTCAGTTATTTCTAAATGTATTTATTAGTATTTTTTGTCTGAACTATGTGCATAACTAATATGCAAAAAAGGTCAAGAGGTCTGAATATTTCAGCGAGCGGCTGTACATCCAGTTTGTCTAAAGAAAAAATCAACATATGTCGATGCTTCCTGACCCCTAAAACTGAAAGGACAACTTTTATTTTCTTAAATGGGAAGTCTGTACTTACTTTTCTTTTGTTGGTTTGGTTAAGTTCACTTTAAGTGTGGCATAAAACAGACATACACTGACCAAACCTAGTTTCTTTAGTGTGAACATGTACAATACACAAGGTAAAAGTATGTAAAAACAGGTGAGCGTGTAAAATAAAACACCAGTTCTCATGTTTTTAGTTGTGCTTATTAGAAATAATGAATGAGTGTAGATAAAATCTATCCTTCAATCTAAGGATAGCCTTTATTATGTATTGACTAATGAATGAAATGTATTAAAAAAAATACATTTGGTTGTAAATATAAATTGCAATAAAAATAACCTCATAGCAATTTGTTACCGTGCTCAGGTAAGGGTGTGTTTTTTGTTAAAACACCTAAACAACGATGGAAAACATTCATAATGCAGAATGAGTTGTTTCCTTGTGGAAGCCCTCGTGTTAGAGGAACTGTCAGTCTTTTCGGGATTGAAAGCAGGTTCAAATCCTGCTTTGAATTTTGGTAGCTGGTGAATCCTTTTGATCACACCTGTATGAAAGTTTGGCTTTCCTTGTTCATTTTGTGTTGAATAGACACAGAGGAGCGCTGTCGGCAGGCAGGCTGAGACGTGTTTTTATAACAACAGAAATATTGAGGAAGTTCATGTCTCGGGTTTGACCTTAGAAGTCCTCACCGACAATTTATCTGTGTAACTGCTGACTTGTGAGTGCACTCAAAATTTTAAATTGGCTCACTTTGTAGGCAAATCAAGAATCCTGGGAGGATTTTGAGACGGCTTCTCTGAAATAACTGTCATACCAAACGACTTGTGAGAGCTCCGTTTTGCTGCTGAGGTTAAGCACAGGGATTTTTCAAAGAAAAATGAGTCACACAAACTGAACTCGAAATGTACAGTAGACACAGTGGAGTCTAGCGTCACATTACATTACATTACAGTCATTTAGCAGACGCTTTTATCCAAAGCGACTTACAATCAGTAGTCACCACACAATCACTGTATCCACTTCAGACCTGTGCCCTGTTTCCGCTTTCACATGTTCACATACTGTATATACACACCGGAGGCTCTGTGTCCTCTGTCTGTCCCCCACCCTCACCCTCCCCTGTGCTGTTGTCCCCCCCCTTGTGACGCTGTTGTCCTCTCCTGCAGTGACCGAGTCGAGAGAGCCGGGCTGGCTGGAGGGCGAGCTGGAGGGAAAGAGGGGCCTCATCCCTGAAAACTATGTGGAGATGCTGTAGCCCAAACGGGAATATTTATGGACAAGTTATCACCTTCCACCAGGAAAAAAAAAAAAAAAAGAGGAGATGCATGTGCCTCAGCTCTGACATTCACCTTGTGTGTCTAAAACCCCGAATTCTCTCAAGCAAGTGACAATATGTGATTACTGGTGGACCATACTTGATACACAAGTACATGCATTGTTGGCTGGCAAGTAGACTTTTGTGATTCTTGTGGAAGCGTGTTTCTTTGTTTGAATTTACTTTGGTTGAGCATCCACATGGATGTGAGCATTGTGATTACAAAATGGGTTTGCACTTACAATATTCTGCTGTATACAAAGATGCTGTCGCCTCTAAAACACCCGGGTAACTTTGTAGCAGCAGCAGAGAAGCAGCGTCTCTCTGACAAAAGGCCTCGCTCTCAGCCTCAGTTATACATGGTATCCATGAGCGCCCAAGTCCAACAGCGATCCTCAGAAACTGTAAGGAAGAATGTCAGCACTCACGTCACTGTAATCAGTTTTTCGTTAAGACGTTTTTGGGTTTTTTTGCACCGAGTCCAGCAGCTTTAGACCCTCTAGACAACGATGCACAGTTTTTTGTTTTCAGCTTTTAAACCATTAGAGATTATTCACTTACCGTGCCTTAACCATCGGAACACCCAGTGTAAATGTATGTACGGGTATGTTTTGAAAATGAATTGTGGTGTTACTGCTTTCGCTTTTAAAAATGTTTTATTTTTCTTTCATTTTAGGAATATTTGGATATTCAAAATGAGGCACATCGCTATTGTAATTTTATTTTATTTAATTGGCACATTGATTGCATGACTTATGAATTTTTAAAAACACTTTGTACCGTTTTGTTTTTGGTGCACTCCTTTACAGAAACGCAATGAAACGCCTCTTTGATGACTGATGAGCCTCTCGAGTTAAACACTAGCATCAGACAGTCAGCAGAGGTACATTTAAATAGGTAGTAATGATTGAAACCAAGTTGGGATTTTATTTTTGTGTCAAATGATCTGTTAATTTTGTTTTTAAAGCTTATTTTTAACGTCGCTCAGTTTCCTCTGAGCAGAGAAATGAGACACTCCCAAAAAGCTGAATATTTACCATTATTTTATCTTCAACGTCTTGCGAGTAAGTGATTAGAAATCAAAGTTTTATTACCAATAGGACCACAAAATGCAGTATTTCAAAGTTTTACATCCATTCAGTGTATATAGCCTAAATATTGAAAGAGTTATGAATGCCAAGTATGTTTTACAAGTCTCTGTAAAGTGATGGACAGGTTCTAATATGGATTGGTTTTAGCATGTACGCATGTCCCATTACAATTCATCCCTCAGCTGTTCAACGGGACGCTTTAATTTTTCTGAGAGCTTTGGTTCAGCTGCAGATTTATATCTTTTTCAAAGGGCCTTGACTTCTATCACTTTTATACCTTTGGGTATCCTCTTGATCAATGTTAAACAAATAAAGATTTTCTTTGTTCTCTACTGTATTTTGTATTCTTGCCATAAAGTAAATGTGATTAATGATTATTTAAAATGTAAAAGATTGAAGTCTAATCAAATATTGTGTTTAATAATCAACTATCTTATCTCAGGCACTGATCTCATGTTCAGGAGTTTAAGATAAAAGTAAATTAAGGAAAGCACTGAAGCCACTTTTGTTGACTGAGACTGAGACTATGTGGGGAAATTTACCAATGTGAGCACTGTGTCTAATTTTGTGATGAGTCATCTATTGTGTCAGTGAGAAGGCCCACAGTTTCCCACAGTGTCTAAGAATAAAGTGACTGGTGGAGTGAGGAGTCACTGCAGCCAGTCCTGTTACATCGAGCCGTGATGTGTAACGTTAGCCTTCCCGTCCATCTGACCAAAGCCGATAGCTTTGGTCAGATGGACGTTTTGAAAAAACTTTTCAAAACTAGATGATAATCTTTAATAGAGAAAAACACACACTGATCCACCTTCACCTCCCTGATTCATTAACATCTCAATCTCACGCATGTTAATTCTTAAACTACATCTGTGTAATTAATCAACACACCAAATGGCCTCCAGACCCAGTGCTTTGGCCTCAGTTACATAATAATCAAAGTTTGTGCTGCTGCACTATTTAGAAGTACAAACACACATGCTTTGTCCACAAATACCAAATAATTGAGCTGTGGTTTAAGTGCAACACACATGTCCACCATCACCCCGAAACAGACGGCATGATTACATAATGAAATGAGGCGGAGATAATGAGATGGGCAGAACTGTTTCCCCCACTACCACCACCGCCATCCACCCCCGGGGCCCTTCATCATCATCATCATCATCTCACTCCACCAGAATTCTGCTGAATCATAAAGACATCCACTCCTGTTCTGTCTGTCAGAGAGCGGGCCATGACCCTCTATCGGCCTTCCTTCTTCCACCTCACCTGTCCGTGTCTCTCTCCTCCTTGACTTCCTACTCCACTTATTTTCTGGCACTTTTATTGTAAATTGTTTATGAATTTATGTTAATCTAGGTGCTTTCATCCTAAATTTGGGTGTATAAAGCATTTAAAACAGTGTTAATCTGGATGGGTCAGACTGTCACCTGACACTGAGGTTGTGTTATCTGTGGTGATGTCTGCATCTCTGCATGCTTTATCCACCAGGGTCTATCAGTCTGGGATTCTATGTGTACATCGGTGTCAGCGTGTCGAATCAGTCTCGATGTAGTTTGAGTCTGAGTAAAAATCCAGATGGACGTTTTCATTTCCCATTTCCCAGAGTTCTGGCTGTGTGCCAGCTGTTCTCTTGGCTCCCATGACGCAGTGTCCTTCAGCCCCTAAAACACAGTCCCAACGCCATGGCTCAGCTTAGATCAAAGCCTACAGCACTTTACCGTTAAACGACGAGCGAATGACACAATTTAGTGACTGAAATGTGTTTGAATTTCCGTGTGGAAGTAACACTAACTTAATCCTTTCCTGTGTCTTCATCCGGTTTCCTCAGCGTGCAAAGCCGCTCAAATCTAATCAGAATAAGACTTGATGTGTTATTGGGGGTGAAAACTGAGTGGGAATTTGGAGAAAAGAGTGGGGAGGGGGGGCGTAAAAAAAAAAAAAAAAAAAAAAAAACTCAGCTCAGAGAGTGAGCCACAGAAGCCGCCATGTGCGCGGGCGCAGCCGTGAAATCAGCCTGATCCAATAGATTCTGTTTATCTGGCACGACTACAAGTGAAAGCAATTGGAAATCTGGGGGAGATTTGGAGAAGGCTGTGGATTCAGAGAGAGAGAAAAAAAAATGAGCAAAAAAGTAATACTGTCTGCTCTACAGTCTGGAAAAGCAGGCGTGTTTTCAGATCAGTCTTTAACAAGGTTAATGGTGATTTTTCTCCACGGGCACCGTTTTACTGTAAAAGCCTCGTCCTCGCTTGCTTTATCTCTGTCATTTTTACTCCGTTCCTCTGTGTTCTCTTCATCTCCTCTCCCTGTGACTGCTGTACCTGCTGCTGCTTCACATCATTTCTGTTTTTTCCCATGCTTACTCTTATGTTTTTTTTGGCTCATTATCCTCCCCGACCGCTAAAATGCAGCTGTTTTGAATTCACCCAGATCAAACAGCTCATTTTTTTAGGGCACATCTCCCTAGCTTCTGTGTTCCTCACCCACACATATACACTTATACAAACGCAGACAAATTACACCACATCAAATGATCAATTTAACAGTTTTATTAGAATCTTGCAATAGTTTTGCAAACACAAGTATGGCAATATCTGCATCAAGATAAACAGTAGTAACTGGTTTTATTGGTTTATGGTGAAGGATGTCTACTGTATGGTTGCTGGATAGTTGCTGTGAAATATTGTACAAAGCATCGGAGTAAAAAGTCATGTTTCGGAATTGAAAAAAAACAAAACATTTGTATATATATATTTATATATTAATAAGAAATGCACTGCAATGGCTGTGGAGATATGGCTTAGTCTCTCTACACCCGATTCATCACCGTGAACAGAAAATGGCCATGACGTGACTTCACATACAGTGACGCGATAGAATTCTGTGTGACAGCAGTCAAACACATTCTGAGTCATTCATGCTCCTTTTTTTGAAGGAGACGGCTTTGAAAATCATCTTTGCTATCTTAAAAAAGAGTACGATTTTTTATTTTGCAATGGCCCATGATTAATGACCAATAACAGTTCAATAATGCATCATTAAGTCATTCAATTAACATTGATACCGCTCTCAGACCTGTACAGTAAATATGAAGCTACAGCCAGGTGACAGTTAGCTTAGCTTAGCTTAAACTGAAAACAGCGATACAGCAACTCTGGATCTGTACAAAGGTAACAAAAGTTGCACAACAGCACATCTAAAGCGCAATAAGTAACACGTAAAAACTACAAGTTGTGGTTTGTTGGAGGATTTTGTGCTGGACACATTTGGTCAAACCCAATGACATCCTAATGTGACAGTCTAGCAAATAAACCGCCACAAAACTACAGCTTGTCATTTTTCACACTTTTTCCTTAAGTTAGACAAACAAGATAATGTTAATCATTGAGTTTAGAGGTGCTGGTAGGTGTTTGTTTTTTTTATCCTTGGGTAAAGCCAAGTTAGCTGTTTCCCCATGCTTCCGGTCTTTATGCTAAGCTACGCTAAGCTAACAGTCTCTTGTCTGTAGCTTCAATCTTGTCATCTAACTCAGCAAGAAAGTGAATAAGTGTATTTCTGTAATTTGTTGAACTATTCCTTTAAAGAAGCCAACAGTTAAAGCCAGATATTTATTGAGTGCATAAGGGTCATTCAGGGGCTTGAGAAAATGATGTGTATACATTTAAACATTACCATTCTTTGGGACAAATTAGTTCATGTTATGATTGAAACGTGTTTTGGCAGAAAGTGCAATATAGTTGCAGTAAATAACTGGTCAAATTTGAATTGGCAAAACTTCAGGTCTACAGCCTCTACATCCATCATTTCACTTTATTTTCTGTGTGCATTAAGTTTTTACTTAAAAAAAGAACTTTCTTCCACGTATCGCAGTTTCAATAGTCGGTGATTTCTTGATTTTATTGTGGTGCTCATCAACAATACCGCCACAGGTTAGGAAATAATTTCAACAGCAACAACTCAAGGATCCATCACTTGATACATCTTGTTACAAAATGAGAAATACTTTTTGATTATTATTATCTTTTGTTTGAGCCACTTAAACAAAGATGCAAAAAGTAAAATCAAATAAAAGTAAAGATGCAAAATCAAATAACTTGACTTAATAAGAAGATAATACATGTACTCTCTCTAACATTCAGGTAGTAAGTTCCATAAGTCTCTCACAATGTATGATACATTCATTTTCCAATTTTTCTGGCGCCAACTCAAATGTAACTTCTTCTCTGTGATCCAACACACAGAACATGGCGAGTGGGAAACACACATTTTTCCAATATTCCAACAAGATGGTTAAAGTAGAAATGTTTTATACTATACTCAACATAAGGACTTGCTGTATTATTTACAATATATACTGTAAAATTGTAAATCAGGTGAGATAAAAAGGCACAAGTTTCCCTTTTTTAAATACAATGTAAACATCTCATCAAAAAGCATGCATTAACATTTCATTTTACAAAAAGGATATCATTTTTAGACAAAGTACTTAAATATTGTTTTCCAGCAAAATATAATTCTCTCAAAAATACTTTCCCATTCATCCTATGAACCTTTTTTTTTTTTTTATTCTTCAAAAAGGACAAAAAAAAGGGGGCAAAATAAAGAAATGGTGAGAGAATAGCTTAGGGGTCCTTCACAACTTGAACCTATAATGCACAACAAGTACACGTTGTAAAATGAGGCCTTTCTGGGAAGGGACTGTACAAAACTTATTGGGTAGGAGAGTGGGATTGAATCTTAATATTTATATCTTATGTAATTTAAAAATCATATTTGGCAAACATAACAAAATAGTAAAAATACAGCCAGTCTCTATTTTTAAATAAAGACCTGCTAAATAGTTGGGGTTTATAAAAGCCAGTAAATTAGTCATCTCATAAGAAAAATCACCATGAGAACCACAATATTTTCTACTCAGAATGAATGAAACTCATATAATTCTGGGATGATTGAAACATCCTCCCCCTGTTCTCCCAACAAATATAAACTACCCTCCCTTGAAGCAAAAATAAAAATACATAACCCTCCTCCTTTTCTGATCCCCCCTGAATAATTTTCGTACAGTCCCTTATGACAGTTGTAATCATTCCACCTCCATGTTTTTTGTACACCAGTCTTCACACAATTACCGCCGCAGAAGAGACCTCATTGTGTAGCACGGCGTCATCATCACGAGAGCCGAGGCCACAAATACATTACACGAGCAGCCGGCTGTGCTAATGATGTCATGTTGTCTAACTTTAGGCTGGGTGACCATGCAGAAAGTCTTTTCCCGCATCATCACAGTTGCTTATCAAAACAGACAATTCCTGCTAGCTGCACTAATGCCTCATTTCACATTGTATCTCCTCTGTGCAAATGGAAATGTGGAAATAGGATATGGCTAATCCTATAACATAAATGCATAAAACCCACACTGAAAGAGCAGATCAACTATGCACACATGCTTGCCAGAAAAAGAAGGACAAAACACACACACACACACACACACACAAACTTAAGCCATTCTCGCTCCATACGCAAATGTAAATACACACTCACAGGGCACCGAAAAAAAAAAAGACAAATAATCACACGCCCCCACTGTTTTTCCTCCCCAGCGGCTCTATCACTTTTCAGTAGCATCATAGTAGTGTTCCTTCCACAACCACCCAGAAACCAGTGGGGTGTGAGACAAGTTAATGGTCCAGATGACTGGGCCTGCCATACTTAAAATAGTAGTACTGGGCCCAAAGAAAAGAGTAAGGAATTAAACTAAAAATAGGAAAGGTGATCATACCAACAGTTCTGAATCAAGCATTCATCACGACGTACCTCAAAACATTTCCTATACAACCGCTGAATAGAATGTGTTTAAGAAGTTGTTAATACCTGTACACATTTGCCTGTTTTTTTGATACATTAGCTGTTTGCTGTAAGCACTGCAGAGTTATGCTCCATTTTGGATTATATCAACTTTACAGAGTATGTGTGTGTTTTTAAACCGCGTGTCCGCACAGTGGTATTTGTATGGACTGCCAACGCGTTACTGTACATGTTATGCTTTGCCCAGCTTTGTAGAAATGAAGCACCTTAATGTTAAACGACTGGCTTGTCAAAAACGAAACCTTTGCAACGCACTTTTATAAAACGCTTCTTATTATTTCTGGGAAGAGTAGATAAGTGTTGGTTCACAAAGCGGCTGGTTTTGCTTCATTGTGAGTAAAAACAGACATTTGGACAGCTGCTCTGGAGATAACACACAAAACACAATTACTATGGATGCACCTCAGTCAAATCCATTACCAGCGGACTCCACTGCAATCGTTTCTGTAAATGCATGCTGTTTTCCATTCCTGACCACTTTTGCACAAAGGTAAAATCGTTCATCAATATTGTCTTAATTCTACACCGCAATGCCTAAAAATAGTGACTTTATGACATGGGAGCTTCAGTTGCAAGCTTTCTTTTACACAAGAGAGACATTTTTTTAAATTTAAAAACAGCTTTAGCTTTGGACTTTTGCATATTAGTTTTGATTGTTTTACTACATATTTTAATTAAAATAAAAAGTATGTGAATGTTAATGACGGCTGCTATGAGACCGATTGAGATTGAAACTTGGACTTGTTAGATTTAATATAATTATTCAGCTTATGATGTATAGCCCTTGGATTAATATTCAAAAAGACCTTTCGCCTTACGGTCTAGAATTTCTGTCTCTGTGCCCTGTTGTCTTGCAGTACTCTGCTACACTGCAAAGCGAAATCTAAGTATTGGCATATCTTTTTTTTTTTTTGTAGTGCTATTATTTGTGAAAGACTGCATAAGCCACATGTAATATTTGCAAAAAACTTTCTCTCTAGATTTGTATGGGAATCAGATTTTAGTGCATGTGGAGTGCATCTGTGCGTTTTGTGTGAAGGCATGTTGACAGCATGTGTATCAACTTCCCTCTACGTGTGTGTGTGTGTGTGTGTGTGTGTGTGTGTGTGTGTGTGTGTGTGTGTGTGTGTGTGTGTGTGTGTGTCTGTGTGTGTGTGTGTGTGTGTGTGTGTGTGTGTGTGTGTGTGTGTGTGTGTGTGTGTGTGTCTGTGTGTGTGTCTGTGTCTGTGTGTGTTGTGTGCACGCAGTGAATGTATATAGCGCGTCCTAAGAAATGTATGGCTTTATCTCCATAGAAAATACTGTCTTTGGGGCGGGGGGTGGGGGGACAAAGGGACACGGGGTTGGGTACTTCGGGCTGCTTTGTCACATTTGTCTCAAGTCCTTCTGGGCGAGTCGCGCTCGGCTCCACGAACTATTCACAGCTCTGACCTGCTCGTGGTGACCGCAGGGTCAAATAGTTCTCCCTGTTTTTTAACTTCTGTCACCACGTCGCTTAACTTTCCCATCCAAGACGAGGACGCTGGCATACTGGGCCACCGGGTGCGGGCCAACTGGTTCTGGCCTTTTTCTCGCACATTTTTCTCTTTTTGAACTTCTTCCCCAATCTCTTCCAGTTCTTAATGCTGCTTCTCTCCCAACCGTTGAGGGAGTCACTTCTTGTGGAAGTAGATTGTGTGAGTGAGGCCCGACTCCACCTTTGGTATCTGGTCACTGATGATCTCCACCAACATTTCGGGGAATTCCACCTTCAGGGCCTGGGACTCACGAAAGGTGTAGAAACAGAAGTCCAACAGGTTCCCCACCAGCTGAACAACAAAGACAGACAAATGAGACATTTGATTTAGATGTAGCTTTTCATGGCTTTTTTCTGGCTGACAAAAATATTTTCCTATTGTTATAGAATATAATTATTCATATGTAAACATTTTCTTATAATGTGATAATTTAAGCACACTGTTGTATATTCATATGAGTGTGTTTACATTCTGTCGGGGCACTGACCCCTTTACAATCCTTCCGAGTTCACCACATGGGGGCACCACTGATTTTTTTTCTGGATGACCCTCTTTCATCGGTCATCCTTCCAGCACTAACCCCATTCACTCAGTCATTTGGGTCACTGAATCCCTGTCATTTATCTCTGTGACCTTCCACTTGCTGACTCTCAGTTCTTGGGGCTTTGCCTGCACTGTCGTTATGCCACATAGCGGTTGACCCGAGCATTAAAAAAAGAACAGTGATTTAGCACATTTGCTACAGTGACCACTGTGTGCTCTGCTCCAGTAAACTGCGAGCTTGCATTGATCCATTCATTGATCCATTCACCAGTACGGGCTGGTCACCACCTCTTCCAAAATAACCTCCCCCTCAGGACGCGATTTGGGATGCAATAATCTTTATTCCAAGCCACGGCACCATTGAACCGCTAAATTCTCCTAACCCACTATGCTGTCATGTAATTCAAAACAGTGCCACTGGACACCTCGCTCTGTGTGTGTGAAGGCACGGCATACCGAGAGGCTGCCAAGGGAAGCCTGTGCCGTACTGTAGGCCATTGGCAGACAGGGCAAGGGTACTTACATCATGCATGGCGTCCAGTAGCTTGGTGAGCTGGAAGAAGCGCTGCCAGGTTTGGCCAGAGTTGTTGGTTGCTTTTCCCACTGAACGCCGGAGCTCCTTTATGTAATTAACCCTCATCTCCTCGAACGCCGCCTGGTTCTTCAGACCCTCTTTGGGAACTGGAAGACAAAACGAATCCTTCTGTCATTAACTGAAAGGAGACTTGTATGGATACTAGGCATATGTTTTAGAAATGACTAAAACTTGTTAGTCATTTGTCATGATTGATTTCAATATTTCTTACATAATCATCAATCATTAAAGTAAAAGCTCTGTTGTATAGTAGTGCTGTGTTTTGCTGTATTAAAGGACTATACTTGTAGCTTTGCACATTACGTTACATTTTCCAAACCTTTACTGAATAATCTAGTAGACTAAAATCCATCACAATGAACATTTAGTTGGCTGTAGTGTTGGGTTGTAGGATCACTGAGATTTAACTGTTCATACGGAGGTAGTTATCACTTAAATATCTCTGCTTTTTAACAAGGATATTGTGGGCATTGTTGTAAATTAACAAGCAGGATTATTCTTGGCAATATTGGATTTTTATGTTATTTTTTCAATGGAAGGTGCAGACATCAATTCACATTTTTTAAATAAAAAAATATACTGTAGCATTTCTTCCATATTGCCTGCTTCTAGTTGGCTGTAGTTTTAAGATTCATTTTGAATATTGTTTTGAGTTAAAGCAGTTAAAAGACGGGACTATTGACTATTTTGATTTATTAGCTCTGTTGTCTGGCTATCAAACCAGGAGGGAAAATATTGATAAACATGCTGTGGGTGTAAGGAAAAAATCTTGAAAGAGTTTATGATTATAATTAGGCAACCTGATTTATGAAATAATATATTTAATAAAAGAGTTAATGTTCTGCAGCCATGAAGCCATTCTCAGCCGTCAAAGTTTCTTTGAATGTGAAAAAAGCAAAAAACATATATAAGAGAAGAATATAAACAATTTTCCCATCATACAGAAAAGAGTGAAAACCTACAGCTGCCTGCAATGTAGGGCATTAGTCCCAAAAATGTATGGTGCTCTTTAGAAAATGCCCATTACCTTCAGCACCATCTGCAGTTAATGGGCCAAGCCATGCACCACCACCGTTATGGTCCTTTAATGTGGAAATGTGTAACCGTGTAAAGGGTAATTAGAGGAGCTCAGTAAATTACGGTTGAACTCCCACGCACGCCTTTTTTTTTTGGGACATTTTTCTTGTGTTGACAATCTAAGCCTATTTAGCGACTCATTACAACAACTTTCACCATTTCAAGAGCTAATTAGTTCATGTGTAGCTACTGACTCATTAAAAAGACGACTGATATACTGGAAGGCATTGATTAAAAGTTATCTCAGTGACAGTGACTGCAAAAAAAAAAGGGGGAACAACGGTGCCTTATGTGTGTTAAAGAGCTTAATCATTTTGTCAACCAAACCTCATTCATCAAGAGGTTTGATCAATGACCAGAGCTCTTAAATTACTCCAACTTTCATTCACATCGTAATGATTTGGACGGTGGCGTCAGTGCATTTAAAGTAAAAAGGCAGTGTAATGGGAGAGATTTAGACAAACTGTGAAGAATGAGATACGGTAACTGCACCATGAGGATGCATCCAAATGTCTGCAATATCTGTCTCTCTCTCTCCCTGTGCAGGAGAACAAAGTCACAGATATGGACGTCTGCCAAAGCTCCTCAATGACATTCAGCTGCTGGCTACCAGATTAAAAGACACCTCACCTCTCGAAGAGCACACCTCAAATCAGTCTAGGGGAACGCCCTCAGTTGTCCTTCAGCCAAGACTGAGATATGATGATAAGACTTAGATTAAGATGACCTACAACATGTCATCTGTCAGAGATTTTTCAAAACCGCTCATACAAAGGCAGCCATATTTATGGGTGTGTTGGGTTCTCTTTGGCAATGCTGGAAATCAGTGAGGGAATGATTTATGATAAAAGGATTTTTACATCAATTTGCTGAAGTAGTGCACCCTCATTTGTAAGGTATTTAATTGGCTGTAATAGCCAAAAACAGACATCAATTTCTGGTTATTTATCCATAAACAGTTTATTTATTTACTCTCCAGAAACATCACATGTACCATGACAGAAGATTTTATCTACAACGCCCACTCCCACTCCAGTGATAGAAAATGCATGCAGATTTAATAATTACAAAAAGATTTAACTTTAATTTTGTAGAATAGGGCAGTTACTTCTGATTATTTTCATTATCAGTTGATCTGTTGATTATTTTCTCGACTAATCGTTTCCTCTATAAAATATTGTTTCTCTTACATTTTAATTGTTTTTTTAAGTATAGCCATTAGCAACACTGGCACAAAGCAGAAACTGACAGGACCTGTTTTGAGTTCTGCAGAATGAATAGACATAAGCAGAAGCCAAATTCATGTCAGCTTTTTGAGAAGGGATCATCTAAGAAGGCGTGTTTGTCTGGCTTTGTCAACTCCTCTCTTTTTATGTGATTCTCTTCACCATACTTCGAGCTGGGAGATAATTCAATATGATAATTTATTGTCTCTCAATGGAATCATATTGTGATGACATTATATATCAAGATATCCTGATACACAACAACATTGTCTAAATTTATAATAATATATTTTGAAATCCGATAATTTTGCACTAAAGCACTTTTTAATTTTTCAAGTATTTCATTCACACAGTATACAAAAGTAGGCTTTAAAATGTACATTTATCTCATATAGACTATTTATTAATTGGATAACCAGAAAACATGCTATAGCGTGATACATAACGGTTTCAAGATAGAAAATTCACCTTTTAAGGATACAACATTTTAGCCATACGCCCTGCACTACTTTGATGCGCCTTTAAGCATGACATGAGGTGGAGGAAAGCAGATATGAAAAAAGATTGGACCCCGGTGCAAACGCTGTGATTTCTGTGCTTGATATATAACTGATATAATGAGAATGTGCTAAAACCCAGGGCCGCATTTCAACTTTTGTTTACCTCCCACTCACCCACATTCGCCCTGATTAGAAATTGACCTGCCATTTGGGGGCGTTGCCATGACTGCCCACAAATTGGGGCATTGATACCAACGTTATTGGTGTCAAATGGATGTTCGCTGCAGGTAGAGAGCTTCTTTAAACTTATGCATCTGTAAAAAAAAATTATCCAAAAGCCCAGGATAGCTCTTTTACTAATGCACGTAACATAAAGAGGCAAACGTAACTCGTGCAGTTTGGAGATGCCATTAACAAAGTCAGTTCAAGGTCATGCAGCTCCCTGCTCAGGTTTGCTGCTGCATACCGAACTGACAGGGTGGCTCTGGGTTTAGATTGTTTACTAGGAATTCAACAATTATCCCTGAGCACGGTAATGACTGGTTTCATCTGAGAATGATTACAGTATTTCACTACAATCACTACAACAAATGTTGCGTGACTAATTGTAAAACGTGTCACACCACATGACACGTTTGTTAAACCACACCCTGTATGTTAAACGAGTTGAACCCATCAGCTCGTTTAACATACTGTACACTTGCCCCACCTGGAGTGAGGCTGTTTGGTAAGAGAATGGTCGAGATAATCTAGCAGTACTATCTTTGTCTGTGTAGAGGTGAGGAGTGTAACTGGCTTGATCAGGCCACTGCTCCTGTACCAAATCCAAACGGGGTCATGAGACACCACGGGCTCAATGAAACCTTAGCCAAGGTCAGAGAGGAATAACAGCCCTTCTCTCTTTTCTCTCTATCCCTCTGTCGCCTTCTCTCGTTCACTCTCTCTCTTTCTCTTTGTAACACAACATTTTTCAAACCAGCCTAAAGGCACACACACACTCAGTGACTCTGTAGTACTTGCTCAGCTGACAAGTTCTGACAACTCTTCTGTAAACATTTCCGCCGCTACTCCTTCCACGAGGTCCTAGCATTACCTCGGAATGAGTGTAACGAAGATGAAGCTTCCTACAGTGCCTCAGAAAAAACACAGACACGAACTGCTTTAAGTGATTTTGCTGAAATATTACAGTTGCTCACAGGAACAGGATTTTCTCTGCAGCACATTAAAAGAACTGAATGATTATTTTCTTCCCATCCCTGGTATTTTACTGCTAATAACCTGATAATAACCAGAGTATGTTTGAAATTCTCTGTGTCAATGCTGTATCCCGGTTTCTTTTATCCGCACTCTCTCCCTTCAAAATTCCAGCCCTGGGTTTGAGGGAAGTAAAACAAATAGCAGGTCTTGGAGAACTGCCTGGTGCTTGACTGGCCTTTATTAAGTACAGCAGGACTCTCTGGAAAACCTCCAGAGGACCAGTGAGAAGAGGAGAGGGAGGCCATGGCAACAGAAGGACCGGCTCTGCCAGCTCCCCTACCCCTTTGTATTCTGTTTCTTTCTCCCTATAGCTATGCACCTGTCTCTTTCTCACCAACACAAGCTCTCCCTGTCAACATTTGTCTGATTTTACTCTTTAAATCTCCCTTTTCCCTCTTGGTTTCCCAATCTCTCTGTACAGTCTCTCTCTTACTCATCTCTCCCAACATCCAATAGCTGAAGTCCAGCTGGAGCTCCCCTGCTTCCACATGACTCAACAACACTGGGTTTATGTCTGCGTTCACTCCACCACTGTACTGTGAAGCCAGACCAACCTTATACCAGCAGTCAGGGGTAGATTGTATGTTTAATTATTTACTGACAGAATGTACAACTGTATGTACTTAACAAAAAGTTTTTTGTTTAATGTTCACTACTCACCAATGATCCAAACAATACCCTTTATTAGTTTCTAGCTTCCAGCACATATTAGGTCTTAGAAACGGCAACACCTTATTTTTGAAGTCTGATTTTTTTTTCTAACTGTATCACAAAAATGTATCTGACTTAGGGACAAGGTAGCATCTAGCAGCAAGTGGGAATTGTTACAAAAATGTTTGGGTTTCAAATTTGATGGATAAATTAAATTTGTGTCATCAATTATACATGATTAATTCAGTCTAAAATATAGAACATCTATTGAAACAAAGACACACAGAGATAAAGGCCTTGCATTAAAACATATGCTTATATATATATTTTTTAATAGCCGTGAGTGGGTGTGGACGGTAAAGTTATGACACAGCTGCCGTCACGGAATCTTTAACTGTTACTATTGAACTGAAAGCAGCAGCTCAGAGGGTGTTGAGCTGGTGGAAAAACCAGTGCTTTCAGTTTCCAACTGAGCTAGCTGCTTGGTTCAACACATCCTCCCTGTGAAGCTGCAGTGCCTGTGGGCGCAGTTTGGCAACACGGCCAGACCCTCTTTCGTGAGTGATAGACATTTCTGTATATCTATTTGCAATTTAAAAAATGGAAAAAATAGAAGTCCAGCCCGGGTTCAATTCCCGGGCTGGACAACCTTCTGTGTGGAGTTTGCATGTTCTCCCCGTGTCAGCGTGGGTTCTCTCCGGGTTCTCCGGCTTCCTCCCACAGTCCAAAGACATGCAGCTTAGGTGCATTGAAGGCCCGTAGGTGTGGATGTGAGTGTGAATGGTTGTTTGTCTCTATATGTCAGCCCTGCGACAGACTGGCGACCTGTCCAGGGTGTACCCTGCCTTCGCACATTGACAGCTGAGATCGGCTCCAGCTCCCCTGCGCCCCTTAACTGGATGAGCAGGTTACGGAAAATGGATGGATGGATGGAGTATCCTTCGCTTGAAAAAAAAAGACGACGCTGCTCCCTTTCCTCTATTTACATATACTGTGTTTTGCTACACAAACAGGTGCATGCAGCATCAAGTCTATTTCCATGCTTGCTATGCATGTTAACGGATTACAGGAATGATAATCTAGCAGACTTTAAAAAGGCAAAATTGTGCCAGGAACGTATATGAACATTGCCAAAGCAGTCTCAAGGTGTGTGGTGGATGAAGCAGAACACAAGAAGCCTTATCAATACATTTCCTACGGTTGAGGAATGTGGGAGACGTTGAGCGGCTCAGGCCTTTAAAGGCATGGCACCTTTGCCTGTACGTGGTGTAAAGGCAGAGAAAAACAATTCTTGCTCACAATAAACTAAAGATTATCAGTGGACTTCTGGTGAATCCTGCCACAAACTTAACCTCTATTGTGGTTGAGTCAAGGTGCAGCGTAAGTCACATCGAACAGGTTTGAATTCCACTAAAATGATTAGTTTCACCTATTCACACGAGGAGTTCATACCTTCAAAGAGAATGACAATGTCTTTTGGATGACCTCGAATGCAGCACTGGAAGAAAGGAGCATCCTCCTCTCAACGTTGGGAAGCTACTTAAAAAAAACAATGTCTGCATGGTCTGCTTTAATTGGGACACTACTGTTCAGTCATTGCCATGAAATGTGGCAGCTGTTATCAGGCACAAAGGTCTAAAGTGGTATTTAACAGCAGTCTCTACTAGTAGTGTCCAGTCTGAACACCTTATTGCCAGGAAATTCAAGTTTATTACATTTACAGCATTAATGTTATTGTTTTTTTAGTCAGTTTGAGTTATGGATTTCAATTAATTCTTGCTTGGAATTGATGTTGACTACTAAAATAAATTATTTCCAAATGACATTTCATAATACAGTTAGTAATTTGTGCTTGCGGGGAGCAAAAAAAAAAGAAGCATTGTGAGCATGTGGGTATATAATGAATAAATAAGTGCTGTTGCACGGCCTGTAGCTAACTGCCTACCTGTGCTGAGAAGCAGAAGGACTTTCATGGAGAGGAACTCATCGTAGCTTAGCTGCAGTCGTAGAAACTCCTGGCTCACCTGCCTCATGCCCAGACACAGGTCGTACATAGCCGACTGCTGCATGCGGTCCCTGGAGAAAGAGAGGGAGGAGGGAGGGGAATGTGAATTTTAAGCCTCACAAAAAGTATCTCAGAAGTCCTGATTTAGTATTAGTTACAATCCACCCTCAGTCGGATTTTATGTCATTATTTTACGTAACTTACTTGAGTCCTGTGAAACAATATTTCCACACAGTGCAGAGGAGGATACTGCTAGTCTGGGCTAAGAGCAGAATACCAAATCCCCCCAGATTGCAGAGCGCTGCATACAGTATCACAGCACAGATGCACCACTTTTCTAAAGCTGAGACAGCCTATGAAAGACCCTATATCTAACCCTATCCACCAAAGAAACATACTGAAGATGGATGTGTATTATTCTGCATGTTGACAGAAATGACACACACATGAACATATGTTAACTACGCAGAGATGTACGTGTTTACTAAACAGGTTTATGTGCATCGATGTGTTGAAAAGACTTCATTAAATGTGCTCTGCAAATGCGCATGCTTGTCTTGCATGACGTTTTCTCACTACCCCTATCTCTGGCACACATTTTATCAGCAAAGTAATCTGGCTTACGTCACAGAGTTCACAAAAACAGGAAATAAACATTAGTGGGGATAAAGCATGAGCCAATCAGAAATGTGCTCTGCAGATGCCACAGATTCAGGGGAATCCTTGGCTTTAGATGCTACTTGTCTTTGCTATAAACACATTGTGACAGCGCTAATTAAATGCAAGTGGTGCAGCTTGACTTGAAAGAGGTCGGAGTATCACGCACAATACACCGAAACCGCATCATTACATAGGCAGTGAGGGTGGAGACTTCACTCTGATAACAACTAGACTAAACAGTTTTTGGAGGGGACAAGAAGCAGCCGATTGGAAAGGTGTGCTTAATATTCACAGTAAAGCATAAGACAGATATTACTGTATTTACTGTCGGCTCGACTAAATAACTGATAAACTGTGACAACGTCTGGAAGAGGAGCAGACTTGTTTCCCTGCTGAGCAGCACTGTGTATGTGAGCAGCTTCGCAAAGTGTAGCATAACATCATTTAATACAACTTTGGGCTGGAGTTTCTAAAGTCCCCACACGTTTTCTCTCTCTCTCTCTCTCTCTCTCTCTCTCTCTCTCTCTCTCTCTCTCTCTCTCTCTCTCTCTTCCTGAAATCAATTTTGCTGAATCACTGCCCAAAATGAGCTGCTGGTTTTGGGGAGGAAAGAAAAAAAAAAACCTGGCAGAAATCTCTCTTCCCACCTTCTTCCTCTCTGTATCTCTCTGTCTGGCTCTCACTCCGTTTCTCTCCGTCTCCAACTCACTCTCTTTCTCTGTTTCTATGGTAAAAGATTCAGAAAGGAGCACAGCACCGAGGAGGAAGGAAAGTTTCACCTTTGGGCTGAAAAAAAGCCAGCAACATTTTGTTTGTTCAGGAAAGTATGTACAAACGTAAAAGTCTGCAACTGAAATCACAACCAGTCATTCCCCTTTGCAGTCGAATAATGTGGCAAAATAATTGTATTGTTAACATTTGTTCTTAAAAGAGAAAGGTGAGGCACATCAGAAATGCTTGTTTAGCCTCCAGCTCTCTGAGTAGGTGGGCCCATGTGTGTGTGTTTGATTGACAGCTTAGCTGGTAGGGGAACAGTGACGCAAAGTAAATCACCTTGCTCAGGTAACTGCAGTTTGCAAGCCAAGGACATTGTTTTGTTATTAGTGGTAATGCCAAATAAGGACTAGACTGAAAGGCATGTGAGCTGATTGACATTTACACTTGCAGGTAAAATGTTAGCTGTTCAACGTGCCACAGCTGACTAGCTAATTATCTGCTAACAGACATAACAAGGGCATTTTACACTGGTGGTTGTGGTCTGTGTTGGCAGCCAATGATAGATAAGTAAACTGATGTCTGTGACTGTAGGTGTTTAAAATATAGATTAAAATAATGACGCAGTGTTCTGACTAGAAAAGGCAAAAAATATTTTCTGTACTGTGAAGAACTTACTGCCATTGCTTAAAGAGCGTTACTTCTATATGTTGCATTTAATTTCTACATTTACACATAATAGATGAATGTGTCCTGTCCAATTTCCAATATTTACGCTCAATCAGTGACAGATTCCACTCTAATAGCTGAGTGAGCGGACAGTCTATTCAATAAATGCCTTTATGCCCTAGGTCAATAAGCACTAAGTTACTATGGAAACAAGTGTACACTCACCAACCCCCTAAAGGCTGAGAGATCTCTGCAAAGTTATGGACCGATTTTGTGTGTATTTTTGACAGAACTATCATCAACAGATAGACTTCTTAATGTTAACAACAAGCAAGGAACACACCTCGGCCTGATAACAGGCCCAAAAAGATACGACCACTCTACATCTCATCTCCTGAGTACCAGACCCGTCTGTCAGTAAGGACAGGCCTGCTGTATATGCATCACATGCAGCAACGGCAGCATACACAGTAAAAAAAATACATCTTAATTTCTCTGCGAAGCATACATATTAATCTGTCATATAAATGCATGTGTATTTCCAATATAGTTAGAACTTATTCCAAAACTGAACTTGCCAAATTACACAAACCATAAAGTCTCTATCACGAAATTGGATTTCCTCCAAAAGCCTTTGTCATCTCACCGCAGCAAACACATCATTCTTAAAAAAACTGTGATCCACTTGGCAATAAATTGATTAAAGGATCAGATGATCTCTGGAGTGGCAATCTCAGGCTTTACAAACTGTACTAAGCTCACAGTGATACGACACAGCCTCACAGAGAGAGTCTGTAGCCCTGTTGCACAATGGCATTTGTGCTGCTGTTTATTTATTTGTTTATTTGGGACAAACTGACCCACTGCCATTGACTTACACAAGCTATTAGTTGGAGCTTTTAAATCTGCCCCTTACTGAACCCGCTCCTCTACAGCAGGCTGTCTACAGAGGCTTCTATTCTCATTTTCATTAATTCTACAACGTTCAATTCATCAGCGGCGATTCACCACAGCTCCAACGAAAGAAGGCCCACACACACTTCCTTTCCACTTGCTCTCCTGTTCCAACATATTAACACAGATCAAGTGGGCCATTGACTGCACTTGCTAGGCTTTGACTGCCTGTGCCTATACTGCAATTAAGGAACCATCAAATAGTACCTTCTTTGTGAAGTGCCAGAAATCAGGTGCAACATTATGACCTTGTTTTTAAGTACACCAGGTCTTCCTCACAACAACGTCATTACCACATTGCCTTTAAATATTTTTTAGGTATGTAAAAGGGAAATCTCAAAATAGCACAGCAGTAAAATCCACTCCTTACTCTCCAAATTTAACTTGCAAAATGTATATTTATGCATAAATTTGCATCTGATGAGCAGCTAAAAAAAAGGCAGAGACTACTAAAGATTAGACAAAGCCAGACTGTTCAACCCATTACCGTATCTACTAATTATACACTCTGAAAAACAAATGTTTCTTTCTCACATCTGTATGTTTGTGTGTTGGGGATCCCGCAGGACACAAGACAACATCAAATGTATTTTATATTATGTATATTCTATTCACAGAAATGTGTCTACTAAATTTTGTTCCTTAGTGCTTTGTTATATTCTGACAATAAAATAAAATGTGTGTGACATAAAATATTTAACATCTGTGCCACTGCTTAATGTCAGGACTGGTGCACTTTAATAACATCAGGACGATGTGTGTGGGACGCTGCAGATATGGAGGTGTGGACCTACTCGTTAAAGACGAGGTCAGGGGCAAAGTAGAGCATCTGTCCATTGGTGTGTTTGTAGGAGCGCCAGCTGAGGCAAAAGGAGGACAGACACATCCAAGAGTACTGGATCAGGGTGATTTGGTCCTCAATGGGCAGACCCCGGAAACCTAACACACACAGAAAAGCAGACACAAACAGACACAGACGAAGCTGGTGAGAAGAAAGTAAGCTGACAGAACTCACACAATGATTTAAAGCACTCGGACTGAAGCACCGCCTTAAGAGGCATTTATTTAGCTGCATGTGTGTACCTGCGTGTCGGCTCACGTGCATTACGTAGCCTGTATCTTTGCCACAGTGTGCTTTTTTTTTTTGTGGCAATATTTGTTTAGACACGATAAGCACAGAGAAGTATTCAACCATTCTTGTTTTATGCGAATCCCACAAGGCCTCCAGTTATTGGCGTGTTGTCTATGGAGCTCCAAAAATAGAGTCAGATAGGAAACTTGCCAAACTCTCAATCAAACTCTGGCAAGAAACTCCTCCTCATGTAAAACGTAGGCCGACTGAGGACACACGAGTGACTTCAAGACTTAGGGACTATTTTAAGCAATATGCATGTCAATCTGCAACATACAATGATTAATAAAATATATATTTGTAGAAGAGTTATGTCAAATGTCTAGCTTGACATTGTGTTTTCATGTCAAGGTTGGTAGAAAATCAAAATAGTAGAGTTTGATGTCTGTAAGTTTTCATTTTTCAGGCAACTTTAAAATGTTCCTAGCAAAAAAGGATGTGTTAATAATGTAGCTCCCATTGACAAACAAGTCTGACTTCTCTGCAAATATACTGCTTGAACTAACAATATTGTTCCATGTTGCACTGTGTGTTGGACCTGCCTCATCCAAATGTTAGCTGAATGCAGGCAGGGGCATATCTGAAAGTCGAAGGCACTCATTTTGACCCTTGTGTCTGGCTCCCCTTCTATTTATACGTCCGGATATGGCAAGCAGACACCGTGGAGGTATCAAATATTTGCAATACAGCAAATTAAACAGCCTCAAAGAGCTACCTGTGAGGCATCTCTCAATGTCTCCAACTGACTAGCATTTTAGGGGAACTTGTTATGTTTATTTTTTTTCTTCTAGTGCTGTATTTTATAGGTACAAATTAATGAGAGAGAAAGAGACATCAGATCTTCTGATCAACACAACATCTGATCACGATAATGTAAATGAGTTCTGTTTGGAAATCTTAATCTTGATTTGTTTTAATGGTTAAATTGGATTCCCTTCCTAATCTTGTTGAAGCTTTACACGATCATTTCCTGACCTAATATTCAAAATTAATATTCTGTGTCATGGCAAAACTAACAGTGTTGCATTCTGAAAATGTAGAGATCAAAGTGAAGATATCAGCGTGTTATCTTTATAAAACCCCGGTCCACAATAACAGTATAGGCTCCCCCTGATTTATTAGATTATCATTTTTTTGACTTCTCCATACATAAAACTGACAAAATGTAAATTGTTTGTTAGAAATATAGTAATCATTTATTTAATATAACAAAAAAAATTGAAGAGAATAAAACTGAAGTGTACCTGGTAAAAGACATTGTATTGTGCTGAAAATATACAATTTATTGTATATACAAGCTATTTTAATCTACTGAATTTAAATCTAATGAACAAAACCTAACTTTTAAAATGTAAGTCACACACCATTTTTCCTTTACACATATCTGAGCAGGCGCTTTTTCAACTCCTTTCCAATTATGCCGTGAAAAACCCTAAAGATAGTGCATTTAGGCCTCGGCCCAACGCTATAGTGGTCACTAACCTGGAAGTACTTTGGCCCACTTCACCATGCGTACCATCTGCTTTCCGGCCAGGCGGTTGAGACTTGACAGCAGGTGGTCAGTGGTGTCCGGCTGCGTGTTGTCATAGCCAGAGTACACCTCTTCGGGCTCAATCAGCTCCAACACACTGCAGATGGAGGGCGGCAGAAAAGGTGTGACCACCCCGGGCCCGAGGGGCACCAGGGCATTGGCAGCGCTGGCGCTGAGCTCCTTCTCTGACGACAGGTAGCCGCCTCCAACACCACCTGTGGCAGTTTGGCCGTCCTTAGAGCCCTGCAGGTCCTCGCTGACACCTTTCAGCTTCCCTAACTTCTTGGACTTTCGTGCTGTGGGGAACAACACAACAGCCCTCATTAACACATTGATGGTTGATGCATTTCTGTACATTCATAATCTGAAGTTATAATTACAATGTGACAGATACTGTACAGGTGTAATTAAAAAACAATATATAGATATAATATGTTGTATTGTGGTCTGCTTGTTATTAAATGTTTGATTTTAAATCAATGTGATTTTTTATTTCTCACTTCAATGTTAAAGGTGTGCAGAAAGGAAGTTAACTTCTGGGAAGCTGTAACTCTAAATGTTATAATAGAATAAAGTCCAGTAAAACCAAAAGCACATACTACTGAAAAAACAATAATAATATTTCATTTTCTGTGTATTCATATGCAAGTAGATGGGGATCTTTGAGGGATGGTGAACAATCAAAGGACACATAAAAACATTCATTCATAAAATGAAGCCTCTCAGCTTGATCAGGTAATCAACTCCAGGTGTGCTGCTGCACTCACGTCCTTCTATTATGAGTGCTAATGTTAGCTGCTGCTGCTAACGCTATTTCCCCAAATCCCCCCGTTTGTTGGAAGTTTTTATTCAATGTTGTCCACAAGCTATCGACCTCAGCATGGCAGCTGGAGGTTTCCAGTCCCGTTTGTCTGAGTTTCGGGACGCGTCGTCTCTCTACCTACGGATCCATTTCCGTGCTGAGATGCGGAATCACGTGACCAAAGTAAGAACTGCTTCTGAGCTCACGTGCTCATGACAAATGTTTGTAAGTTATGCGCTAGTGTTTGTTGTTTATAAATTAATTTGGTAATTCGGCTAAATGTCTGCTCCTATCAGGATGATATTGATTAATTGGTTTTAGATAACTAGTGACTGAATTAGCTGGTTTTACTACTGGTTCTGCATAAAAGTAAGGCCAATGTATAATGCAGAATGACACATTATATCATCATATTATGTTATGGGATTGTTGTTTCATGAATGTGTTCATCACTTTGATTTTGCATCTAGTAAATGTGAAGGAAATTTGAACTAATCATCTATTCTTGAATAGATTAACCTTGGTTGTGTATCATAAAGTATTAGTTTATTCATATTTTGAATCAACAATGTCATTTTTGAAAGTAATTAAAGCTGTCAAGTAAATGTAGTGGTCTGAAAAGTTTAATTTTAAATGGCTTACTATGAAAATACTCAATTTGAGGTTCAAGTACCTCAAATTGTACAAAAGTAAATGTACTTAGTAATTTTCCACCACTAGTGTCACAATACCAGAGATCCTAACTTTGATACAATAACTTGAAAAATATAGATATTTGTTATCATGTTTGATACTATAAGGATAAATTGACACGACATTGAGGGCATAACATTTAAAGGTAAATAGTGGGATGTGTGTAAACTCGCTGTCTGAGAGAAGAAAGAGCAAAAACACAGCTGGGTTCCTTGTATTTTCCTTGTATCGATACTATGGAAATTAGTATTACAACAGTTTCACATATTCTCTATCTATATATTGATACTTAGATTTTTCATACTACCATAATACTACTGCCCAAGTCTGAAGCAATTGATACTACTAGTGTATATTGGCAGTAACATAAACATTTCATGAAATAATTTCCCGTACTATCTGCATCAAGGCCAACTTCTTTCCACCAACTTGATATTTAGCCAGCGCTACAGAAATATTTTTATTCTTTACCATTTGTGAATCTGACAGCTTTCTTTATTTATCCTAATATCAAAATCAGGTCTCCACAGCTGAGCTTACATTTAATGGGTTACACTGCTGCTTCTCAGACAAACACTCATTGACAACCTTAAGCTTTTATTCATGACTCATGGTCATCTGCTGCTTTTCAACACTACATAACATTTCACTAAAGAGATGTTTACTCCAGGTCATGTTTTTGTGCCTGTAATATGCTTAAGTTAATTATCTGATGCTAAGTTGATGTGTCTGTATCTGATTGACACATGCTGGGTTTAAATGAATCCATTTTAACCAAGTTGTGGGAGGTTCATTGTCAGAGTGTAACCTTCTCTAGAAGGCTACAGCTGTATAGCTAATGTCAGACTTAGTATCTAATGTGGTTTTCATATTCCCCCCGTTGCCTCTGTGCTGGGCTTTGTATATGTATGTTTTAGAGGAGTGATTTATATATTACATGAGTTATACATACATGACTGATTGAGTGACAGCGTCGGCTTTTTTAAGGTTGCGACTACTCTCTTGCTTTGCTCTGCTATGCTTTTGCTGCATATATACTGCTCCAAACACCACTTCAACACTGCTGCTCATATAGCATTTCACAAGGCCACCCTTCATCCTGGCATCGGCCAGTGCCTCGTATTCCCCTGTGAGGGAGTTAAAACTGTCACTCTCCAGTCGTCTCTGTGCATGAACACTGGACATGAGAGTGATGTCAAAGAAAAAGAGTAATCGACTCTGTTGAAACTCTGTATTATTCAGTCAATAAAACATCCATTCCACGTTAGTTTTGTTGATTGAAATGAATACAAGAAAGTCAAATTAGCCATAAAACAATAAATGTTCACACATTCACAGTGCATTGGAATGTATCACAAAGTGCTTTTCTGGAATTTATTTCCCCAATCATTGCCCATTTGTTTATTTTATGATGTACTATCAGAGGTTTGAATTGGCTTGAGGATAAATGAGAATAAGAGTAACCTGATCACTGACGTTTTTAGCCATTTTTGCCCTCATTATGAGCATTTTTAACCCCGGTATGAGCACTTTAACCAAGCAAAAATCCAGCAATCTAACTGCTGATTTAGAAATCCGCCCAGATGAGACACATTTCCTACTGCACTGACAATAGTACTCATCTCGTTTGTTACATTGCATCATTAATTGAATGTGTTTATTTTCTGTGAACACCTTGGTTTTCCTTGCGCATTTAACCTTGAACAACAACAAGTGTGTAAATGACTATTCTGTTAAATAAAGCTCATTAACTTCATCACTTCATCAGAAAAAATCTCATATGAGTGGAAATAAGAAATGAGAACCTTAGTCCTGCAGCCATTTACTAAATCATTGCTTAGTTCATAAAGGACTGGAGCCGCAGAGAGCCTGAGAGGTTTGGAGCCGTTGCTGTTGTGGGCCTGTAAAAGCCCTTTACATCTTTTATGTGACATTGGGCTAATTAAACTTGATTTGACATGACAGCAGGAATTTTCTAGTGCATTTCGACAGGACAGACTTTTCATAAACCAGTAGCCTCATACTGTACAGTACTTTGAATAAGTCACAGAATCTGTCAAAAGTGCTGAAATATCCCCAAGGAATTAGATATTCAATATTCACTGCTTTCACACTTTTATCTCATTGCATAGCCGAATAGATAAAATCCCTAAACATTTAATGACACAAAAATGGTGCAACTTTGTTGTAGTATCATGTGCCTCAGGGTAACATGATATTTAGCGGGGAGGATAATTAGATGATGATCATAATGAAAAACCACTTAACAGTCATTTCTGTAAATGGTTTTGACAGCAAGTGAAGGAATCTTGCTTAAAAATTACAGTGCACAGCAGTTCCGCTAGTCTGAGTCTACGGTCTGAGGACCTTTCCATAGGCATCCATTTACTCCTCTCCCCACTGCTATAGATCCACGTCATTCTATTATGCAAATATCTCTCTTTGGATTAATTTAGAAGAAAAATAATTCACTAACGAGCATGAATCAGTCAACTCCGGCTACGCTCTGTAACAGCAGCTGTAGTGTGCATGTTCCCCCTTTGGCCACCTTTATTTTAGTTAGTAATTTGACAGCCCTACCACATATTTCTATACATTTACATTCTCGTTTGAATTTAGCATCCTGGGGGAGCATAACATTTGTAATTTCAATAACTCTAATGGACTGAAAACCTATCAAGTATGCTTTTAGCCTTGTATATGCCACTGTGACCCTGAAGTGGAATAAGCCTGTAGCAATAAATGAATGCGTTTCATTCCACATCCCTCTCAACTACAGTGTCATCTTACCTCATAATACAATACTGTAACTTTGTCAGCTGGCATCGTATAGAGTACTGTAGATCTACAACTTCTGTAGATGCATTATGCATATTGTGCTCAGATATAGGCTACTATTTGCACACACACTGTACACAAACATCCTGTGACTCAGCATCCTCGGGCCTCCTGTGACTACAGCCAGACCTACTTTTCCATATCTATCATTTCTCATAAGCAGAGCAAGGCTGACTCAAATCTCACATCTGAGACACGTGACAGGGCAAATCTGCAATGAGGGTGTAACTCCTCACCTCCTAGGTTCATCCCGGCCTGGAGACACTTCCGTACGCGACATGCCGGACAGTTTTTCCTTCGGATCTTGTCAATGATGCAGTCATTTCTCCCGGCACACAGGTAGTTGTGCTGACCTATAGAGAGACAAGACACAGCATCAGTACGATGGTTAACAGACATAGAACAGCAGCTGTGATATTTTAAAGTGATGAGCAGAAAAGAAAATGAAAAAATAGAGCAATAAAGAGGAAGATAAAGAAAGCTAAGTTACGAATATGGAATAATATTTGTATGAATGTGATTAAATGAACAGAAGTAATTGTCTGTTTTGTACTGTAGAGACTGTCGGTGACTGTTTAGTAATGTAGGTCAACACAGAAACCCGTGAAATGTCTGGCAATATCAGAGATCTACATTTCACGACTTTTACTGTGAAAATGATTGAAATTGTGATTATTCCGCTCCCACATTCTACAGCGCATGACTAATGGTGTATTTTACAGTATATGGCATGAGGGTATTAATATTCGCCGGACCCAGGACACTGGCTGCAGCTAGACTATTCCTGACAGTGATGCTAACATGGCGAGAATCCCTCCTGCCTCCTGCCTAGCCCTTAGCTAAACCCAATGATCTCCCATTTCAGAGGGCTTCCTTCCGCTCCACTAGTTCTCCACTGTACAGCTCCTCTCCTCCTCCACTCTTCTCCTTCTCTACGCCTGCGACTCCATCCCACTTTTTCTTTTTTTTTTCCCTTTTTCCACACGTCCGCCAGCCTCAGAGCGCCATACGCCCACACACAGGCAGGCTCACGCTCGTGCACACATACAGTCATTCACTCGCTCACTTCCACACACACACACACACACACACACACACACACACACACACACACACACACACACACACACACAGAGACACACACCATGCAAGCCCATACACACACATCGCCAAAGCTGCTCCACTTGGCAATTTAGAAAAAAAAAGAACTGCGAATGTTGTAGCTGCTTTCACAAACAAATACACACACATGGAGTTCACAACACAACCCAGATGGAGTGGTATAGTGTGGTGTAGTGACCCCCAATGACCTCCACAACATGGCTTATCTATCTTATTAGTGTTGATGTCTAAATGGTGTGTTCATCTCAGATGGTGTATATGGTTGTGTACCTGCACATACTGGCAGGTCAACGTATATATCTGTTTCCCTGCATGTTCGTCTCGCATCGGCTATTTCTTCAGAAGTACAAAAGACTTCTGGCATGAAAGCTCGTGCGGTGTTTACATGCAGTTTGCTCAAACATGTACATTCTGTGCATCGCGTTTGTTGCATCTACAGTACGGTATTTGTATTTGTGTGTAGGACTGAGCAGAAGTTGTTTTCTGAGCTAGCAGGAGTAGTGCACAGTGTGTCTGTCTGGCTGCTGCCAAAAGCCAAGGAACCGAGCTGCAGGAGGAGAGGCAGCAGCTGTAGCCCCACCACTATTTCTGGCTAAATCACATGACCGTTACATAAGCCCATTTTTCTTGCTCTAAAAAACAGTAAACTGCGACACAGGAAACACAACGCAGCCATCCCCCTTTCCCACCCCCTCGTGCACACACATGCACACACACACACACACACACACACACACACACACACACACACACACACACACACACACACACACACACACACACACACACACACACACACACTCGGTTGGATGGGACGGACCAATTGGCAATTCTGAAAACTCCCAAGCCTCCCTGTCAACTGTTTTGCTCATTCCCGTGAATCTTGTTAATAATTGTTAGAGTGAAATACACTTTATGAGACAGGCAAAGTCGTAGTCCGATGGTGTGTGTGTATGCGCGATTGTATGTGTATCTAAAAAGGGAGCGAAGTTGTTTATTCATGCACTGTGTGTGCATGCACTCGCACAGCATGTTTACCTCTGAATATGTGCATTTGCTTATCAACCTGGCACATGGTGGGTTACTGATGAATGCTACTTATACAGTCTTACCTTGACAATCGTTGAATGAAATTATTTCTCATATATTAAAATGGTGAATTTATGTATTTTTGACTCGTATTTTAATATGCATTATAGCCCAAAATCTATAACTAAAAATCCTATCAAGATATGTTCCTATAATACTCCAGGAAAAACATAAAAGATTCCTCAGATACTGTATTCAATTTGACATCATTTCAAAAACTCCTGTGTGCTACTACAATGCACACTCTGTCAGCATTCTCCATTACATGGCAACCCTAAGAGTTTTTTAATGGAGTCCACTCACGTCTACTTTTAGCTAATGATCTCACAATCTGGCAACAACCCGCTGAGTAGTCTGTTGTCTGTCAGCTCCGGCATCCTCAATTATGAGGACATCCTTCTGAAAGGGAAATACTCTTTCCTCTTGGGACCCCACTTGAACAAGTGTAATCCTAAAATTAAAAACAAAGTCCTCCTGCCCCCGGCTCAGCTACAGTGCATCTGCTTTACAAACAAAAGTCAGAAAGGCTTTGCTAAAATATAGCCTTTAACCTGACATTTTTGAATAGCCACTAGACACAAGTGGTCCGGCCCCCGGTTGTGTAAATAGCCTCTCAAATACAGTAGCCTGCCCACATTAATATTTAGTATTTATAGTGGCTGCAGATTTCTTAGTTGCAAGCCGGTCCTGTAGACACAAGAATGCATATAACTATAAGATGTGCTCAAAACTATGTAATTACCATAGATTATTGCAGTTTAATCATCCATTCACAAAGCATTTGTCAAATTCTTTGATCGTCATTCATGGTTATTTATTGCAACCTAAATTACATAGCCAAAAAAATGCCAAACAACCCAGAAAAAACAAAACGGGCCTCTCAGAGATGTAATTGTCGTTACCACCGGGCCAGCAGTAAGCCAATCACTGCCCAGCAATAGCACTGCTACTGCAGATCTTTGGACAACACACAAACAGCTGTGTTGGATGTGGCTCTACACAATTAAATATCCTTGTCTGGATCGTTATAGAATATAGGGTGCAGAAGTTAAAATAGAATGTAATAGAAGCTGTTATTTTGTTTACTAATCTCTTTACTTTCATACAAATCTGCTATATATCTTGTAAGCGTTGCCCTGTGCATTTCCATTTCACAAAGATTTTCACCATCTGCTGCCTTTTTTACATAATGCGCCTCAATATGGTATTTGGAGGTTTCTAATGTAAAAGAACAGCCAGTCAGGGCCAGTTACAGCACTCTCACCCACAGGGCAATAACTTTTGTCAAGATACTCAGGTATAAATTGGTACAAATAAAATGATATCCCTTTCCAACTACAGGTTAAAAACACATTTGACTATCATCCGTATCATATATATCAAGGGCTTGCTGCTGACTGTTTTCAAACTATGGGGATACAACAGAAACATACCTCCTGTCTCACTGCACTTTACTTTGTAACTACAGTTAGCATTTTGTTTCTGCTTCTACTTCATTTTTTATGTATAGAGCAAGAGCATTGGACATGCATTTACACCCTAGGTTGTGGTACATGAGACTTGTGGTAATGTCTCTTTTAAATAACAAATCATCAGTGAAGACGCTGATAAAGCCCATCAGATTGGCACTGCTTATTTGGTTGAACACAAAAGGTGTAACCAACTGACTGCATTATTTTTGCATTGATGTCAAAGAACAAAGGTATAACGAGGGAGCAGGAAGAGATGGCAGTCGGATTATATCCACTTCAGGTCAGGGCACATTAGAGGTAGTGTGTGTGTGTGTGTGTGCATATATGAGCGAGTTATGTCATCATGTGTGCACCAAATCTGCGGCATACCTGTTACTGAGGTTTCATATTTGGGCAACATACTGTGAATGGTGTTTATTGTAGAGCGGAAATAATTTGTCAATTAATTGATTTGTCATTTGAAGAAGAAAGAAAAGAAACAACAGCAAGTTAAATAATTACGTTTTTTATCCAGAAGTTTGCTTGCAAAATTAGCTGCAAGCAATGTAAGAATTTGCTGTTTCTCAGTTTTTTTTCATTGTAAATAATGAATTTGTGTTTTGGATTCTTTGTCAGACAAAACAAGCAATTTGGAGATGCCAACTCAGCTTAAGAAAACATGTGAGGGGCATTTGTTGTCTATTTTTCATTAAAATATTTCACAGACTGAACAATTTATCAATGAATTTGAAAAAACAACTGACACATTTGTTTGTCGCTTTAATATTTTGTATGAACATGTGTGTCTATTTTAAGGCGGAGAGAAATGCACACTGTGACAGTAAATGTATCTAGGTTGCTTTAGAGAGACCCTTCCCCAGGCTGCATTCTCCAACCTGAATGCCTATTAGCAATGTGGGTCACACACATATTTACAGTAAGCTTTGAAGATTTCATTTCTGCTTAATGCTGTACAACTGAATTCCTATATTTCTTATGAAGCAGTGCGTGTTCATGCATGTGTGGATGGTTTGTTCCCGCCTGCAACTGTGTTTTTAAGTCTGTTGTACGCAGTTTCTGATCACAGAAGCTGTTGTGTGAGACATGTGTTGTGGTGCTGGGATCGGAGCTGCTAAATGGCTTCAATCCAGCCGTTGTTACACGAGCCTCTCACACACAACCTGAAGCATTCACTCCGGCACGGGAGGGGAGGCCTTCATTCCCCCGGCCTGTGATGAAAAAGATGCGATTGGACGGCAGAGCTGCCAGTCAGAGCAGAAACGGTGCGAGACGTGTCCTCGGGTGACCTCTCCCACAGAGGCGGAGTCGGGAATAAGCTTTTTAGATTGACACCAGCGCCTTTGAAACCAGGAACCAGTCACATTGCAGAACACAGTGAGGCCATAACAAGGTTGACGAATGTCTTTGTGAACCTCTCAATTCAATAGGAGAACAACAACAACAACAAAAAACAGCTAGTGAGCTAAAAGCAGGGCCTAGTATTATTGCAAAGAGCAAACATGCCAAGCCACTGATGACATGTGAATAATAAGCTAGCGATCACCTCTTCAAAAGCGCTCCACATGGAGCCATTTATTGAGTGCAGCTGTCTTGTATCAACAAACCAGTCTTTAGGGGAGCGGGTGGAGGAGAGAAGCACGTATAAATGCATTCAGCTATTTCCACATTTCATTAGTGATGACACACATTTTAAGAACTGTTTTGTGTCAGAAAGCATTTTCCCGCAGCGCAGGATAAATGTTTGTACTGAAGAGTCCATTCATTTCAATGGCGCCTATAAATTGGCTGCGCGTTTGCATATGACAGTTGAGCCAACAGTAGCAATACAACTGCAAAACTTGTAAGCTTCATAAAAGTTATTACACTTCTTCTATTTGTTTACTAAGTGTGTGAGTGTAGTAGCTGCCCTACTGTATCAGATAAACAGGATGACTCGCAGTGAATAGGAGAGCAGGTGGATGAATGTTTCTTTTATGAAATAAGTGGATGTGGATGTGAAAGCTTAAAGAATGAATTGAGGGCTTTATTTGAAAAGCTCACAGTCAGTACTCTGCACATAATTTAACATTTCTACATGTTTCCAGGGACCACAGTTATAAACCTTATAGTGCACAGTCGGCTTTGTCTTCTGGTAGATCTGACAAGTGGAATGAATATGTGTTCTCTTGAGGAGGACGGTACAGATTTGCACAATGAAAGGCCCATGTGGCCAATTGATATTCCGTACAGATGGTCTAAATGTAAACCTAAAATATAGTACACAAAGAATAACTGTGCTAAGTAAAAAAACCTAACAATGGATGGCCTGACTTGGATGAAGGGGAAACCAGACCCTCCACAGTCGGAAGGATTTCATCTGATTGGTTGATGACTCTGGAATGCTAACTAGCTCTGTAGTAAAAGGCTGTGAGCCAGTTAGTCATCTAATGAGCTACAGCCGACTGAAAAGTTTTGTCCCCCCGAGGCAGGCGGTGCCAAAGGAAATGAAGCATGGGCTGGATTATTCCCCTTCTACAGATGCCTGCTCTCTGCAGTCGTCTTTTACATCTCACATGCCAAGTTTTTAACTTTGAGAGAAAAGAGGAGGAGGAGGAGGAGGAGGAGAAGGAGGAAGAAATACTTGGAGAGGGGGTGGAGTAAAACGTCTTCTCACGTCCTAACTTACACCTCGTCGGCGCTCGCTGCTGACACATCGTTTTCCATCCCTCTCCCTGTGTCTTACCCCCTCTCCCGGCTCCTCCTCTCGTTATCTCTCTGTCTGCGTCTGACTTTTTCTTTGTCCTTCCTCCCCCCCTCCCTCACTGTATCTGTTTCACTGTCCTCTATCGCTCTTCACTTTGCAAAATCCTTCTCTCACTATTTTCACCCTTTGCCTCCCTCCACCTTGCAGCTCTCTTTACACCTCAGCAGCAGCAGCTGTGGAGGGGTCACGTAAGGTAACGGCTCGCTTTGCACATCGGAAGGTCGCGCAACTCGCACGCAACCTTGATGACATCACGCCGCGGTTTGGGTTGCCCTCATTACGCTTTGATGGTTTGCACAGTTGCGGTTGTTTGCCAGTGCAGAATCAGGAGGAAACTCCCATTTTAAAAAAAAAAAAAAACAGGGTGACGCTCATAAAGTAAAGAGCACAGCGTCAGATTTAAAGGGCATCACATAATCAATGAGTCGATTTCGCTATAATTATACTTCATATGCGAGACAATAGGGCTGCAGAAGTACAATCGTGAAGCCTGCAGAGGTTTGAGCTCTTCAGAGCCTCACCTGACTAACACGCTCACACAAAGTCACATCTTTAGCATCTGCCGCCGGCTCTCTGCTGGCCAAGCTAGAAGCAAGAACAATGGCATGTCTGATTCGATAACCCCCTGACACATAATCTGGTTTTCAAGTCTACGTAATGACAGTTTGTAAATATCATCAAATTAAGTCTTGATTTGATTGGGAATAAGTGCAATTCTTCCAATGGTCAGGAAAACAGCTAGAGGGCCTGACGGCTGGCTGACAGGCTTGTTTGCTTGTTTTTTCTTGCAGGTCTGTAAGAGTGCGTTTTGCATTCAAACACTCATTTATATGAGTGAGGCCAACGCCTCAGGCACAAAATGAAAAACACATTATGGCTGCTTGTGATTTTCCCTCAGCTAAATATAACATAAAGGGCTGCTGCAGGAGAATTACCTACTGAATGATTTTTCTTTTTTTCTGATGTGCTTCTTAACTTGGTCACAGTCTAAAAATATAGCGTGCCAAATGTTTTTTTTTTTGGTCATTTAACTAATCTTTTAGAAAAAATAAATAGGTCTTCTTTGATTTAACAGTTGTTAGTTGCATAAAACAGTGTAGAGCAAATAAATCCAGCAGCACCATTGTTAATAACTCTTGAAAAATGATCAACACTGTATGCTGCTTAAACGGAAAGAACAGGCTGTTTCATGTCTGCTCATGAAAACAGTGATTATCTAAAAAAATAGAAAAAAATACAAATGTGTTATATTGCAAGATGACTGAAACTTGCTGAATAACATAAGTAGTAGTTTCTTCCTCTTACAGATATACATGTACTAGTTTTAGGATTAAAATTTAAACAACATACGTCACTCTTTTGTAAACAATAAAATAAGGAATAAGGAATGCTTTTACAGTATGAGAAAAGTATGGTGGCCAAGAGAGTGCTCAACGCACTGCTACAGAAGAAAACACATTTTATTTTAATCCTAACACTCTTCTTGACTAATTATGAGCGTGTTCATCATTTTTAACGCACTTCTATTGTGTTTTTACTTAACTTTGTTGTTGTGTGCAACTTGCAGCGTTTCATTTGCTTGTGTTTTCTGTATTCGGGGTTCGTTTCTTTGTGCTGCCTTTATGTTGTCAAACTGGCAAATGAGGCTCCTAATTTGCTTGTGTTCTACGTCAGCATTGATGTTTTTGTTTTTTTTATTTACTTGTGATTTCTCAAGTTACAATGTGTTGAGTTCTCTCAGTCACCCTAGAAAAGACATATCTTGTTTCTATACAAGTTAATGCCATACCTTCCACGGCTCTTTTGAAGAACACTTTGCAGCTTCCACATGTCACGACTCCGTAGTGGCATCCTGATGCCTCGTCTCCACAAACCAGGCACACTTTGGCCGTTGAGGACGGTTGTCTCATTGGCGAGCTGAAAGGACAAACACACACACAAACAACAGTTTTAAGACTAGACATTAATCAACAGATTTTTCAAAAGTCGACAACAAAGCCAGGGCAGACTGTCCCCTTTCTTACAGTGTCATTGCCTGATTCACATTGTGAGACATTCTTGTGTTTTTACGACCCACTGTACAGTAGCAGCACTGTGTGGCTAACCATAAAGATGTCTGCCAACCGAGAGAGGAGGGCTTCGCACTCAACTGATTTATAGCTTCACCAGGCTTACAGAGACGCCAATGACAGAATTATGGAAGAGATTATTTAAATTCAATAAGCAGAGAGACACAGAGCAGGATGTCAAATCTAAGTAGGATCCAAAACACTTGTCCCCTTCTGTGGCAGAAAAAGTGAAAGGCACTGGAAAAAGTATTGAGTGGGGGCCAAAAATAATACAAACTGTAATCGAGCAAAGATTTGACTGTGTAATTGTGTAAACGAGTTCAGGGTCAAAGATCAAAGCTAGGAATCAGTACTGATGTGTGCTGTACCTAGCATGTCATGTTGTCGTCATTTACTCTGAGCAACAACCGACAGACGGCGTTGTTTACTTTGGCATCGTTTACTGCTTTCACTACTTACTGATTTTCTACAATTACACGACCATAAAGCTCAGGATTTACAGTATGTTCCTACTCATGCAGTGCTGAATGGGAGAATTAGTTACAGTTGGTTACAGTTTACCTATATCTGCAAATGTTAACATATGGATCAAGGTAATGGGTGTCAAAGGTCAAAACTAAATGGTGATACGTCAGTCTAGTTAATCTATTAACAAAAGAGGCATGCTCCAAGCAGTTTACTACCGGGTTTAATGAACTGAAAAGGACTTGCAGAGGACACAAAAATTAGGGCTTGACAGTTTTATCTGTAATCTATATCAAAGTAAATTATCAGATTCACCTTGACGATCATAAATGCAACGTTATTACTGTTTTTAAAATCAGTGCATGTATATCCGGTCTCATTAGGGCTTACTTTTGACCGGTTTGTCCTGATAAATAAGTGTATGACCAGTTAAAGGAAATGGGCCGTTGGCTGATAAGCCAGTTACACTTCTGCTTAGATGTCATTCGTTGTAGTAGCTTTGTCAGTTAGACTTTTACTCAAAACTGCAATATGAGCAAATTTAAGCTGGTAAGACATTCATAATGTCACTGATGAATTCTGTTTATTGTCAATACAGATTGAGAGGGCAAATGTACAGTGTTGGTATTAAACCCGATAAATCAATGGGCCAATATCGTCTGATGATTTTGCTTCCAAAAGATACCGCATAAATTACATGAAATAACAGTACAGAAATGCCATATACTTTTGACGTGATTCAGAAACATTGTCAGTAGTACATTGTTTGTATGAGAGCACCAATACGTTTATTTTTTAACTATAAGATATCAATGTTTTGATAACCGAGTTCAAGGGTTACTTATCAAAAATGTTAAATATAAGTATTGGTTTCAAAAATACAGTATGAATTGGATCGGGTGCCTGGTGTCCAGCCAACCATTTTCTAATCGCAATGAAAATAAATCTATCCACAATGGGATTTTTTTTTTTTTGTAGTTTTAATGTAAATAAGGTACCAGAGTGCATATAATACACTTCAAAATACACTGATAGAGATTGTTCATTTATATTTTTAGAAAATATATAATGTGAGAAGCCCCGAATAATATGTCAGTTCATTTAAAGCTAAAGAATTACAAATTAAGACAAGTTATGGGTCTTTTCAATGTTTGTTCGTTTTGTCTTATACATATTATTATTATTATTATTATTATTATTATTATTATTATTTGTTTATTAACTGACCCATGGTCTCCTGTCATTTTGCAAAAGTGGCTTGAGCTGGTAAAGCAAGTTGAGTATCCCTTCAGTATACTATATGTGGATTCAATGCTTAGCCATATATTAAGCTCTTTAAGCATTTTTATCCAACGCATTTGCAAGGACATTAAGACTTAATCTATTCCTTAAAATAAACTCTGCTGAATGGAGATGTAAGGCAAAAGATAAAGGGAGGGGGGCAGGTACATTTTGAGGCCATCCACTACAATCTGTTTTTAAATATGTTTCCTCGTTTTACAGAGCAAGCATGCCCTATGGATGAGGCTGAATGATTATATAATATTAGGGCATGCTACTTGTTGGGTCTGCTTATTAATGGAATAACACTGAATCAATTGGCTCTCACATGTTGTAAAAAATTCAACATACATTTACATTCTGAGTAGATTCAAAGCATCCTGCATTTAAGGATATGTCTTCAAAATATCAAAATATTTGATAAGACATTTCCCTTAATGTGCATATACTCACGCACACACCACACACACACACACAAAGAACACAACACGTAGATTGGCACAAAGAGAGAACACCTTGTATCAAAACATTAAAAGTGGCCTCAGCTTCCCCTTCTTTTCTGTTCTAATTACCTCGCTCCCATCTCAATCAATAACATGCAAGGTGATTGTCTGGTTAACATTCTCCTTACATCCTTCATCAAACCAGCTGCCAAGCACTCTCTCTCTCGCTCTCTCTCCTCCCGTCACTGTCTCTCCACCTCGCACGCTCTCTCATGCACACACATTTCCTCCAGGGGACTAGCTGGAAAGGGGTACAGCAACAGCACACTCAGATACAATCAGGACCACTGATCTAATTCCCTCTCGTCCATCTACACACACATTCAATTTGTTAGGACGCTTAGAGGAGTCTCTGGTGAGGTGTTTGTCTGACTAGATCTTTCTGGCACCGGGCCCCATGGTTTCAGCGTGTGCGTGTGTGCGTGTGTGTGTGCGTGTGTGTGTGTGTGTGTGTGTGTGTGTGTGTGTGTGTGTGTGTGTAAACCGATTCATGTTAAGGTGTGTTTTTCAGCATGTTAAACTGCTGAATATTCTGCTGAGTTTTCACACCATTACAAAGCAGTGTTAACAAGAAAGCAAAGAAAGTTCACAGCCAAGAATAACACAAGCAGCAAATGAGAGGTCTAAAGTATCTGCTTCTAAAATGCAGTCAGTGGTCCACCCTTTTAATAGTGCCACACATTAAAACCTTGTCACTGCATGCCAGCCTGCCTGCCTGCTGGTGGACCAACAAGGTGACTTCCCCTCCCTCAGAGAAGTATATAGGTCATTCACTCTCTCTGCTTATGAAACCAGAGCAGACAGGGCAGGCTGCAGTGACTGTGCACCAACGGCTGCCAGTGGCCCAAAACTAAACACCAGCTACCAGACATTCCCAAATCAGGCTGTTTCAGCAGAGATGATGGCCTGCAGTTTGTCAGCGTGCAGTTTGTGCACGAATTATAATGTAATACGATTTTAATGCGCTTCAGAGAATAAGGGAATGACATGCCACTAAAGTCTCCAGTCAGAATCCAAAAATTGGTACGTTGTGGGTAAGTGGTGTGCATCTTTGCACAAGCACACAATAAATAATTTCCTTTTCTTTTTTTTTGGCTTGTCATTTTGAAAGTTTAGAATATTCTGAGGTTGTAATTTCTGTCTGTTTCAATTAAGGTTTAAATAATGATGTACCACTGGAAGTAACAATGTTGTTAACAACGTTATGTCACTGTTCATCACATAATGAAAAACACAAAGCCACACTGAAGAAGAAATACATTTGCATTGAAAATGTTAACTTGGTAGAGATGTTCATTTTAGGTTATTGAACAGTATAAGACACAAAAAAAGTATAACTTTACCTTGAAGACAAGACATTTCTAATTTTTTGATAAAAATAAATAAATTAGTTTATCACTAAATCTCTGAAATAATGTTGATGACAAGTTCTGCAGATGTGTGAAGACTTCTTCAGTGAACTGGGACTTTATTTCTCAACCCCTGTCTTCTCTATTTCTGGGTACAATCTCAGACTAACTCAATGGGACTGACTGCACAGATCAAAGGTCTCATTCTTCGCTCCAGTTGTTGCTTTTTTCTCTTCCTACAGAAACCCCAGGGCAGCGGTTTCATTGTTTTCAGTGTCCTTTCATCTTAAAAGATAACACACAAAAACTAACAACTGATTTAGTTGCTGTTTATTTCCCATGTGCATACAAATGAGTGTGAGTACACAATGCCTGTTTCTTCCCACCAAAATGTACAAGCAGAAAGTTTGTATCTCTTACTAACGCTTGCTGCCCTCTTTGCTGCTCTCTTTACCGACATGCTGCTTAGGAAAGATCTTAATGAAATGACAAATGAAATTCAATTTGAGAGTTTTTGAAACCAGAAGAAGCCCACTGTGCCCGCTGAAATGTGTGAGGACCAAACCACAGGACAGATGTTTGGGCTCAAAATTGGCCTCAAGTTTTTTTTTTTACAAGTAATTTGGATGTCACACTGGGAGCATTCTCCAAATGGTTCAAATATCTCCACCCTCTCTCAGCTGCGGAAGGAATGCTAAATCAGAGAGAGCTAAGACCAGAAAGGACGGCCAAAGATTTATCAGAAGCCAGTATTGCGCTTAACAATTACAGCAGTCAGTCAGTTCAGAATATGCATTACTCGTATACAAGTCAATATTGATCATAAAAAAGGTCAGACATCCTAGCGTGGCGTAACTAGAACAATTAGTTGCCATAGAAACTAACTATGCCAAATAAATGACAAATTACAGATACAAGGGAGGTCAAGGGGAGGCTCTAGTTGTTCTGAGGTTATCAAGATAACATCATTATGGGTGAATAATGGGCCGTGAGATGGCCGTATGATGGACGACCCACGTGGTGAGAATGAACCCTGTGATCCACATAAGTGCATTAGCATGACAGTCAGTAAACAAGCAGCTCAACCACAGAGAGAGGTCTGTTGTATAGAAAAACAAATGTCCACCTCATGCATGTAACTATCATAAGACTAGACGTATGTCCCAAAAGGTTTTTACGCTGGTTTCGTCATGGCCAATATTAGCTGACATTAATATACTTTTATTTTTTCCGAAATTACAAAAGCTTGTCTGAAATTTGCTTTACAGTTGTATGGAAACACGACTGCTGTCTATCACAAACACACACACACACACACACACACACACACTTTTGTTCCGTACTGTATTTACACTGCTGTAGAGCCAGCCGCCCACTGTAAAGCTAAATTTGTGTGTGTTTGTGTGTGTGTGTGTTTGAGCAGACACACGGACTCATTCTAGAGGCTGTTATCACAGGGATCAGACAAGTACCACAGCCTCCCTGAACCTGCCCCTCATGAAAGAGAAGCATCCTTGACTCTGCGAGAAAAAAAACACACACACACAACTTCCATGGTACAGTGCTTCTCTACAGTCTGGCCTACAATATTTATGTAATACACACCTTGGCATTCTGGAAAACCTTAAGCTAGACCAGTTCAAGGACTATTTATGTAACACACAACTCGTCATGTTGGAAAGGTAAAGGTAGATTGGTTTAAACAAGCTGAGGGAGATGGAGAGGGAGCGAAAGAAGAGGACAAAATGGCTTACATAACCGTGAGCAGACAGTATAAACATTAGGTTGACACCCACTCACCGCCTCTCAAAGGGAGAAAGGTCTTATGGGTAGTGTTGGAGAGCCACCAGGGATTTATTTTTTCCTGGTGAAGGTGACCCTGGCATTGGGCAGAGTACCTGAGCATACAGAAATATGAGATTTCCTCTTTGTCAGGCTTGTGTTACATTTGTGTTAAGGCCACAGTATAATTTACTCTGACTGGCAAATAAGGTGATTTCAAATCAAATAACAGATATTGTGAATGTGCTTTTTTGATTGAATCTGGTTTTCCCGGCTGTGATTGTATTCCTTATTTTAAAAACCAAGCTGTCGTGTTGCCTCCTCTCCAACGCTTGTGCCTATAAACTTTAAGTGACCTTTCCCTCAACAGCAAATCATGATTATCTATCTCTGATAAATCCACTGTTTTGAGTGTAAACAAAGAAATGAGGCAATGCGCAGAAATACACACACACACACACACACACACACACACACACACACACACACACACACACACACACACAACTCTTTAGGGAGTTGATAGAAGCTCGGTCAATGGGCAGAAACAGTACAGTATCATTCTGATCTATACACAGTATCCAGTTTGTACTCTACATGTCTGAAGCTGTATCTGTCTTTGACTTTAAATTCCATAAACCAACTCACAGCCACTCCTTCCTGATCTTTCACCTTTCCTTCAGTATGAAGATGCAGCTGAATGGCCTAGGGGTCTTATGGAGACAGTGGATCCCTTTAGGGCAGCAGTAGTGAAACTCGGCTGCTTTTAACTAACCAGAGCTGTCTGACCATCTTTACTTCACTTTAATCCCTTACTGTCACACATAGTGAATTAAATGAATCACCTGAGATATTTTGGCTAAGTCGCAAAGCATGCAGGCATGAATCTCAGGGCGATGTGGCAGGGTGTTATTATCTGTTGGGGAGGAGTATGGTGGATGGAAACTCCCGTAATTCATGCCTGTCAAGGGCAGCTGGAGACCGATCACATTTACGCAGTATAAAATTAGGCATGGAATGCCACTGCATGCCCGCCCGAAGATTTGATCATAGTTTCTGTGTAGCGTGTCATACTTAAACTCTGTGTGAACGTGCTGTTAATAAATGCCGTTTGTGCACGTTTTTTTAATACTTTTTAAACGGCACACAAAAACTCTAAAACTTCAGTGCAGCCATATTAAAAATGCAGCTTTATGCATAATGCCACAACAAGATAAACAGTTCCTATACAGTGTAAGGGGTCAACACACCCACTCGTTCATTTCTGACCATATGGGTTCATTTATACTCAGAGCATGAACCAGGCCAAAGATCTCCAATACTGCAAGGAACTCAATTTAAACGGACCTCGCATCTGAGCTTTGGAAATGTAAAGGGTTGAGGATGGGTGTAGGTGGGTGTAAATCCCACACATTAAAGTTACTTTGAGCAACTTTTAATTAGTTATGAAACAGTCTCAATGTAATGCCGATGCCTCTATATGACTTGTATAAGTAAACGAGACCATCAGCGAGAAGATTGGCTATTTCCACATAAATATTATTAATGCTCGTCATCTTTGCCACCGGGTCAGATTCCTCACAAAATCAGACAAAAATCATGCAGGTTAATCAGAAACTTCTTCAGCTCAGACCCCAGCGGGGTTTAGCTTCAGTCGTTGACCTACAGTCAGACCTCCAGCACCTCCCAGGCCGTATTTCTGGGCCTGCTGGATGGAAGAGAGGCACGGGAGAGCCAGAACCAGGACTCTCCAAACCCACTGCAGTAAAATGAGAGGTTTTCTAAAGGGACTCTGGTGCTTGGAAACACTATCACTTTTGTCCAAAGGGACCACCAAAAGCAACACAAAATTAGAGTTCCTTGTAAAGGCTTTAACTTGGTTACCTTCAAAAGCTTTCTCCATAGAGAGAGACATTTTCTGAGCTAGAAATAGAAAACATTTTGATCAATTGGGACAAAGTGTCTTTACTGCCTTAAAGCAGTTAGGTTCACATGGGTTCCTCACCCTGATCATTTTTTTTCTGTTTTTAGCACAAAGTTTCCAAGATCCTTTGCTGAAAACAGAACCAGCCACAAAACAGCTGGGAACATAATTGAGCTGACATGTTGAGAAATACATTGTTGGGCATCAGGTTGATTTACAGGCATGGGAAATAGAGAAATAATGCAAACAAGAGGCCAGTGATAAACAAAATGTTCGACACATGAATAAACATGAAATACCAGCTCAGTGACTTAAACCGAGTTTCCCTCCTGAACATAAACCTACATGATAACAGCAAAAATAAGCATGGTAGTTGGCTTAAATCTAACTAAATACACAAAAAGAAGCCTGTTTTCACCATCTTTGTGAAACGTGGCTCAAAATGTACTCTAATCTATCTCTTTGCCACGAACATAAACACAAATGGACCACTTCAAAGCTCCGCTGCTAAAACTGGTTCTGTTATTGACCCAAATCCTTTGATTTCAGTGGCATGGATGAACTCTAGACCTGGCCTCCCCAGGTGTTCATGTTTCAAACTCTTTTTACTGCTTACTTTGCTTTCTTCCACTGACTCCATGCAATACCAGGCTCTTTACAAATGTGTCTCTAGCCAGGTTTGGGTCAGGTTGCCTGTACAGCAGGTGACCTCCAAACTCAGCTTAGAGGCCCTGGGACAAATGAGAAAAACAAATCCCTAGAGAGGGAGATTATCTTTAAGGGATCAGCGCTGACCAGAGCCACCTCCACGCAACACACTCCTTACCTCCGTTCTCCACTTTCTAGCAACAGTAAGAACACATTCGAGTTCTGTTTGCCCTCACCCAGTTAAGAACAATATGGTTCAACTCAATAAGATTACTGTATACTATGAGCTTGCATTTAAATTCTACAAAAAATATTTAAAAAAATCAACTAAGCTTGTGGGTCCAGAGAAATTAAACATGACAAAAAAAATCTTATTCAAAAGGTGACCTTTTCCTTTCCTCTGTGATTCAAAAAGGCCTCACTCTGAATGTAGGTTAATGTACGCTGGCGCTGACACATGTTGCCAGCAACCCTACGCATTAGCTGTCACATGCGATCATCCTCAACACCCACCAGTCATTTACAATTCTGCCGGGACAAACATAGAAGAGAAGGCAGAGAGTCCGGCGGAGGAAATGCTGCACACACCATAATACATTAACATTCATACTGAGGAGATAAAGTTAGCCATGAGGTTGCCAAGTGGATCTGCCAGTAGTGTTTATTGTATCTATAGTTTAAAGTCTTGTGGCTCCCTAAATTCACAGGGTATGAAACCACAACCTCAAGAAGTGGGCTAGCAGGAGACTCAAAGCCAAGTTTATGGTTGGCTCGGATCCAGGTGGTTAGCACCACGGCAGCACATTCTGCATGTAAGCTCAAGAACTGCTGAGAACTGCTCTCCAGTCAGCCTTTCTATGATTTGACAGCAGAAGAGCCGTCATATAGCCAGCTAGAAGTCTTCACTGAGTTCGGCCACTTAGTCTGAACTGCTGCTGACAGCTGGGGCCTAAAAAGTGATCAACAAAAATGGATGAAAGAGATGAAACATAAACTATATAACTACAAAAATATGGATTTTTAGAGGCTTTGTGCATAGTATTTTTGCTAATGTTATTGTTAAAATCTGAACATACGGCGTAGTCACAGGGGGAGAAAGGAGGAGATTGGTTAAAGCTCAAATTCCGTATTGTTTCACGATTACAATTTTAAAAATTGATTTAATTAAACTCCATAATATATTCTTCCATTGTGGTTAGCCAGTGCTGCTGAATAGGAGGTTAACACCTATCAACCTAGAGCAAACGCAATAAATGGTCCAACAGGATTATGTCTACAGTTTTTCCACCGCCATCAGGTCTTCTCATTGTAAAGCCCCACATTATTTTCATAAAAGGTCAACTTTAACTCTGACCTCAAAATTATCAAAGGTCCCAAACAAGCGGTACAAAATGCAAAAGAAAAAGAAGGTTAGAGGGCACACACACACACACACACACACACACACACACACACACACACACACACACACACACACACACACACACACACAATATCGGGCCAAACTTAATGTGTCTGTGCTATGACCTTTTTCAAATTCAGTGTGTTCACCTCCAAAGGATTACAGGCCCAGATGGCCACTGGCTGAACAATGCAACACCTGCTGAGGGACATAGGGCAATTAGGTTCTTGCAAAAAACTACGGCAAAAAGACAAATCTCCCTCTACACAATAAAATATCAAAGGAACACATACGTACGTACTTATGAATCTAATTCACTCTGAACACAACCACAACTTAATCCATATATCTTCAGTCACTGTCTGTCCTCAGAATAGAAACCTAACTCTTAGAAGGTGTAACCCGTAACTCTCTGCACATGCAACATGCACTCACGTCATCAATGAAATATCTGTTGTGGTGTTCGTGTAGCTGCGTTGTTGCTGTTAAGCAGTTAAGATGTTTTAATTGAAATTAAAAACTGTATATCATTTACTGAAGTGACGAAGTCGGCGCAAATCAGCACCGTCATCGCGACAGGTGCAGCTCGACAGACCTGATCGACATGTCTCAATTTTCTCATTTAAGACAAAGTCATGCACGCCTTAAAGTATGACCAGATTGGCTTTAGTAAAGAGGAAACATAATGATGGGCTGATGTCAGATAATACAGTTTTCATGGAAAAGGGATTCAGAGAGCTGAATATTTCTACGAATGCTCTTAAATGCTACAGCTCGGAAGGCATGTCTGTATCAGCCTCCTGCATCTCTGTCATAAGGCATGCACCAGTGTTTGGCCGTCACCACACAATGCCCAGACTTTTTTTTATTTTTGTCCAACAAAGAGTCACGTATTATGTGCAGAGAGAAGGAGAGTGATAAATACAGGAACATAAAAACCAATAGAGAGAGGCTGTGTTTACCAACTGTTGTCACCTCTCACCATCATTGTTCTTTTATGTATTGCATATTGTAGCCTGACACATAATTTCCTGTTCAAAACAAGAGGTTACTAAAAAAACATCAGGCCTTGTAACTTTGGCTCAGGTAAGAGCTTCTTCATAGGTATGGCTGACTATTGATGTATATTTAATAAGGTGAGAAGATTTGCAGTGGTGCATGTGGCTGCCCTTTCAGAGCCGGCGCCCATGTCACATTTTTTAGGGCGGCCAATTCCAGAGATGTCAGCAATGGTGAGGCAGACTGGAGGAATACAGTTAGATGGAGGAAAGAGGGCAGAGTGAGACAGGACTAAAGAGGAAGCAAGGGAGAATATTTAAATTTAATTCTGACATCCACATACTGACTTATTCCCTGGCTGAATCTGACAGGCTTCAAAATATGTATATATTTAAAAAAAGATTTATTAAAATAAAATATTCTGACTAGTATTGTGGAAGTGAGTCAGTGTGAAATAGTCAGATACAGATGATTTGTTATCTCTTTTTGCATGTAGGTTAAATAGGGTTGAAACCAATATAGTGATTTTAATCATTCTCCTTAAGTAGAACAATATGGCAAATGCATTTGAAATGATCAACTGATGCTCAATTAGGGAACACAGTGTACTGCATGGTAACACAATAGCACAATGTGTTCATATCAGTGCTTATATTGTTGGTCTTTTCATAGATTATTAATAATATTTTGAATAAAATAGCCAAATATTAAAAGGCTCCAGTTTAAACCATTTTAGAGATCTGCAACTTTTCTTTATATTATACTATTTTAATCTAATGTTAATTTGTGTTTTCAATTTTTAACAGGAAAAAGAAGATGACACCTTTTGTCTCATGTAATGGGCATCTGTCCTTTTTTGGTATTTTATAGATTAAACTGTCAATCTTGAAATGTTTTAATAATTTCAGTTACAGCCCTTGATGATCAAATGTTACAATATGATTCTACAGAAAACAGATAAATGGTAATATTGAATAGTACTGAAACCATTCGTCGATTTATGGGTTGGTTGATCAACAGAAAATAAATTGTTCTTTATCATCAATTAATCATTTAAGTCATATTTAGTGATTTTCACTGCCCCTCAAGTGTGATAATTTGCTGCTTGTCTTTAACGTTTGTGCAACTAAATTGAATATCTGGGTTTAAGATTGTTGGTCGGATAAAACAAGACCTTTTGAAAACATCATGTTCTGGGATTTTTCTCTGTTTTCAACAAAAGATCGGTCAGCAGATTAATAGATCATAAAAATAATTGTTAGCTGCAACCTTTACATTGAATTATCCCCCTACATTTGTCGCCATAGACGTCGCCTAACTTTACCATATTCACATTATGTCAGAGAAGAAGAACAGTGGTATGCATCATGGAAATGAAATGTTATGTTCGGCTTATCATCTGACTGAACTGTCCTTGCCCTCTTTCCTCCGGGGAGCAGTCACATGCGCACAAATATATTCATCAACATACAGTTTCAGGCACCAAACACACACACACGTACACACACACACATACGTACACACACACACGCACGTACAGTTTCCCACCACGTTATAATTCCCTTCACGCTGCACTTTTAATAAATCATAACATCAGGCTTTGCCACTAAGACGCCCCGTTCAAATAAAACATTCGCCCAACCAAATACTCCTGGGGCTCAGAATATCTCCCACATTTTCCATCCGAGTGAAATACTGTCGATTCAGAGGTTTCTCTCCTTCCTCTCATTCTCTGCTGCTCTTCCCCCTCGCTGTCTTGTGTATACACTCCATCTCATTGTTTGAGGTGTATGAAACTCTGAAGATTAGGGTAAATACATGACATCTTGAGCTTATGGCATAAATATTTAAGAATGGGAGACAGGTCTCAGGTGGAGAGGGGAGGAGAAATATCTCATGTAGGAAGAGAATCTTCTTTGAACGGTGAACGAGGAGAACAGGGAGAAGAAAAATAAAGAAAAAATATTTTTATTCCAACTTTTCCAGAGATTTATATCTTTCTTTAAAGAGAGCACTCGAGGTCCAACCTGAGTGGATTTTTAGAAAAATATTTTAATTACTTTTTTTGTGAGCTGGAGTTTGGTCTCAAGTGACATACTGAGCTCTTAAATGGGAGGCCATGGGGATTTACACAGTGAACAAAGGATTCCCTATTGAAACACGGGCTTTGTGCCGCAGAGAAGCAGCTTGTAGCTCGACATTTTCTATCTAGTCACTGTTCTGCTTCACGTTGCGAAACCCATCAGCGCTAATGAGTAGCTTTATAAGAGGAAATAGAGCGTAATTGGTTCTTCTGAGCAAAAGAAAGCCATGGTGGAAAGATGTCCGTACACCTCATATCAAGCATATATATATACCTTCTACAAAACCTGACTGGCACATCCAGATTTCTTGACACCGTATACTGTGGAGAACATTGACAGCCTCTCAATGTGGCACTGACTCCTCTTTATGTACTCGCCCCCCGGGGGCTGTCCGTCCACAGACGCTTTATATGAGAAGGCCTGTCATAACAGCCATGTTGCAGTGTGAGGCATGCCCATTTCAATTGGATCGCTGGCCAAAGCACACAAACTCTGGTTACTGTAAATTCAGAGGAAGTGCCAGACTACTCTGAACAGATCTGTCACCACCAAAACGCCATGGGGGACACACAGGTCATAATTTCCATTTAACACCCACTGCTCCTAGATATACAAGTTAAGGTTTACAGCCTTGCATGTGTAAAGTATGTCAAGAAGAAGCATACTTTTCTATGTTTTACAGCCCAATATAAAAGCCAAAAAGGCCCAAAACTGAAGCCCTGCTACTGTGCTGTAGATCAAGGATTATCTACCGTCTAAATAAATCAGCAACTGGCTATCTCCGTCGGATGAACAAAAACAGGGATTTGTGTGCCTTCTTTTTTTTCCTTCCTGCCTGGATCTTATTTGTGTCCCTGTGTCACTGCAATATCTAATTTAGGATCCTCTTCAGCAAAAGCAAATTGCAGTCCTGTTCAGAAAATCTACCAAATTGTGTTCTTTTCAACAATATTTAAACCAGCTGTTTTCTGTAACCACTTTGTCAGAGTGTTTAAGCTCCTCCTTCTACTCTACACTGATTTGATTCAACCTTCCTCTCGTGCCACCTTTTGTTTGTTGAGGGCTAACTTTGGCACGCCGCTGAAAGGTCCTCACCCCGGCTGCTGCACTTACACCTTGTCTCTGTCAACACGCCTGCTTAGTCAGCCGCTTCGTCAGAGCTCCTCCGCTCCTTCACGTGCATTATCCCTGTAATCTTTGCCTCCTGCTGAGAAACTTTTCCTAATTTATAAGGATTAAAGCCCATTTGTTGCAGAAGGCGAAATGTGCCGTCGCGGAGCCAAACATCAACATTAGCCTCATGCTGAAGTCTTCATATTCTACTGTATAACGGAGGCATTTAAAAAAAAAAATCAATACATGTTTAGTTGAACTGTCTCTTTAAACTCATCGCAGCCCAAAGCCCTTTTGTGCCTGAGTGAATGTACAGAGGACAATTTCAAAACTTTTTGTAGTGATGGCATCAGATGTTATTAACGTGGAGCAAATTCTGCGTAAATGAACCTGTCTGAGCTCCTCGCCCTCGGCCATCAATCAGAGGTATAATGCTCACTCCTGATTTAATAGGGCTAGAATGTAGCCATAGGGTGGGCATGGAAACTCCTTAACATGAGACAGACCTTTTACGTAGTTGCACAGGGACGAGCCGGGTGTGTTTCCAGTCAGTTTACCAAGTATTGGCCAAAACCAAAATGTGTTATGTTTTTCCTCTACCTCCCCTAGGATGCTATGATGCCACATGTCATTCACTTAAAAACGATTTGTTAACAGGGCCCATTCTTGCATTCTTTTGTCCTCTTTCCTCACCTGCATTTGAAACCTGACGAACATGGAAGAGGAGTGAGAAAGCAGTGAAAGAGTTTAGCCATCCCTTGCAGCCACCGCTTATGAAGCTGTTCCAACAGTCTCGCGCCCTAGGGAGCCATTCTAGTCACACCAAATCTATCCAGAGAGACAACAGTGGACTAACAGTCAGCATTGGTTGTTTCAGGTCTGTCTGTGCAGCATTAGCATGTATTCCCCTTGGTCTTTGGCCAGGATAACGGGAGATTCAATTTCCCCGTTTCTGGTCCACTGAAATCAATTGGTGCAGTTAGGAACAGCAGAGTGTGAATGATAGCGACTAATTCTTTTGGAGAGGGAGGTTAATGTGAAATGCACAAGGTCAGTGCATTTTAAAAGGTAACTTCAAGTTTTTTCTTGTTTTTTCCCCCCCCTTCTGTCTTTTTCTTTCTCTCACATGAACACACACACACACACACACACACAGCCTCAGAGTCCCTCAGTGGTTTCTTTCTCCTTCACTCATTCTCTCTCCCCTTCTCCCTCTCTCACCGGTTATCTCACACACTTCTCTACTGCTCCCACTTTTACTCCCATTCCCTTTTCTTCTCTCATTTATCTCTTTTCTGCACGCTAAGGTAGTGTCTCTTTACACATCACAGGTGCTCGGGTGAGAGAGCTGTGCAATAATTGGATTATCGAGCAATCAGCAAACAAACATAAGACACCATGCACAAGATCAATGTGGAACGCTTGGACCATTTGAGGTGGTCAAAAGCAATCAAAGTACTAGCAGTGAATAAAACCGTCAAACAGTTTGCTGTCTGGATTTGAGAGTGAGTTTAAGAAGAAATTGTGGTGAGCCATCAATAATTGTTTATTAGACATCAAAGGAATCTGTCCTCCGTGAAGACACTCGTCCGTCCTGCTCAGTCTGGAGAATCTGGCTGAATGTATGTCATGAGGCTTAAACTGAACCGTGCAGGGAACAACACAGTCTGTCTGCGGCCAGTGAAATAGCTTTGGGTTTCTTTTGTGTATTAATGTCCAGATGGACAGTTGCGTTGTAATCTGCAGCACTTCCTGTTTACAGCCAGGTATTGGCTGGCTAAATATAACAGCTTTAATGATTACATTTAAAAATACATTTCCTCTCATTTATCGTAGGGTTTTAACTAGGTTTTTTTCTTGGGGTTTTTTCCAGACCCCAAAGTGACTTTTTCACTAAAGGTCTTGTCTTGTTTTTTCCAACCCAAAGATATATATATATATTTTTTTTTTTTCTGCAAGAACACTTAAAGTCCAGTCAGTTTTGTGGTGAAACCAATTCATATTAATCGTACACTGAATATTCTGTTATAATTTATTCAGTTTACATATATAATACATACAGATATAATAGTGTTAAGTCTAATAACTTCACATTTGAGAAGATGGAAGGAGAAAATGTTTGGCACCTTTGCTTGAAACATTACTAAAACGATAAATAAATGGTTATTAAGATTGTTGATGGTAATTTTCTGACGATCAAAATTAAGTTTCACCAGTCAGAAGAAGCTATTAATGGGAGCTTAAAGTGAGCATTTTGATTAATTCACTGATTCAAACCATTTCCGTACATTTCCTGATGTTAAAGCCCAAAAACAAACTATTTTCCCGCTGAGATCCTCTAAAACAACAGTAAATCATCCAGTAAATAGCTCACACACTACATTGTGCATCCACAAACCGCTCCACTATAAAATCTAAAATTACTTTTGAATTCAGAATATGTGCAAAGTTTTACCAAGAGCTTTTTCTAGGTCAAGTGAATAAACATTGCCAGTCTTGCATACTTCCTTTAAGCAGGAGACTGCGGGGGGAAGACTTCCTCCAAAGTTTGCCAAGGGAACCTGTTTCACTAACCCTGAACTTCTGGTGTGGAACGTAAAAAGTTGAGCTCCTGCGCGCCTGTCAGGTTGTGGCGAGGAGGATGTCGATAAAAATGTTACATTGGAATTGACATGCTGGCAGTCTTTCCAACAAAAGCCCTGCACTGTCATTCTGCTTCACTGTCTCTCTGAGCACACAGTCACAGAAACCCTCTCCCTGTTTACTTTCTTCTGCTTCCTCCCCCCCTCCCCCTCTCTATGTCTTCCCCACTCTCTCTCTCCGTCTCCCTCCTCCTCAATCTCCCCCCTCCTCCCTAAAACCCTTATGACATCCTCTGGATTTAAGAGCTTAAATGTCAGTCTTATGATATGCGCGCCATTCAGATTAAGCGCTTTAAATACGATGTAAATGTATAAATGTAGGCCAATGAGTGGGCACCATTCAATCCAATTAGCCGTAATGAATACAGTCTCAAGAAATCTCAAAAGCAATCACTTCCAATCATTTTCTGTGGCTTATTGAATATTACACTCCACAGACAGCTGAATATATTCTACCTTCACATAGAGATTTAAGACTCTTTTCTGTTTATAGTATATGACTAGAATAAATTCCAGAGCTTAAGCCATCTAATACTGTTGTTAATTGGTTACCAGGTTAATTGGTTACCACTTCCAAAAAAGTTACTTGAGTACATGTTACGGCGTAAATGTAGCTCTTTATAATGTGAGGTCTTGAGCATTCCCAGGAATTCAGACTGAAAATCACTGCAATAGTTGGCGTGTTTGGATTCAGGTTCTGGCTTATCAGATGTCAAACCGTTGCGTGACAGGTGATTATGTTATGAGGAAGGATTTTAAAAATGTATCTCAGAAACATCGTAATTACCAGCCGTGACAACAACACTGGTATTGTTTTAATCTTGTGAGTCGGTAGGTGTGTCATCGTGGCAAAATGTGCATGTGGAGACACATTTTCCCAGGTGTTCATATTATTTTCTGTCTTTCTGTCTGTGGACTGGTTTTGCCACCACTATGTCATTGAAACCATGCACAATGCGTTCACAAAACTTTACAGATTTGTAGTTGAGATCAAAATGTTGAAAGATGGCGGTGGTCCGAGCAAGAGAGCCAGAAGTAAATTGGCAGACAGTAGGGACGGCCCAGTGATCCTATCGTAAGATGGTCTCTAGTTGTATCATTCTTCTTGACAATAGGAAGGTAAACTGGAATTTTCCTGTTCATGTTACAGTGTTATCTACCAGGAACCTGCACCTGCACAGATTTGATTGGCCAGTTTAGTGCATTGCTAAATAAAGTTGTAATAAACTGCAGTAAAAGTTGGTCCAGGTGGTGTCACTCAAATAAATGAGGGGACTGTATTTAAAAAATAATTATTTTGTGGTTATAGGATATTTAAAATGTTTGTTAGCTATCAGGTATCCCTTTAAGTCCTTTCTTTTCACTTGGGATGAGGAAACAATGCATGTATTATGTTTATTATGGTAAAACAATACAAAATGCTGGTGAATAAGGACGGACCGCTTCAGTCTTTCCTGCATACAATAAGCAACGACCTTACTCCCTCACAACAATGTATTATTGTTGCAGCAAACTAACCCTTAGATGTCTACGCAAAGTACTCTACTAACACATTAAATGGTAACAAACCAGTCACACATCATCATATACTGTACAACATTCTGCCATTAGATGATGTTTCGGTCCAAATATCCAGGAAAAGCTGATTTTGTGCTTCGTTTGGACTTGGTGGCATTATGCCTAAAGAAAGTCTCTCTTTGCATTACACATCCTCGGTCTAAACAGCTGCTACAGTTCTTGTGGTTTGTCCTGTTACTGATTTCATCATTCATTCATGGAGGGCACTTTCATGCATACACCAGTGGTGTGTGTGTGTGTGTGTGTGTGTGTGTGTGTGTGTGTGTGTGTGTGTGTGTGTGTGTGTGTGTGTGTGTGTGTGTGTGTGTGTGTGTGTGTGTGTGTGTGTGTGTGTGTGTGTGTGTGTGTGTGTGTGTGTGTGTGTGTGTGTGTGTGTGTGTGTGTGTGTGTGTGCAACTTGTCTGCTGATGGAGGCCTACATTTTTTTGGGAGAATCAAATATTAGTAGGCTTGCATTGATTTTGGATAAACCTCTACGTTCTTGTGTTAGCTCAGTCCTCCTGCCAAGTTTGTCTGGTCTGTCTGCTCACTCTTCCTTTCCAAGCAGTAGAGTCGCCTCTCTTAGCTGTGTTCAACGTGCAGACAGAGCAGCGATCGCTCTGTGTATGCGCTTTCTTTCTCGTCTTTCTCTCTGATGACATAAGGAGAGCTCAGCTCCTGGTGATAAAATATCTAGCATTTTAACAATTGCTTGTATTTGTTTTGACGTGCTCTTGACATTCAGCAAAGGGAACCTGAATCTTGGCCTGCAGTGCTTGAGCTGAAGTGTCAGAAACATGTTTAAAAATCCCAGTCCTATGCAGACAGTTAGTATCGATGTCTCCAAAGTCACTGGCTACCAGTCAATAGGAGAAGATGACAGGAAGGAAGAGAGACTTTGTTTGCATTGCATTCCTCCTTCAGGCATCCACTGTAAAGGGTATTTCCCCTTTGCTGTTTAAAATAAACAGTATACTGCAAAATACTTAATGCTTTTTAATTGGTGCTACAAACGCACCCAAATAACAAACCAACAATTCAGTCAAACTACTTGAATTGACCCTTATTTCATTAAAGCAACTGCAATCATTTGTACTCACAGATGGCACGAAGAAACGTCCTTGTTCCATCTTTTCCAACACAATGCTTTGATTATAATAGAGCATGATTCATTTGCTGGATAAACCCCATTTTTCCATAATTAAAAAGAAGAGGATGAATTCAATGAGGTGTGGGTTGATGTGTTGGGATTAATTATGGTCATGTGGTACTTTATTGAGACTTTCCGCTCCCAAATCTGTCATCTGCAATGAACAATATAGAATAAATTGAAAGGGGACTTAGACATGCCCTTTCCCTCCCTGCCCTTTTGTTCCTCATTCTGCTTATCTCTGATCATCGTCTTTCCCTCTCTGTCCATCCCCCTATGCAGCCTCTTCTCTGTTTCTATTCCTCTTGGTTTTCTTTTTACTGTAAATCTCAGATTCTCAGAAGGAAACTGACACAAACCCACAGAGACACTCTTTGTTGCAGTTATATCACTGCTTCAGTTTTAAGTGGCTTCAGTGACAAATGAAGGCTTACTTAACATTTTAGTGAGTTTAATTGTTTGTAATGCTTGTGTATATATGCATGTGTAGCCTACTGTACACACAATGAGTTAGAAATGTTGAAAGTAATATATTATTTATGAGATCTTTAATCTTGCTCTTTTAACTAAGAAGTCCATTTCTACTGAAAGACTAAATGGCTTCATCGGGCTAATTTAAAATATTCCATGTTCTCGTCCGAATTTTAATGTTGACAATCTTCATTCACGTATCACCTGTATGAAATACGATCAGGTTGAACTGAGAAATTCCCACGAAATATGTATTTGGATCGTTTAAGGCTGGAAATTGTATAGCCCTGATGTATGTTGAAAGTTGTCACATGGTGTGCTCTGACAAAAGGAGGGATACATTCTGGCACAGCAGCAGATACACATTAAGACATTTTACAGAAGAATGTGATTTTATGTAAATGAGTACAGGACCACAACAATTACAAAGAACGTCTTTCATCATGTCTGAACGTTTGACTCACAGGAAAATCCTTTGTTTGAAATATTACAATACCTAAAAAAAACATCTTAATACAAAGTTAATATAAACCGTCATTGCTTACATGTTGAAATATAAACCATGCTTGTGTATTTTTGTGGACAAAAATTGGGGATTTCAGGATCATAAATTGCATCATGGGCTTGCAAGTGTAGTTATAATGTAATGGAAAACTTTTTACTAGCTTTACACCTCCCTATCCCCAGTATTACACACTGTTTAGTCACAGTTTAGGAGTGCAAGATCATCTACAAACTAATTTAGCTACTAAATAACTTTTTAACTTACTATGGCAATCAGAAACAGACAAAAACATAATGTTTTCAATCACATTTTGTTCCAGTATCAATTAAGCTGCATTACTGATCCATGTGATATGATAGCAAATCGTTGGTAATCAAAGCAGGATGTGTATGTTATTGTACACACTATATTTTCAAAGGTCCTACTTCATGGACACCGAAGCAAAAGAAGAGTTTCTCCTGATTCTCTGTCTTTACTCTGGTTGTACTGGAGTGTAGAGGTGTGTTGCCACATGTGAGCATGTAACCCTCCCCATTGCACGCTCCTTTATGTAGGAGAACCTAATCTGATTCTAATACAATGCAGGGTTAACAGCTGCTGGAGGCAGAGTTAGGACAGATCGGATCAATTACCCAATCCATCTATAGGCAGTTAGCAGAAACTACCCAGCGCTGCCCGTGGATTAGATGAATATATTCCCTTTTAATCAGTCACCACGACCTTTCATCACTGCCATCTTCCCTCTGACCAATGAGGTGTGAAGAGAGAGGAGTTGACAGGTTTGAATGTCCTTCAGTGTCTGTCCTGTATCATTACCCATCTCTCAAAATAGATCGAAGCTATCTAAAAAAAGACATCCGTTGTCATGCATTCACAGTGTGCATGGCGAAGCTTCCAGCCCTTGAGCACTCGTCCAACAGTACTGTAAGTTGTGTGTTTTGCTCTCACGTTTGTGAAGAGGCTACTACATTTAGGTACAACCACAAATTCTTTTCTGAATAGTAATTAGTCTGCATTTTGAAACACATGTTATCAGAGACTTGTGTTTGTTCTAAGTACAAACAACGTAGATCTATGTGATTAATGCACATATTTCATTTTCTCAGCCATATTCATTATATAACATGATGAATACACTTACAAAAATACTTAATAAAACATCAGTTCTCCCAAAAACAAAAATCGGTGCAATAATCATTCAGACTTATGTATTATGGAGAAATAAAATAAAATGAGACACCACATTGAAATATCAACATTTCGACTAAACAGCTGTGGTTGTTTACAAGGGTGCATGTTTGTGTGTCTGTTTGTATGTGTGTGTAAACCCCAAAGGGAGTCACAAGGGGACCAAAACCAAAAGGAGCCGCTGAGGGGGAATAACTAAATCACGCAGCCCACAGATGTTTGTTTAATACCACAATGGGACGGAAAAGATGGGCCCAAAACTGTCAGATTGTTGTGTGGTTGTGGTATTCTGTCTGACCAGTGGTGAGCATGCATGAGACAAATGTCGATCTAAATCTTTCAATCCTTGTCAGCATGTCTGTAGCGCTGCTGAATGTAAACTAGACAACAGGAGGACCGTAAGTCCTGCACAAACACCACAAGGAAACAATTGGCATGCTGTTGCTCTCTTCAAAGTTGTGGAGAAAAGTTTATTGAGAAGCAGCTTATTGGGAGATAATGGGTTACAAGCTGAAATAAATACATTTTAATTAGTTTCTTTTTAAAGTTTTATTCAACTTAAGAAGCTTTTATGTGTGAAAAACTGTGTGACATTTAAAAAAAACCCACAATTTTCTGCTATTGAACAAATCGTTCAATTGCAGAAATCCTTATGCTGTTGATAAAGTCTGCTACTGTCTGTCAGTCCTCATAAAAAAACTCTTTCATCGTGAGTTTCTTCCAGTAAACTCGCAATTATTCAAATGTTTTAACTGCAGGAAGGTGCGTCATAAAGAGAGTAGATGTACAGCAGCTTGTACAGTGGCTGAGCCTCCGGGCTAGAACCGCTGAGGCTAGTGCCTCTCCCATCGCGTCAACACATGTGACGTGCCCTCGTTTTCGACACCATTAATCTCGGGAGGGGGGCGAAACGTGATGCAGTAGACTGAGCATTTGACTCAGCATTTCATCTTGCCATTCATCTAGGGGGCTGTGTAAATGGTGTGTGCCATCGCCTAACTGGATGTGCAGGTGAAGAAATGTGGAGCCAGAGTTACAGGACGTTGCAGTTCATCCCCACCATCAAACCATCAATGAAGCCGAGCATACACGGACACTTTTATTTAGATTTTTTAAAATTGCATCCATAACAGAAAATATTTATAATTTTATAATTGTACTGCTGTTCAAGCTGGCCTATCTAAGTTTTGCTGAACAACGTCCTCTGTGGCCAAAAGTGGAATAAAGCATAATGGGAGTGGAAATCCCCTACAATTTTTATAAAGCCATTATAATCGATCACAATCAGGTGACCTGATCTTAGAGAAGCTGGGTAGGGCCCAAAGTAAACAACAAATGTGTCATCTACTGACAATTATTTACTGTTGTGAAATCTAAAACTTCGGCCTAAATATTCTAGTCTCTAGTAATTTTCCGTACGCTAACATCAGCCACTGGTTGTTCCCAAACACGCACAACTGTAGTGTCAAAACCTCCTAGTTTAGGATATGAACCAAGGACCAGTTTTCAATGGTAACTGGTTCCTGATTGGCGAGAAATAAAACATGGATTAGTTTCTGGCAATCGAAGTCACACAAACAAAAAGTCTTTCATCTTTCCAGTTACTAAAAATTAAGCCTTGTGCGCCATGAGGCAGAAAGAAGTTGGCAACAGGTAACAGGTATTTAAAAATGTGACTAAAAGTGCATCCTGGAGTCCTATTAAAAGTATAAATCTATTGCTGTTGGCTATTTTTAAATATTGCTCGTCTTTTTAAAAATGTAATCCATTTTTTTTGTATATTCATTAATCCTACAAAAGGAAAACAGTACTGATAACTGCGTTCACAACATCCCAAGTTGTATTTACACAAAAAACAAAATTAACTGACAGGCGTTTTCTAGAATGTGACATTTTCATCACTGAACTGAAGACCCTCTTTAATAGATAAAGTGAAGTGAAATATGCAACTTTCTACTGTACTTTCCCTCTCTCTCCTTCAGTCTCTCTGTAAAGAAATACACACATATTTTACCGGACGAACACAGAGCGCCATACTTTTTTAACAGATATTCTCTCTGTTTGTCTACAGAATGGTAATTTTCTCCTGCTCAGTTTCTGGCAACTCTCCAGGGGTGATCACTGAGGGGAAATCACCCTTGAAACCCTTTGTGTTTGGCCCTTAATTCATACTGCATGAAATGAGCATTCAGCTCTGTTCGCAGAGGAAATAAATGCCATGCCTTCAGTTGAGCTTGTCTAATACAACACACAGATGGGAGCTCTAATAACTAATTCCAGAGCCAAGAGAATACCACAGCAATAAAATGTACCTGAGCTGATATTTATTATCATATTAAGACACCAAGTGATCTACTGACATGTAATATTATAGAAGGCAGTAACAGCACGGCCTTCCTGCAACACCGGCTGATAATCCTCACCTATTTTATCATCGACGGCTGTCGGCGTAGTGGAGAGCAAGGTAGTTCTCCAATCAGAGGGTCGGTGGTTCGATACCTGGCTTCGGCAGTCGATGTGTCCTTGGGCAAGACACTTAACCCCAAGTTGCTCCCGAAGGCTTGCCATCGGTGTGGACTGGATGTTGCATGAATGTTAGTTAGAGTCTGATGGTGGCACCTTGCATGGTAGCCTGTCATCAGTGTGTGAATGGGTGAATGATATGTAATATACTACTGATTGTAAGTCGCTTTGGATAAAAGCGTCTGCTAAATGACTGTAATGTAATGTAAAATCGACACTGGCATTCATTTTGAGTTGACGAACAAAGCCCAATATTTGCTCTCCTTTTCAGTATTCCCCATGTCCACCAGCTCCTAAGAAAATATCTGCCTCTTCTTCTATCTTCTAAATGCTCCACTTTCTTCACCAGCTTGTCGCTAACTTTGTCTCTGTGCTGTTTGGTGCTGAGCGAGTAGCGTGCAGTGGGTTTAGATAAACGCTCTGTATGACTGTGAGGAACTGCAGTCTGGTGATAATTCTCTCTGTAAGCGCATCCCTTTCACATTACACATTGTCATTTATTGATTAGTTCAGCTTTAAAGTAAGAGAATATATATATATTTATATATATATATATATATATATATATATATAAAAATATATATATATATATGCAAAAAAACTAAATTCAAATGATTAGAAAATAAATGAATATATTTATATTTGATTATTTGAAAACCATCTTGGCAGGAGTACTTATAATTATGTACTATAGAGCAAGTTATTGGCTATAAAGAAAGGTAAACAGGTCATAGTTCCCCATGTAATATCTAGTTTATATCATTGTTAAAACATCTCTTTCAAACAAGTTTCTCGCATTAAACCAATTTATTTGCAATATTACATTTGAACACATAATAGCATTATTGGCCAATTTATTCTTTACTGAATAGAGCTTGTAGGCATTATAATTTAACTCGATGCAACCTGTTAAAGTTAGCTGTTAACTCAGCAGGACTGTGCTGCTAACCACTAAAGTTAACTAGCTCTACCCCTGCGGATTTCAACACGGATTTGTTCTTCACAATGTAGCATTATCAGGAAAAAAATAGGGTGCACGAAAGTGTTTAACCACAGAGCGTGTTGTACTAGTGTGCACGTGTGCAGTGGGACCGAGCAGAATGTACGGATAGCGAGTGAAAAGTGTTGTTGTTGTTTTTATGTCGTGAAAATGGTCTGATAAATGACATGATAACGTGATAATGGATCGGTGCATAAACTCACATACTCGCCGATACCCATCCAGCATTTTGGGCTGTAACGAAACCTATACTGGTATTGAAACAACCCTTTTAAAAGTTGGTTTTTTTAGGTAAATCTATCACATTGCTTTAAAATGACTGCTGCGGGTACTTGTGATTCATAACTGGGTGTAACAGTAAACGTGTGACATATTTCAGGAATTATTTCCTGGTGAAGACTTCTATTTCTATTGAGGGTGTCAGCTGACTGACAAAAAGCTCACGTTCACACTGATGTCAACACTTAATCTTGATCTCATGGCTTTGATAGTTGTTTTCCATATACATTTTAAACACTAACCCATTCAAATGTTTAATGTTTCAATACATGCATTGATGTGTAGCCATGTGTCTCATGTTATAGAAACATATTGGTGATGACAAAGAGCTCTGTGTGCAAAATTAACTTACTGACCTAGTAAATCTGATAAATATCTGTATGCTTGAGGTCATATGTAAAAGTAGGGCAACCATCCTCAATTTTCTTGTCTTTCTTCTCCTACGGTTGAGTCACTGTGGAGCCGTCAAACAAACACATTCCAATGAGGCAATCAACCCCATCCACTTAATCTGTCAAACAGGCAGAGGCAGCTGGAGTGGTATCACACCTGAATAAGATGCTCCCTCCTGGTGAGCCAGATATGCCACAAGGCGCATGTGTCACTGGCACTGGAGTGAGTGGGTGTAATCATGCTGGAATGAAGGAAGAACTTAAGGCACGTCAGCTGCATTCACAACATGCAGGATATCCTCCTCCAGCAGCAACCCAATAGAAACTTGGTACAGAAGGCTGCTTTTTCTCAGGTTTCACAGAAGGAACTTTCAAAACTATGTTTTAAAAATATCAACAAAAGGAAACAAACTTTTACCGGACAAAGACTGATTATTGATTTTGGTTTGGCCAATAATAATAAATGATCCACATGCAAAACATCAAGAGTCCATCAACCACATGGATGTTAATGTATGAAACAAGGTCAATGAGAGCAACCATTCCAACAGTAGAAGCACAGGCCTTGAGAGAGTGGGTTAAAGCAACATGCTACATGAATGCAACAGCATTGTGTGTCCGTTCCAAATGTCAGCCATTGCTGTTTCAAATAGCAAAGTTCATTAAAATAATGTGAGGATTTAGCGGTTTGAGTTAGCCAAATCAAGTTGGTACCTTCCACATTAAAAGTCTCCCCATGAACTGTGTTTCCTTGCCAAGCCGAGGCAGAGGGATACATCCTAATAGTTGTACGTAGGTTTGTTGGAGTGGCAAAATGATAAATCTACACTTGGCTGAGATTTAATTCAAAGGTAAAAAGGACGGTAGATTCTGTCCCTAATTTTCTTAAAGTAACTTGTGTATTTAAAAGACATTTTCCAAGTTAAAAATGAAAAACTACTAGTATTGAATGAGTAAAGTAAAGAAACATGACTACTGTACATGACTGTGTTACATAAATAAAGGTTATAAAATAAAAATAACTTAAGTGTTAAGGTCACCAGACTAAATACCTGATTCTTGACCTACATTACATTTTCTCAACGTTCCTCTTTTATGAACTTAGAGCCACTCAAATGATTCTTAACCACAAACAAGAAAGCATGCACCTGTGAGCACGCCTGTGTTGTTACACAAACAACAAATCAATCAAGGTGTGGACGTGCTTCTTTCCCCATCTCCAAGTCCCGGCAGCTGAGCGAGATTGTGAATAAAAGCAGAAGATCCTGCTTAACAGTAAAAAAAAAGAAAATTTAATAAAATACCGTCTCCCTTTCGGAGCAGAGTGACACAGGCAGCTGTAGACCAGTCAGAGGAAGGCAGTTGAAACAAAAAGAAGACATTGAACAGGGGAATGTTTGCTTTTGGCAGGTAGAGTACAGTAAACTCTACAGGGAGAAGGAAGGATCTGAGTGTTTTCCAGAACCGTGGACAGTATTGAGTTGATATCCTCGTAGTGTCCATTCAACAATCTGACTCGTGTCTTCCTGACGAAACTGTTATTTTTTACTTTATAGACGGGTCAATTCACATTTCTGTGACAATCTTACTAATCTCTAGTAATACCTATCTATGAAGATAACTTTAGTTCAATTTCCATTTTCAGATCTCTCTCCAGCTGTGTATCGTTTCAAAAGTATTGATCAGAGAAGTTAAATAGTAGTAGCACAAACATTCCCATTAAAATCATATAAGCAGGATAGTCAGAGCGGCAGACGTAGTTAAATGTACCATTTCTATAGCGATCCTTTGTAGCGGGCTAACTTCAGTATAAACTAAACCAACTCACGGCAATTTGCAGACTCACTGAGTGAGTTTTTGTTGCAACAACAAAAAAGGGTGGTGGAGTAGTAACATTATGATGCATAGAGAGCCAGAGTAAATTAGTATGATACAACAACGTAAAGCTTCATCCACACACACCTTTGTCACAGCGTAGAAAAGCACATTGCTGTTGGCAGATAAATTGCAACTTTGTTTGGCTCATTTTCAGTAACCACTGTATCAATAAAGCATGGTGGAATTTGCAAGTTTGCTAGCTAACTAACAGACAGCTGGCTAGTTATTTATAGTTTTGATGTGAAATATTTGCAGTTGAGCATTTTGCATTTTTGGCTATGTTTTTGTGTCATGCCCCTGGTGTGTAAAGGACTTAATGGAAAACAGTTCTACAAGCTAAATGTGATTTATCTCCATTGTATTGGAGGTAGTAGTCTGATGACATCTCAATACCTAGACAAGTGAAAACCAAAACTACACAACCTGAGGTAATGGAAAAAGGTGTGTGTGTGTGTGTGTGTGTGTGTGTGTGTGTGTGTGTGTGTGTGTGTGTGTGTGTGTGTGTGTGTGTGTGTGTGTGTGTGTGTGTGTGTGTGTGTGTGTGTGTGTGTGTGTGTGTGTGTGTGTGTGTGTGTGTGTGTGTGTGTAATTTGAGAAAGCTGACCCTTTTAATATCCCTTCAATTATGACTTTTCTTCTCACTTCTACTGAAAACAGATTAAACATTCCTGCCAAACATGTTTACCCTTTATATGCGTCAGGCAAGTAAATGATCTCTCCAAACAGGTTCAGTTAGGCATAATATCTTTTTCTTTGAGCTGTTGCTTGTTTCTTGGAAGTTTCCTTTTACCTGCTGAGTCAGTGTGCCAAAGAGGCAACAATCTCGCTATATATATGATTTGTGCAGCTGGAGGACCTGACCCTGAATAACAGGAATTCCATGGGATGGTCTGTTATGGTCTTAAATAAATGCTTGACAAAGGACACAAATCATTTAGTTTTTCCCCCACAGCAGAGACGCCCAGTGAATGTGCAGTTTTTAGTCCACGATATGTTTTCAAGGCTCAAACGTGTGAACGTTTCTGGGATTTTGGCAGATATAGAATAATTTGGGTTTTTTAATTTCCAGAAGTGTAGTATATACAGTACAGTGCGCATGTTAGTATGCACTTTATTACTTCTAGTATTGTGGTGTAGAATCTGTGAGACATATTTAAAAGATGATTGGTTTTAGTGCCACATGAGCTATTAAATCAAGTGGTCATTTAAAAGCAAACACAATTTAGATAAAGCTATCAAATAATTAATTATAGTTAATAATAAAAAAATTGTCGACACTAAATTAATATCTTTGCAGCAGAGCAAATAGATGCATTGACTTAAAAAAAAAAAAAAAAACCTGCGGAAAGAAATTGTTAAAATAATATCTGAAGGTCACTGCATTAAAAGCCTCCAGAGTCCATTTGGGGAACCTAAAAAGAGGTTAAATTTCCTTTTTCTATTTTATTCAGATCGTTTCTTACTGTTTAATCTGCCTTGTGGGCATCTGTGTCATGAATTAAGTTACGAACAAAGTTATTCATGTTCTAAGTCACAGTCACAGCACCACTTTTCTGAATCATGGGATCTGCTGACGTTAAAGTGTTTGTGGTCGTATGTTGTGTGTACTTGCGAGAAGTGTTATGTAAAAGACCCGGAATAACCCCCACCACTACCAACAACACACACACACGCACAAACACACACTCTCTCTATTTGAGCCAACTATGCATGACCTACTTTGGGAACCTTTTCAAGCTGAACAATTAACATTTTTTGAAACGTCTTCCTTTATGGCATCCTTTCCATGGAGGAACTGACAAGACAAACACTGGGTTTAAAAGTAAGCACTTTGGCATGAATACTTGGGCAAACTCTAATTAAACATGAATGATAAAGGCCTGCCTTGTTTGCTCAGTCAAGTATATCAGGAAACAAGAGGAAGACAATAATACGCTTGAAGAGTGAGCCGAGATGGGTTCTCTGCTTCCTCTCCACCAAAAGTGAAATATAGATCTCATTGCTTTTTATAGCTCTAAATGAGTAATGTCCAACCAATGAATTAGACATCTGCCTGCATTTAGCTCTACAAACAATTATTTTTTTATTTATGACAGTAGTGATGGGCTCTTATGACCAGTTAATCTTTGTAATTTCTGATTTAATGTGTACATATTTCCCTGTAGTCACTCTATATTACTGATACCAGCATGTTGCTATATCATCTCAGATGATTGTGCATTACATTCAGCCTTCTCCTCCACACAAAGCTCATGACTCAAGGGATCTTAAAGACTATTTGTGAGATATCTTGAAGACTACTTGGGTGCTAAGTAAACCAAAGTACTGCCATTCAGCTACATTATTTTACACAGCAGCGCACTATAAAAATTAAAGCATTCATCACAAAAACAGAGGCATGCACTATGCTTTGTTGCAGCTCCGGTATTTAGTTTCCGCCTCCTTTATGCAGTTAGTTAATGACCTCAACAACAGAAGGGAATGTCAGCGGTAGGTAATAGAGAGTAGATCTCCAACTGCAGGACCGGCCTAGCGGAAATCTGGCCCTCTGTCATCAGACTGTGTTTCAGGAAGAAGTTCAAATGAGGACAAGACAAGCATTCACATCACAGGAGCCCTGGCCAGCAGTAACCACGCTTTTATTAGGGTGTCAAGTCCGGCCTTAAATGTGTGCTGCTGTTGTTGTTGTTGTTGGCGCCGGCGTGCGTGCGTGTGCGTGTGCGCATGCGTGTGTGTGTGTGTGTGGCAGAGTGGAGACTTTTAACATGGTTTCTTCTCTGTGCAACAAAAGGATCCGATTATTGTGCCACACAATGTTCTTTTTAAAAGATTACATTCACTGTAGGCAGTTACTCCTACACTTTAATAGCACAAGGTAAAAAAGAAAAAAAATCCATTCATAAAGCTGGCTTTCATGGTGCCCTCATGGCTAAACCTGTTGAGATTACATTGTTGGATATTTTGATCTGTTCTGAAACTTGTTTAAGTTTTTTATAAAAGCTTATTTTATTCTCTCTCTTTTGGTAAAGGGTAAGAAATAAAATCTCACAACCATGTCATCAAAATCCGCCAAAACTTTGAGCTACTGTATTAAATAATGAATCAACTATGACTATTTGGTGAGCGTTTGACTGAGAAAGCACTAGTATTGCAGTATTTTAACAGAGCTGCTGGCAAAACAAAGAGCCAAAATGCTGATTGTGACTTTTTCCGTTTCTGTAAAACAGCATAAATAGATTTTTTGGGAGAACAAGTTGACATATTATCACCTTATAAAGTTCTTGTGGTGAACTTTTTTATAGCAGCAAAAGCTTATTTACATATCCAGCACACAAAGCGCTCTGTTTTAGTTCCAACTAAGTCCTAGGGAGAATACATTTATTATAATATTAATTAAAAAAACATGTTTTAATCCAATTGTTTCATATTATCTTTATTTTCATGCTGGTTTTATTGATTTTAACTAGTCATAGTTAAACGTTTTGTAATAGTGAAACTCTTGTCCTGCAGAGGGTGGAAGCAGATCCAACTAAATTTTACATTTCTACCAACATTAGTAGAGACAATTAGCACTTCTGTGCTACGCTAGCTACAAAAGGTATACTGAATGTATGCACATGCTGCTTTGGCTTTTCATTGATTTTAACAGAATATAAAGATGGTGATTGCATTAACAGTGTTGCTCCTTATATCATATTCATCTGTCTCGGCCACCATGTTATGTGTTAATTCACTTTTACAATGTGATCTGTGGGCTTTAGCTTCTATCTTTATCTTTTTAACATATTTTTGCTACTGAATCAGTCCAACATCCTGCATATATTCTTCAAACGCATATTGCAGACATTTCAGCTCTTCTCTTAAATCCCTTTTGCTTCATTCCAAAACTTAGATAATATATATTCAGGGAGTGCAGTTAGTGACAGTGTGGGCTCCATGGTAGCTCTGACAGCTTGACGGAGGCTCAATTGAGGAAGTCCATAGCATCAATTAATTGTGTTTTTTTGGGGCAGCAAAGCCTAACAATAAGCTGCATCCTTATATGAGGCTATGAAACAGCATTAACAACAGGATGGCACTAAACTTCTCCTCTGTTAGAAAAATGTGAAAATATCTCTCAAGATCAAGCACAAATATAATCTCTATACAATCTAGAGTAGTTTACTAACTCCCTGCAGCCATTTACCTAAAAAAACTCCTCCTCACTGCTAGAATCACCTTGCATCCAGGGTCCAAAATGCCTCTCAATGAGCTTTTATTTTCACCGGGCATTCATTTCTCAAGAATAAATCTTATATTTCAAGAACAGCAGACAGTCGGACCAGGTCTTACTATTCATACCTTGAATACAGCCTCACCTCTCTACTCTACACAGCCTTCAATCCACCCACACCGACGAGTGAAAGGCTGCCCAGAAAAAGGCAAAGAACTGGATCTTGTGGGTTCTATCTATTATAATAATTCTTCCGTTAAGGTATTTTATTCATTTAGATTTTTTCTATTAGACGTGCATCTTTTTTTTTTCCTGCCATGCAAAGATGCCAATTCACAAGAGAGGGGAAACATTTAAAAATATACAACAATTTCATTCAACTTATTGTCTATTTGAATTAAAGAGAAATGGTTTAAGGCAATAGGGTGGTTCAGGTGCTTCAAGGCTGTCCTTATACTATATATACATATATTTTCAATGGTCAATCAGTATAGAAGTAGTTTTATTCCCTCCTCACGCTCTGTAAACTGATTCCCAGGTTGAATTCCTAAAGAAAGTCTTCCACTCTTTATTGTGCTCGATGGCGAAACATGGCTATTATCTGCTTTGGGGAACGTGTTGATTTCATCACTCACTGTTGGACTGTCGCAATGAAAGTATGAACTTGAGACTTAATACATGCACTCCCAAAGTGTTATGACAACAGTTCAGAATAATGTAATAATGTGACATTTCTTTCTGCCTCTCTTTGAGAATGCTATTTGTTTTTCAAAGCTCTGACAGCTTGACTGAGTAGTGGCAGGGGGCGGGGCTTAGCTTAATGTGCAGAATACTTTTGCATTATGTTTGAGTGCTTTACTACATTCCAGTGAAAATAACTGTTGGCTGAGGTCAACAAGTCCCAACATCCTTCAGTGGGCAATCAATTATCTTCACATTTAAAAACATGACCCTTTCACCCGAAGTTCTCTCAAACCACCACAGAGTCTGGAAAAATCATAAAATGCCTTTTAAGACGCATTGATAAATGAGAAAAAATAAAACTTCTGTCTTCTTTTATATGAAGTTACACTTCTGCAGTGAGAATTTCAGTAATGTACTGTACACTATACACTGAGTGCATGTCGACCTTACTCCATAGCTGGTTGACCCCAAGTTATTCATTAAATGTGAAGAGTTCCTGCTGTCCACCCTGCATAGTTTTTTAGCAATATACGGGGCTGGTAGTCGCATACATCAGTAACAAAAGGAATTGATTCAAGAGTGCACTCTTGAAATGACTGGCACCTAATGACTTGTAGGCCGGCATTTGAGATATCACCAAGAGTTTCTACTCATTCAAAAGAGTAAGCCAAAGAAGGTTCTTGTGCATTTTTCTAAAGCTACCTGGCATTCATTCAATCTCATTGAATCAAGAGAGTTGCAAATTGAAAAAGATTGACTGACAGAGAAAAAACATGAGCCTGTTACTTGAAGTTTGTCAGTATATATTACTCAAAATTAAATGATAATATGATGAATGATATACAGTAATAATTAAATGAACACAAAGTTTTGAAAGTACTCACATAATAAATACACACACCAACACGCACTATAAAACAACATCTTTGCCATAGTATGGTAGACAGACGAGACCCACACAGCTATTCCCAAACACCTTACACCTGTAACATCTTTTTCACACCCCATACAAGCAGCTGCCCGCTTAATAGTCAGGAACCCATAATGCACTGGGAGCCCCTGTGCATGCCTGGTGTTGGGATTTAATTGGATATTAGTATCCAGCAGTGTCTGAATTAATCAAATCATTTCCATCCATTAATTTAGTGGAGGAACATACAATTAAAGCCTTATTAGTGTGCTCTCAGGAGTATGCCTTTTCATCCCTCTGCAGAACATTGAGGGTTGGCCAGAGTCCAGTGCAAAGCTGGTGCTTCCTCATGATGGACACTCTGTTGATCTGGCTGCAAGCTTAAAACGAGGGGAAATGTCGGCCTATAGTAGAGTGCTGCTTTTTACTGGTGGCAATAATAAGAGCTCATCTAAATGAAAAAAAAAGAATTCATTGTTGGCTTCTATTTTGAGTCTTAACCATTTGTCGGATTATGAAATTATTAGGTCAGGGGGCTGACAAGTTTTAGAGTTATTCTATTTGGAGAGACATTACTGTGAAAACCAGCACAAATGCCCTAAATAGGGGTGAAAAGAGATTTGGAGATTTAAACAGCGAACAAACATAATCCAGCACACAAATGTAGGTCATCTAATGACAATTTCCATATTTTCACAAATCTGACTTGCTTCATAATGGACTTCAAACTACAGTGCACAGCTTTTTAAATAGTCTTTAAGATAATAAATATAGGAATTTAACTTTTTGTATTAGAAAAATCTCTGCATCCAAACCTCTAATCACACATAATGCACCTTCCTGGACACCTAGTATTATTTAATATTAAGTTTTGATCAAGTATTTCATAAATACAGGAATTCTGCTTAGGGCGACTTATTTCTTTCCCCCTTTGTCCTCTCTTGTGAATCTTAGTTAAAAGGTTTTTTTGCACAAAGTAATCCAGACCGCTCAGATGAGCAGCCATTTTTAATTAAAACCATTTACAGAGGAAACCAAAGTGAGGGAAAAAAAACGAGCCAAGGGATTTTACACTCTGTCATCCAAGGCTTCAGCAGATCAAAGAGTTTTAGTTGTGCTTTTTAATGGTTACGTAACATTTTTGCCTATGAAATATTGGGCCTGGGTATTATGTAGTCAGCCAAACTCTCAGCAGTGCCACACATTTCCTGCAGTGCATTTTCAGAGGCAGGATACAATAAGCCCATGTTTATGTCCAAGTATAGCTGTCAATCAATACAATACTAGTGGTGTAACAGGACACTGAAAGTAGGCAGAGACTTCTGAAAAAAAGATAAATTCCTGAATTCTACCTTAGACATTTATATATCTATATAATGTCTGTTTGGGCATTAATTGTATGTATATATGTATGCATATGTGTGTTTGTGTCTATCTACTTCCTTGCCTGCCTGGCTGGCTGCCATGTGGCCCAACTCTTACTGTCATCCTGTCTGACATTAGGGCTAAGCTGGATCTCATTAGGACCAAGGTGGCAGTGATCCCGTCAACATCGCTTTGGCTCCTGCCATATGGGTCGCCTCCAAGGTAACAGGGCTGTATCAGTCTCCTCAGAGCTGCGAGCCTTCTCATAGCACACACAAACACACACACACACACACACACACACACAAACCCACAGACGGAGTATCTCCTCTCTAGACGAGCGTGTACTCTACGTATAAAGCTGAATACACATGTCATACAGGGAAGACATAAATAGCCCTCAGAAAAAGTTATTCAGGTCAGATCTATGGGTGAGGGGCAGTGTGAATAAATACAGACACACAACATGCTAAATATATGTTTGCTACAGGAAATACAACAACATAATGAGTACAATCAATCTAATGTAGTTTTTATGAGCTATGAATTGGGTAAAAATGAATCTGGTCGTCAGTTAGTCTTGATCAATATCGCTTGTTTGACATATAGTTCAGTGTGACCGAATCAGTCCACAGATGTGATAATGCATGAAACATGCAAAGCGAAAAACAACCATCAGAAGTGTTTAGCATTTTGCTACAGTAAATCAGTGTGCAGTTGGTGACCTACGAGAATAGACAGTGATGTAACACTATAAACTGACTTTTTCCCAGTCTTCTACAAACTGAAACTGCAATCTGAACGGCAGAAGCTAAAGAAAATGAAAACTAGACAACTGAACGTAGCAGAGCAATCAGTGAGATCTGAAAAGTTGGTTCCCACAAATTCAATCAGGAAAGCGTTTGATCTAATAAATCTCAATCTGGAGATTCTGTGCAACATCACTGCCCAAAGTTGGTCTGGAATTGTCATGGTCAAGTCGCAGTCAAACATAGCGGAGCAAATTACATCACAATACAGGCAGCAGCTCCAATACTGTACTTCTCTTACAGCAAGTGTCTGACTCTTATCAAAGCTTTGCAACTTAGCAGGAAGTCATTTGTAACTTTGTTTAGTGCTCCTTTGCACTAGCTCATAAAAAAGTGTGAATTTATAACATCAAATGCATAACTACATGTTAGATAGCCAGATAAAATACACAAAAAGTATATAGCACCAAATTCCCTGGAACCCAAACCTTTCTTCTGATTTACTGCAAATTGACCCCAGCACCTCTCAATGTGATTATACTTCTGTATTTTCAACAATCTTAACATGTGTTCATCGTCAAGACAACAGCTTTGATATTAACTGTTATTAATCATCTTGATGACAATTTACTTCCTTCGGCTTCACATGCAACTAGGCCACCACAATACACTGGAAGCACAACAACTGTGTCAAAGTTGCACTTTGCCAGATTGGCGCCTATTATAGATTTTTTTTCCCCCCTTTGGCCTGTTTGTTTTGGTTCAGCCCCCACCCTCACAACAGCAACTGTTTTTTTTATCAGTTTGGCAACACAAGCATGTGATCAATCATTCATAATTTATGATGCAGCCAATGGCTTAGGGCCCATAAAAACAGATATTTGCATTACACAAGGTCTTAGCTGGACCTCCCGATAGCACACCAATAAATATTTTTGTTGTACATACACACAGGCCCCTGATAAGAGGTAAACTTTGCCTCTGTTTTACAGTAGAACACAGGGCAGTGCTAGCAGGGATGATGTTGTGATCACATGCTACTATAACAATGACCTGGACCCCGTCCTTTAATTCCTGTTCCCCCAGCCAGCATCCCGCTGCCTTTCCCAAGCCCTGCTGTTATTATTTTTGCACTGTTCAAAGCAAACGCCCTAAATCCCTTGTGTAATATGAGTCTGACAGTAACAAACTTGCATACTATATTGCTTCTCCCTGTAAAGCTAAACTTTTAAATACTTATCACAACTCTGAAAACATCACAGCTTTCAAGCCAAAGACGTGGCGGCGTTACACTGACATGCACTCATTCAGACGACACAGAGAGGTCTTCATTCTCCTTACCTCGACATGCTGTCCGTGATGCAGTTCTGACCCAGGAATCCCTCACCTCTGGCTGACAGTGACCCCTGTGACATGCCCGGCCGAGATTTCCACGACTCCATTAACGCCGTTACGGGTGAAATTAGATTCAACAAAGGGTTGGACTGGTCCCTCACATCGTGCCGCGTGAAAGACATTGTTCCTTGCGCTCCAATCTGGTAATGGAATGAGTGTCCGCCGGAATTAACTCCAACAATGGCCGATGTGGGCATGCTGTTATTCTCTTGGTAATAGCTGCCATCAGTGGTCTCCTGCTTAACCCCTTTAGACAGGACATTGTTGGAGAACGCATCCGGCTCATAGGTCCCATTCATAGAGGGTACAGGGGGTCCTAAGATACCAGAAAGACTGTATTCATCAATGTTATTCCTCAGGGACAAGTAGGTGGTCTCAGACGCATGATAGAGACTATGGGATGGTGACTGCTCACTGTAGGGCTGTTGGTTCATACATCCTTCATCTTTGTTTGGCTCACTCTTAATCTGCGTGATAAAAGGTGTGCTACTCACATTACATTTGGAGCTGCCTAAACACATGCTCCTGAAGTCAGTTCCCGGCTCGTTCTTAATGTACTTAACCATGCCCATCTGGTCTAAGCCCACGTTGAACACCTCCCCGTCTACCATCTCTACTTTAGGGAATTCAAAGTTCTTGAAGTCTGCGTCTCTAGTCAGACCTGCTGATTCTGGGCTGTTGGTGTCATTCTGCACCAAACCCAGTCCGCCAGCAGGACTGGACACAGGAAACCCACCCGAGGAGGGATTCTGTGGGCTGCTGACAGCCATGTTGCCCCCTGTGGCCGGACTGGAGATGGAGGGCCTTGCTGCGTTGCCGTTGTTGGCAGTGCTGGTGCAGCAGCCACCTGTGGGGCTCGAGACCGATGACCTAATGTTACAGGTAGTGCTGCAGGACGGAGGCGATCTCACACTGCTCATACTCTGGGGGCTGGACATGGGGGACCTCATGACGTTGAGCGGGCTGGTGAGAGGTGGTGAGCCCACCGTGCTGGACTCCACAGGGCTACATGTGGCTGAATTCCTGCGCTTGATGTTGGCCAGAGCTGCAGCACAAGACGTCTGGCCGACAGGACTATTGACGGACGAGCACGACGGTCCAAAACACGTAGGGGGGCTTGTGGTTGACGACACCATGTTGTTGCTGCCCCCCGGGCTGGAGATGGAGCTGGAGGTCTGTGGGCTGCAGGACAGAGATGAGGCCAGCATTGAGGCCGAGCTAACTGGAGTCCCAGTGGTGCATTCTCTGGGAGTGGAGCTGGGCTGCTGGAACCCAAATGGCTTTAACTTGGGGCTCTTCCTGGATCCGCACTGGGTCTCCTCTAGAGCCCGTCCACACACTGGAAACATCTTCCCAGGGCTGCTACTGCCCCCATGCTGGCTGAAGGCAAAGTCTGCCTCCCTGGCAGCGTTCATATACAGGCCCATAGACTCAGCCACGGTCTTGGAAAGCTCTTTAGAGTCCATGTCCTGCTTATGACCATGGAGGGAGTTGTTGAAATGCGGGAGAACAAATGGCTGGTTCTGGCCGAGCCGAAGCATGGGCTGCTCCTGCTTCTTTGTATTGTTGTCTTTGCAGTCGGTGCCTTGGCTTCCAGCAGGGCAGCTGACGTTCACTATGTCCATCAGGATATCGCTGCTAGTCAGACTCGAGTCCTCTGTGCTGCAGCAGTGCTCCATGGCGATGGGGACCTGAGACCATCTGTTCTCTGTATCGCTTCCATCAAAGAAACTTTGGTATCTTTTGGTCTCCATTGCTGGCTCATTGATTCACCTGGTGAATGAAGAGCAGAAAAAAAATGAATGAGAAAAGCTGCACACATTGGTTTAATAATAGTTGTTCAGTAACAGGTTGTATTTAGGGTAAGTACCTTCAGGCAGAGATTACAGGTCTCATGTGAGACTAAATTTTATATTAAGGAATATGCTAATGAATCTTCTATCGAGAGTGCAAATAGAACAGTCTTGTTGGTTTTGGATAGTAGTAAGTTCTGCTTTAGAGGATAAAAAACCTTTATGAGGCAAAAAAAAAAAAAAAAGGGTAGAGGGAAGGAATACGGTCTGTGTGAGAATGCGGAAATATAATATCTACATATTACGCACACTTTATATAACTTTTTTGGATAAGTTGACTTTTAAATATGAATATAATACTGAGATTAAAAACATAAACGATGCTGTGTAACCAATAGGTTAAATCTGAAAAAGTCCAAAGCAAGTCAGTACAATATTTCCCCTCCCATAGATACAGCTCCTCATCACTGCACTACAGGGGATGTACAGTCTGGTAACTTGAAGAGAACTGCATTGTAAGGGTTAATGTATCTACGTGACGTCGTCTGGGCTTTTCGTTTAAATGTCCCCCCCCCCCCCCTGCTGCGCCTCTATTGGACAGCTCAGCCAGAAATCCGCCAGCTTTCTCGGGCCCATTCACGGGTTGGTCGGAGAGCTGTCACTCAATAGTTACTGCTCCTGCAGCCACAACATAGCTGCGACATAACTTAAAATGTTTCTTCGGCGGCTGGAGAGGCTCCGTCATGTGCAAAAAGTAACAATGACACTGTCAACAATCAGACACTTGACAGAGCAGGTTGCAATAATGAGACCTTGCTTTAGGTGATGTTTGAATATTTCTTTATTTTAACGCTACGGTGCACTCTTTTGACGGGCTCTCTGCGTACTGAGCAGCCCAGACATCTGAGTTAAAGTTGTCCACCTTGCCTGCAAAATGCCCCATGCACATTGTGAGCAGATACTTGAATACAAAAAAAAAAGAAAAAAGATGTCCGAGTGATATTTCCTCCCACTTGCCTCTGCCGTGATTGCCCTGCCTCTGTAGGACATGGAACTCTCTGCATATCTCTCCATTTTGCGTTTGCGCAGAATAAATACTTTTATTTGGAGACGGTTTTTGCCGTATTGGAGCTGTGAAAGTTATTGTTAAAGTCCTCTCGTTGACAGCTTTTTGAATGAAAAGAGGGACTGAGAGCAGAAAGAATGAAATAATAATTATTAAAGTTATATTTTTGTAAATGATTTGGCGGCACAAGATATTTCTCAGCACCTTTTTGACAGATGCTTTCAAACACATAAAAATCTACTATTCAAATGATTGCGGGTATTTTGTATTTGCGCACACATTGCGTAAACTTCTTGGCGACTTTAATGATGGACTAGACACAGCGCTAACGGTCCCGGTGTAAAGTTCTTAAGGTGTCTCTCCCACCACAGCAAATGGACATGGGGATGCAAGTATTCAGACATCCGAGGTGTGCAGTGAGGAGTTTGCTTTCACTATCTCATCGGACCCAGCGCCGAATTAAATGGGAACAAGTCAAAACCCTGCGCTCCGTCCTTTCCTTACCTTAATTACGACATCCAGAGTTGTCAGGTGGCCGTGTTGCTGGGCAGCTATAATCCAGAGGACCAGAATAAAAAAGAAAAAAAAAAAGAAACGCAACAGCAAAGTCAATAAATATAAAACAAATGTGTTCTGACTACTCTTTCCAATACATAATGCTCAGTTTGACAGCTAGACGCACTGGAGAAGTCTACTGCGTATTATCACCAGTAATCCTCCACAGCGAGAGACCGCTGCTCCTGACAGGACGAACGGCAGCGACGGGGTCGGACGACAGCAGCGGATGAGCTCACATTATGGCCGCACATTTGCAGATTAGCGATGCTGGGTCCGAGATTTCACACACACACACACACGCACGCACACACACACACACACGCGCGCGCACGCACATACACACGCAAAAAAAAAAAAATAGTAATAAAAACAAACGGAGGAGTCGGTTGGACTTCAAGTCAGAGCGACGTCATTCTGTGCACATGGACCCTCCTACTGCAACGAGTGTAACACAAACTCGGAGGAGGGGAGGCGAAGGGGAGGCAGAGGAGAGAGGGGAGGGGCACCGCGCAGGTAGACAGAGCCGCCTGGAAATAGGGCACCGTGCTCAGCGCAGTGTTGCCTGAAATAAAGTCTCAGGATCACAGCGAGAAGCACTCTTATTCTGTTTAATTATATATTTTTTTCTTCTGCAAGTTAATTCCATATTTGTGTCGATAATATGAAATAGTCCATCCTCTTCCTCTCACCGCGCTTTATGCTGTTCTTTTCCTTGTTTCATCCTTTTTTTTTTTTTTTTTTTTTTTTTTTAGTGCCACCTCAGAAATGGTTTACCACATATAGCTCGTGCACAATCATGCACGTGCACGCACACTGACAATGGAGAGTGGAGACAGAGCAGCAGCCCCTCTCACTCTCGCTTTTAAAGTTGACATGGATTTCTTTTTTAAACCCTGTGAACATTGAGTGAGGTGTCATTCTTAAAAAATCAAGTCAGAGCGTTCAGGATGTTTCCCTTTAACAACACAACGGCTGCCTCCACTAGGTGGAGCAATATTTCTATTGCTGTTGGAAGAACAAGTCTATGAGTGGTCAAGATGTCACTTAATTCACTCTGTTTGTCAAACTATGATGCAATTCTTTATTTCACACCTCTAATGAAACAGATTGCATGTGCTTAAAACGGATTTGACATTTAGTTAAATGTTTTTTCTCCTTTTTTTGTTTTGCTTTTGGTCTGCCGAACTTAAAACTGCAGTTGTCATGGCTCATGAACGATCAACCACCATCATGAACAAATTGGCATGTAGACAAATGTGTAAAAGAAACAACAACATTAGGATGATGTGGTTACACTATTTGTAGTACAGGTTTTTTATATTCAGTTTTTAAAACTGAAGCAAAAGACATATAATATAGTGTGTTATTTAAATATTCAAGCATGCATCCAATGGAATATTTAAAATGTAAAAGTCAGAAACCACTTAAATGAAAATGATAAAGTAGAGATTAGTATGGCTTTGATGCCTTTCTTTAGAAAGTACAGTGTGCCCTTGTTTATCTGTGACACCAACAACAACACTATCATATGGACTGAGCTATTATTTACATTTTACTTTACCAAAACGTTATGGCATTTATTTGAGGGGGGACACTGGTTTCACTCCAGCAACATCCAATAACCAGTTTAATCTCTGGAGTTGTCAGTCAGTCCAAACATTTCTGTAGTGTTTCTTGTGGTGGCATAAAGGTGTGCATGTAGGATTAAGGCTTTTGACAGTAGAGCTCCTTATAGTAGTTTGAATGTTTCTCTTTACTGCATGTCTGGGTTCTCCAAGCCAGCCTGTAGCAGCCATTAACCAAGCGAGGCAGCAGCAGTAGTTAGATTAGTCAAAGCCATCCAAGCAGCACTGCCCACCTCCCTGATCTGCCTGTTAATCACCCATGAATGGGGACCTGCTTTCAGAAAAAGCAGGAGAATTGAGGTATAACCAATGTTTCCCACCCCCATTCATGCCGCTCCCATTCGTCCATTGCACATAATGGGTGCCAGTCAAACACATCATGAGCAAATCTAATTTAGCCCTTGCATCACAGATTTTTCCACAGTGACAGAGTCACAAGAAATTGCAGACTGACAGCAGAACACGGCTGATATGAAATCAGTAATAATTGCCTCCCTCCTTGGTAAAAAAATTGAGCTCCACTGAGTCGCACTGAGCTTTCAAGCGCCATCGTTTTAGTCAAATCAATGATAATCACACTAGCCTGAAAACATTGTATAAGCATAGGCGCTATAAATAGCTTTGTTTTTTTTTTTTTGGGGGGGGTCCTTTTGGATGAGTGATTGCAATGATTAGGAGCAGGCTTCCACTCCAGTTTAGAGACACAGCAGACAACTCCAGTAGCTGGGAAGGCCAAAGGCAAAAAAAAAACAGAGAGGTGCATGCTGCGCCTCGTGGGGACCGGTGAATTGGAGCATGTTAACTCTGAAACAAAACACTCGTCAACTCAGCAGAAGACCCTGTCCCCATCGTGTGTGGTAATTACAGAGGTAGTTTTAATCAGGGAAGAAGTCCGTCACCATCATCCTCCCTCAGCTGCTTATTGTTCCAGTTTAGCTGTTATTCATGAGGTTCACTCACATCTGAAGTGATCATGTAGCCGTCCCAGAAGGCAGCCACTTGGTTACACTTCCCTCTTCTTTCTCACAGCTTTGAATTGACTCAAATGGTTTAGCATTGACTTTACATCCAAAAGTAATTATTAGCAACATATGCTGCTAAAACATTAAACCTGCGATATCAGATTTTTAATCTGCTAAGGGAGCATGAGGAAGCTGTAAACACGACATTTATCAACTTCTAAGTTGATATTGTGATTTTTTTTTTTTTAGTAAACCTTACACAATCCAGCAGATTCTCAGCAACATTAGCAGTTATGGGAAGGCTGGATTGTGGCCACCTAAAGAACGCTGTACTCCTAACTCCTGTGCCTTTTTAAACTTTTGATCTCAGAGGAATCTTATTTTTTCCCCACTTGTTCCACGCGTACCTTGTCTTTTCTAAATAAACTACCAACATTGCAAAACTGACATACGTGGGGTTAGTGAAGTACATCAGTTACGTAACAATAAAATTGAATAACTGCTTGTTCAACTGTCTAGTAACATGTAAGACATAGATTGCTGGAGTGAGATCAAGACACACACGTCATCACCGTCCCCCCACAACACTCTGGCCAATACTTTTTGTTGTTGATCACTCATGCTGCTTGTGGTACATTTCATGCCTAAACGTGACAACTTTGGGCCCATCTGTGTGATCATCAGTGTTATATGATAAGAAACCTGGTCTCATTCTGTTTGTCCGAGGAACTTAGTATGGCCGGTATATGTTTATGTATCTTGCACGCAGACTTGCCTATGAAAGTCAGACATCGAAATATATTGAATTTCAACTAGCGTTGCTATGGGAACTTGCATGCTTTGACATCTGAACTGGTTTAGCAAGTGTTAAGAAAACGGTTAATGAGTGATCAACTCCCCTACATTTATAATTCATTGGCACAATCTAGTATGAAGAAAATTCAAAAAGGAACAAAATCACTTTTGAAATCGTGATATCATTTTCAAACACTAACATTTAAGCCTCTGATTTCCATGCTTGATTAAATATTTACAGACACAACACATCAGATTACACCTGTTCATCCAATTTAAGCAGTTAATGCAACGCTGAATACAATAGATGTATAACTGGTAAAATATATGCAAAGTTGCAGAGTTACACAACCAATTTGTAATATTTTAATGAATTCACTCGGGGGTATAATTTCCAACAGAATCATTCTGTGTGACTGTGTCGGTATGAAAATGCACACTTTACAACATTTCAAATATAGGCATATTTGACTGATTCCAGATCAGGAAGAAAATATTTTAGGGAAGCACTCTATCATCATTGGTAAATAGATCTTTTAGATATTCATGTATCATTTGTGTTTCATTGAAACGTGAAAGTGTGATTGAAAATAAACAGCATGTTATGCAAAAGTCTTCATGTGTCTCTCGTGAGACTCCGACAACATGAATAGACCATCTTCCAGTCCCACTTTTGACACAGATTGCATTTCACCTTAAGTAGCCTTACTACACGATTGGCACGTATTGTTTAAACGCTGAATGATATGCATTCAGCCTGCCTCCCTGCAGAAAGCCTCTCGTACTATGTGTACACCACCTGGGGTTTGTTCATCCTACTTAAGCAATGACGATTGAAAACACATTGATGATTAAATAACATGTTTATCCTCCGTGTAGTCAGAAATGCATATTCAGTGGGAACACTGCGTATAGGCTACAGCCTGGCCTCAGATCAGATTATTAACATGCAGAGAATTATCACTAAATAATGTGTTGTTCAACAAAACTGTGTCAAGTACATTATGAATTGATATTCCTGGTGTCTACTTGCAAATATTTTCCTCAACCTGCAGCACCAAAAGGTAGTGTGAGCTAAAAAGCATTCAGAATGCATTAATGTATAGTATGTTTTGGTGTTGAAATATGACTGCCTTAGATTTTGTTTATGAATTTCAGGTTATTCATTTAAATATAAATGTATAAAATAACTTTTGTCATTCCAACCTGCTTACGGTGGCGTTATTGGCAGCTTGCATCCTATGATTAAGAGATAGTATGAAAAATATAGCAACGAAAGTGTGTTAGTCTTCACTGGGCTTGAGTTTGTTTGGCTAAGCTTAGTTAGATTGATTAAAACTGTAAAACCATTGCAGATGTTTGAGAAGAGTCGTCGTCCCACTGAGGAATTGATTTGAATGCACACAACTTCTTTTAGCGTCTTCCATAATTTTGTCTGTTTGCACCTGCTGGGAAATATTTTGCATTTTCTCCACTGCCACGTTTCAGGTAACAATAGATTTTCAAAACAGTTGATCCCTTTAGAAAATGTGATGTATTCTTAGAGATAAAACTACATCATCCAATGCATCAGTAGAAATTAACCAATAATGATATTGATACTCAAACCTGCATTAATTGATTTACGCTTTAGTGCAGTGAATAAGCTTTTGACACCAATATTTATCACGTGTCCAAACAGTTCCCTATTTACAGATCGTGACACAGAGGATCATTAGTATTCAATAAAGTCGTGTTTCTGGCCACTTGACAAGTTTAAAGTAGTGATGGGAATTCTGGCTCTTTGAAGGGAGCTGGATGTTAATTATGCGTAGGTTGCGTTGTTTGTCATTTTTTTTGCGACAGCAGTCGCCTGGCTGTGTACTCTAGCTCAAGCTCATTTCTCCATGCAGGTCAACAACAAACTCTGCTCCCCCCCCTCTGTCTCTCTCTCTCTTTGTCTGTCTGTCTGCGTATGTGTCTGGCGGCACTTTGGGGTGCTTCGTGGCACTTCCCCCTGTCTTCCGTTACTGTGTATCTAGTGAAGGGAGTGAAATCTGGGCGCTAGGATAAAAATAAATGCTCTCAAGTACGACTCAGTTCCCTTAATTCGTACCTAAGAACAAAAAGATTTGGGTCGTTTACAAATGTCTCATTAGTAGTGTTAAAGGGATATTCACTCTCCTTTTAACTCTGGTCTCCACCAACTCTAAAGCAACAGTAATATCTGGGCTTTTATCTGCTAAATGCTTTACTTTGTTCACTAGCTCATTGCTGACTTTGTCTGTGTGCAGTTTGATGCTGAGCAGATAATAGCTACTGCTGGAAACTATGTTCATGAGAGCGGTAAGCGGGAACCAAAACCGATAAGTTGCAGGCCGAAAATCCCCAAAGTTGAGTTGAAAGACACAAACATTTGATAGAGTTAAGAGGAACTGCAGAGTCGAGTGATAATTGTTTAGGGATTTGTCAGTATAAGCGACCGCTTTGACGCTACACATAGTGGTGTTATCCATTATTTATGTAAAGATATTGACTGGAGCAGATAAAGGTTTAAACACTACTGATTCACCAAATTACAGTAGTGGCCCTTTTTCTTGAAGTACCCTTCAGTTCTTCTGCCTTGAGCTGAGGGATGGAGGAAGGTTAAGCCCGGAGAGAAACAGAACGACAGAACAGTAGCCAGAGAAACAGCCAAGCTCAATGCGTCACTCTGCCTGGGCTGTCATGTAGCAATACAGTAGAAAAGAGAGGCTAGACAACAGGAGGGGAGGGGATTAGGAAAGCCACCTTTACACTGATACTCTCTCTGTCTGACTGTTTGTGTGTCATTTATAAAGGTTACCTTCTGCTCCTCTGTTTCTCACATACAATTCACACATCTACGTCTTTGTGGATAAAATGGATTTCTGTTTTACAAATACAGTAGAGAGTTTAAACTAGTCTGGGCTCTACATATGAGAACAACTGTGGTGTATAACAGTGTGTCTCTGGTGACTTATAGCGCTGTGTGTGTACAGTGTTTGAACATATGGGTCTGTGCTGATAATGGGTAAAACGTACTCTGGCCATACTCTGACCCTTTTTTGCACTACTTTTTTTCCATGTGACCTTTGGTCGGACAGACTGATAAAAGTGTTTACAGTACATATATGATTATCTGGATCTTTCAAAAGACTCTTCTTATGTCTGTGCTCGTTTTCCTTTAGGATACAGGTACAGTATTGTCAGTGTAGTTACAATAATTAACTCACAACCAATACAGAAAATGTATCAAGAAAATAACAATAATCACTAATAATTGTAATCAAAATGTATTATCATGGCTTGAAATGACAAGGTCAGAAGCATGTATAATGATATGATGTTTATCAAAAAGAAAATACAAATAAATCAATCAAAGGAAAGAAAAGAGGCGGTTAAGATGCTGACCATGTGATCACAACGTTGCCAGTTCGAGTTAGACTGTGGCCTTTTTTGCTGCATGTCATCCCTCCTCTCTAGCCTCATTTCCTGTTATCTTGCTGCTCTCTGATATCATAATAAAGGCAACATGCCTGAATAAATACATTGAGTAAGTGGAAATGTTAAAATAGAAAAAAAGAAAACAACCTCGACTCATTATTCTCAGTCTCGGCCATAGTAAGCCCTCTGCAGTCTCCCTCTCCAGGTGAACTCAGTGACCCACCACAGCCTGACAGTAGTTGGGAGGACTTGCTTTGGAGAACAGCTGAAGCCAGGGTGCAAAAGTTGAAGTGGTCTGAAAGGATATACATACTGTTCAGTGAGCTCATAGTACCCTAAAATAGCATGATAGTACACAAGCAAAAGCATAACACGTCAATGCCAATTAAAAATACAGGAACCCTGCACACTATTTATAGTTCTTCTCTAATGGGAAACAAGTTTTCCCTGTGTTTTCCAAATGAACAATTCTGATACATTTCTTTGAAGCATGTGGAAGATCAAAGCTAATCACGACTGTGTTGTGGAAAAAATGGCTTTATGAGAGGTGAACAATATCGCAAGCTGATTTTAACAACAAAAAAAATGAGACGTCAAATCGGTTTCCCTGCGTCTTGTCACGAACTGCTTGGCTTGTGATCATTTGCAACCGAGGCAGTAAAAACCTCAAGAAATGAGCAACCAGCTCTCATCGAGGTTTGTGCACTGATGAGCTGCATGTCACATTATTTATGCCAGATATGGGCGGGCTGTGTTTCTGGAGTCTCAGTTCATGTATTTGTAATAAGAAAGTAACAGTGAGGTTTTTCTGCTAACTGAAAAGCAAATGTTTATGTTATGCATGACTGGATATACTGTAAGCGCTTTCCAGTACAATGCTATGATTTATAAATAGCACTGTAGCCTTCTGGGAGCTACTGTGGACCCACAGCTGTTTAGAATTATGCAGCCATACATCCTTGTTACAGATGAACTCATTTCATTATTTCTATCCTTGCTAGCAAACGGCTCCTCAAAGTCAGAGCCATGAACAACCTCATTCTAATCGTTAAAAAATAATCTGTTCCAATTTCCGTTTTCCTTCTGCTGCCTTACTACTTCTTCTTTTGCCACTTACTTTCCTCCTCTTTTCTCGACTGTGTGGCACCTGGTGTTGGCTTTAGGTTAGCTGGTTATTATTGAGACATCAGTGTCAGTTTCTAATCAGTATTTGTGTGCATTCGGTTTATTAATTACATCAGCTGGTACGAACTCGGAGCACTTGGTGAAAAATATCAAAAGCTGACGCCTGTGTCATGATTAATTTCACAGTGAACAGTCTCCGCGATGTCAGTGGTAATTAGGCATCACCCATTGCATAACACACCATGTGTCAGGGTGGGTGGTGTGTGTGTGTGTGTGTGTGTGTGTGTGTGTGTGTGTGTGTGTGTGTGTGTGTGTGTGTGTGTGTGTGTGTGTGTGTGTGTGTGTGTGTGTGTGTGTGTGTGTGTGTGTGTGTGTGTGTGTGTGTGTGTGTGTGTGTGTGTGTGTGTGTGTGTGTGTGTGACGTGTGTGAGAGAGGGAGAGAAAGAGAGGGAGGGGTAGAGGGACAAAGAAATACGAATTCAATTTCCGTAGCTCCAATAAACCAATAGGAAGTTTTCAATATAGCTGATACTTGTGCTGTTGTTATATTAAAATATAATGAATAAATAAAGTGTAGATTATATATATATATAAAATGTAGTACTTGTATGTTTGTCTATCTATGTAGGTTAGTACCTATCTGGCTGGATATTTATATTTTTTACGGCATTTTTATTAAACCTGTGCAAGAGTAGCTGTGAATACAGTTAATGGAGGTCTGAATAAAAAAACACACATCAATGGAATCCTATATGGTGGTCCAAATGTTTTTCAACAGGTGGGAAAATCAAACGTTGCACAGTTACTTTTATCTGCACAGCATGATCACTGACCTACATACTATTCTGTTTTATTTATTAAAATGTTTTAATATGCATCTACCTCATTCTGACTGAATCCATGGAGCATTAGTGTCTCGTAGCTATATTAAATCTTTATTTTTTTCCAGGTTACACACATGTAATTTTCAGCAGTGACCTGCAGTGTGCCTGGCATGCTGCATGTCTGCAAAAACTTTAGTGCAAACTTTGCTCAGAATTAACTACAAAAGGGTTTATTAATCCTGTGAGTGAGGCTTTTTTTCCCCCTTCCTCTTTTTTTTTTCCAAAAGTAAACAATGGCCCTTAACACTCAAATTAACACAGATTGGGATTTGATGTGCCGTGTAGCCAGATGGCTTGCTCACTCACTCTCTGGCGGGCTGGCAGTGCAGCTGAGGACGAAGGCACTTCCAGAGCGGATTTGAAAGAATCTAGGCCAGAGAGAGTGGGGCTGCTCTCTCGGAGACTAGCCGCCAGTGCTGTCATGTTTTAGTGCACATTTTCTATTTGAGGAAGAAGCCGCTACATAGAGAGATGTGCAGGCTGTGTGTGTGCGCGTGTGTGTGCAGTGACTGTAAGAGGAGGAATGCCTTGATAGAAATAAAGGAGAAGGAGACTCATCTTAGAGCTCTGTAAACAAGCTTGTGGAAAAAATAAATTCCATTCTGAATTTTTCTCCTGTCCACCTACAGTATGTGCACACATCATTGTAGATTCTGGAAGAGTGATGCTTGGAGAAGTCAACATTATTCATATAACTGAGGGGGATAAATAATAGAAATACTTTTGTGAAGTGTAACACCAAATTATGCAAAAATAGCAGATAGAATCCTGATATATAGACCAAAATATACACGCATGAAGTTGATGTGTGAGACAGTATACTGTATGCATCAATGTACAGCACCGGTGTAGAGATCAGCACTTTCCTACACACTGTAGCGCAGATATTCAAATGCAACTTTTAGAGCTAGTCATTATTCAAAAGCCGAGGCTCCATCTGGAAAGTGGCAAACTTGGCTGTTTTCCTGGTGTTGCTGTGGAGGAAAACTGGGTCTGTGTGAAATTGCAGGACTCCTGATACTTTTGCTAAGGTGTAAATTTGTCTGGCTTTGATGATCATTTTCTTCACAGCCTCGCTATTGCCAACGGGAAAGGGTTAAAGTTGTCACAAGACTTAGAAAACTTTTCAGGTTGTGAACACGAGTCTTCAGCAAGTGATTGTAAAAAAGAGTGAGCACAGAGAGGAAGGTAAGATTAGGAGAAGTAATATCATACTTGCCGTGCAAACTGCAGACTGCACTGGACAAATGTACTGATTTGGACTGTTTGAGCATCACTCATCTTCTGATATCAGATTAAATGATTTCACCAAAAGCAGCCATGAGTGGATTTCAATTTCCTCAACATCTTTCCTGGATGTTTGACAGCAGAAAGTCAAACTAGTATAGTTTTTTGTTTAACAGGAGAGGACAGGAATAACAAATCTTCTCGTTATTAATAATAGTGCTGATTATTTTCTTCATTAATCCATTATGATGTCAGAATAAAATGCAGATCCCTAATTCCTAGAGTCCATAATGATCAATTTCCATTTCCAAAATCCATCAATTTGCTTTATTTTGTCGAGACAACAGACTCAAATCAAAATATATATAGTTAACACTGATATAAAGCAGAGAAAAGCTGCACTTTTATGCTCTTATATATTCTTAAAGCATACACTGGTAAAAACACAGGTGACTTAAGAATGAAATTAAAACATTTTGGCATGAAGTAAACAGAAAAAAGACATGAAAACAAGTAGTGGGCACAATTAATCCATATAGTGACAATATATGGAAACTGCTCCTATAGGATTATATTGATAAATCTAAGGAATGACTACGTTTAAGGCCTTTTTAGGGGTAGAAATCTTAATCCTACAGTATATTAAAATCCTGTCCTCCATTAGGTCCTTTTGTTTTCCATAGAGAATATTTCTAAAACATGTCAAAATGGCTCAATAACCAAAGAACAGGGCACATCAAGCTTAACAGCAGATTCACATTAATTACAAACTGGCAAAGTTGTTAATATAACTCTGCACTCAAAGCCAGGAGTCTGTGTGAATGGCCTGAAGTGCCAGACAACACCTTCTGTTTCGATCGATGGCCATCAGCATGCACACCCTCTTACACAAGCAAGGCTGCTCTGCTAAATATACACAGCAGCCTCTACTGCCTGAGAGGAATCTCCTCTTACAAACTAACTTTTATTTTTATTTTTCTATTCTTTAGCAACCTAATTATCTCTGTGTGTTGAGGGCTGCAGATGTGCTTCCAGCGTCTCAGAGGAATTTTGCTTATTTTTAAGATTAAAATTAAGACAAAGTAAAAAGGAAAGTTCTCCAGTACAAAGGAACAAAACCAGGCTCTTATGAAGAATGTCTTTTTGTTTTTGAGGCAAATGAAACGGTGATGTAGAGGATAAATTAGGAACATATGTTGTGTTCTGACACTGTGAAAATCAAACACGATTGAATTGGGTTATCTGTAATGAGTAAACACATTTCCCCTGAACACTATACTTAGCAAAGCTGTAGCCGGTTGTTTTGGTGTTTCCTGTAAAATGAAGGATATAAAACTGTTCATTATAAAACAGTTAATTAGCTGACCACATTGCATGATTGTCCCCGTTTGCGCTGTATGTTAAAGAACAACTTTGCATGTCTCACAGATTTACAACTTTACATTGTAAGTCCCTTGAGTTGCGCCAGAGCCCGTCTACGAAGAGCCTGGGCACTCCTATACGCCCCCATTGTACCGATTTTGGTTGTAGTTCATGAGACATCCACTGGGGGTGATCTTCGCTTGTCGTTGAAATATCGCATTATTGTAGATTCCACAAGTTCAATATAGATTATGGTTCAAAAGTCAAATGAGTGAGTACTTATGTCCTTTCGATTTCTTACAGTTTGAGCCGTTTGTTGGCCAGTACGCCAGCATTCTGCTAATGAATGCTGATTGGTCAGGGACGGACTTGCGACTGATTACGACCAGAGACCCTCTTGTGGCATCTGAAGCTTAAACATTATCTTAAGGAGGACTTTCCGTCGAAGTTATTTTTGCGTACTGTATTTATATTATATATATATATATATTATACACATTGCATGATTGTCCCCGTTTGCGCTGTATGTTAAAGAACAACTTTGCATGTCTCACAGATTTACAACTTTACATTGTAAGTCGGTGGACCTTGAGTTGCGCTCCAATGTTATCTTGATGATGCATTTTGGGATTTTTTTCTTGCCAAGGGGTTGGATGGAAAGATCAACCACTCTCATGTCTGTACAGTAAATATGACGCAACGGCCTTCAGATGTTAGCCTAGCTTAGCATAAAGACTGGAAGCAGGGGGACGTAGCTAGCATGACTCCGTCTTTAGGTAACAAAAAAATGTGTTTACGTCTAAAATTCACAAACTAACACATAATATCTTGTTTGTTTATTATTTTGTGTGGGTTGAGGGTATGTGCAGAACTATGTCTTGGATGTGAGCATTGACTTCTCAGAGTCTTTTGATCACCACAAAGTTTCTAGGTATAAAATTGATATTGTTACTTTTGAACAGCGCCTGAGGATTGTCGTTTCTCCCTGTTTTAAGTATTTATACTAAGCTAACTGGCTGACGGCTGTAGTTTCATATTGAGAATATAGGCATATTTCCCTAAATAAGAACTATTGGCTGTTGTATTGTTGTGAGTTAAGCTAACTATAGAAAGTTACTAATATTTCTGTTTTCTTCATTGAATAGATTTTTCATTACCATATGAGACTTAATGTTGACTTAACAAATCCTCTTTCTTCCTTTAAACATAGACTTTATTTCTTCCAAGTGGCTACTGTGCATATTGAGAGAGCAACATGCTTTAAAATCATGTTATCTGAGGATTAGAAAACCCTGGCATCTCTACTTTTATTATTTAGTATTTTCTTAAAGCCCCCGGAACAATCTGCTGGGGTTGTTTGCCATAAAGAACAAAGCAAGAAGGTCCCTTTGAAAAGCATTTACCCTTTCATTCTCTCTACTGTACCAACTCTGCACTGGTGGAGTTTACAGACGGGAGAGGATGAATACTTTCATGTGGATTGTTTGGTGGGTGAAATCCGCAGAGGACTTGGTATGGGTGTCGATGCTGTTGTGTGCAGTGAACAAGTTTTTCATACATTGAGGAATACTTGTGTGAAAAAGTTTTAAAAGTAAACTAGACTTTCTCCTTTGGTAGCAGCCGTAGCTCAGTTATCATGCTGGAAGGCACTTCGGATTAAAGAAGGATGGAACTCTGAGAGGAAAAAGGAAAACTGCACCTTTGGTGTCTGTTAACAAACATAATTCACAGGGCCGGGCCCAAAGTCCTCCCAGCAGGGAACACTTGTTGTGATTTGTGGAGTGAGAGCATAACAGAAATACTGGTCTCCGTCTAATTCAAGAGTATGAGTTGTATTGTAATTGGCTTGTTAAAGGTTCAGTTCATCCCGAAAAAGAAAAAGAAAACTTATTTTTTTGTTGTTTTTGTTCCCGTGATGTGTGTGATACTTTCAAAACAGAATAGGTCTATGTGGGTCACCCAATCATCTATATACAATAACATCACTCTTCTGATTCAGAATGCCAAGAAAAAAATCTAAAAGTTACCGACATCATTGGGATTTATACAATTATATCCCAACTAAAAGTGAGAGGGTAGTTTTTGTACAGTTGCATCTTATTGTTTGTGTTTATTTATTATTGTTGAGAGACATAACTCTGTTTGGGAATTTTATATTTTTTCCATTGGATGAATGAGGAGTTTTATTTTGCTTATGCATTGTTTATTGGACATTAAAAACCTACTTTAAATTTGGTTTAAAATATGCAGCAGAAGAGCAGAAGCAGGGGGAGTAGATATATTATTTAACCATTAAAAGTTCATATAGCCATAACTGGCAGTGACAGTATTATATCCACGCAGCTCCAAGATCTACATTATCTGTCAAGCACTTTTTCAGTGCTTCTCCTAATTTTTCAACATGCAGATACAGTATATGGTTAACAATGGATTAAAAGAGCCTCAGTGCAAATAGCCAAATTATTAGCAGTTGGTGGTAAATTAAACTCTTTCATAAGGGACAGTCACACCCAGACTTTCCAGTGATCATGGCAGCATTGAATCATATATCTTTTGTCCTCCATGCCATGCCATCTTCATTTACAGTCAGAAGGCGTGCATTTAAAAACACCAACAGCACTGACAGACTGGGATATTAAATCCCAAACACGGTTTCTCACTGTCACGTTCTCAGTTGAGTTCTTGGTGCAAAGCCAACATTTATACTTTTCCACATGGATCATTGCAATCAGATGCGAAAAAAGGGCAAATTGCAGTCAGCTGCACAACATCATGGGCCTGTTTGCGCTGTAATTTCAGTAGTTCAATATCTTTTGTGAATCAGGCCTTGAGATGAGGCAGATAGCGGTTGCAAGTGACACACAAGTCATGCTGCTATCAGCGAACAGAATCCTTTCATTGTGAATTTGCTGGTCGGTAGCAGGTGTATTAGTAGTTATAGAAGTGTCCCAATTATTTTTGATAATCCACAGACCTCAATGTCAACAGTTTTCGTTCTAACTATTTTCTACCACAGAAATAGTTCCTTTCCTGGAAACGATGAAGCTCTTGACTTTTTATAATGTAGTTCTTCAATGTCACGAGCACCGCAAACAAATTTCATTCAACTTTTCAGCTTTATAAATCCAAATATATGTGGATGCTGAGCTTTTATCTTTTTATAATCCATGATGTTCAGAGATTTCGAAGGTGCAGTAAACTATCTGCATTTTAATAACCAATACCTTCTTCTTCATTAACACCCGCTCTTCTGCCATGTTTTGTGCATCCTCAGTCCCATTCTGACCTACAGGAGCATATTGCTACATGAATTATCTCTGATTGCCTGTGTAGGAGGGACATTTACAGTAACGAGGAACCTGGGAACAGGATTTACTGTTCCTTATGCCCTCCAATGACATTACTTGAAGTGATGATGATGACACTCATAAATTGGTCCTGATGGCCCGCAAAAAGATAAAACCTGCATTGGATTTGTTTTGCACACTGCTGGCCCACCAAGGGTTGCTTGATAAACCATTTCATCACTTTCAATTAGACCATTGCAATGTGACTTCTGTGATAAAGTATTACAGCAAATTGCGTCAAATGCCTTCATCCACTGTCAACGTTGAATGTTGTCTTTTGGGAGGAGTATTCATGGGAATATCCCCCACTCTACTAAGTTGTTTTCGGCCTGTCACTCTCCATCTCCTGTAGAGGCATCAGTCCTCATCTACACTGTCATCATGGCACATGTTCCATTTACCACGCATTAATCTCACTCAGCTTCACATCATTCTCTTTTCACTTGTCCGTTGGGAAACAACGACACAAAAACTTGCTCTGCTTGCCAAAATGCGCTGTGGCTGTGGCGCTAAACGCAAAATGGGAACTTATAGCAGCAATCAAAATTTGGAATCACTCACAAATGGTATCAGTGTTCCAAATTTAGGAGCTTCACAGTATACACCAAACTCAATATTGCAGTGTCCCAGCTAGGCCTTTATAGACTTGTCTCAATGCTCCTGCGCTAACCTTTTGATAAGCCCTGGAGACAGTGTAAATTAAAGGCATTAAATCTTGATTTGGTGGTGCATGAGGGCGCTCATGGAGACATCCCCTTCACAGTCTAGTGGTCAGGGTGGAGGTGTGTGGTGGTCAGCGCAGACAGGTCATCCCACAGTGGTGACGGATGGCTTTCATCAAGGGGCCCCTGGGCTCACTGGGGAAATGTACATGGAGGCCGCTGCCAAAGGAGCTGATATTTATCTACCAGCAGCCCCTCTAGCCACGACGCAGGAAGAGCGAGGCAAAGATGGAGGGTTCAGCGAGGAAAGCCACAGAAGAGTGGTCACTTCTGTATTAGTATTAAAAGCTATAATTGAACAACTCCTGCCTGCATTGTACACATTTGGGAATACTGGCAAATGCAACGTGGAAAGGAGATCTAATTTTAAGTGCAATTTCAGCTCAGAAACATGTATTTCGTACAGCATGCCTCCCAGAAGCCCCTCGCTGCTCTAATTCAATAGCAAATGGAGACATCATGAGATTGAAATGAAGCAGATTAGCGAAGGCACAGCTGATTTTAAAGCACTGATTAAGGGAGATGTGCCGTGCTCGTTCTGGGATCTATTCCCTCACTATAGACCTGCCTCAGCTTGGGCTGCCATTAATATCCCATGAGGCACTGGGGCATGCTCCTGGCCAGAAGCCAGATTCCCTGTTATCTGTTTAAACCATTTTACAGGCTATTTCAAGAGGAGGGAACTCACTAGCCATGCCTCTCAGCGCTGTTATGGCAACAGTCCAGTTCAGTTTGAAGGGTAACTTTGGTATTTTCCAACCTGGAGCCTATTTCCCCATGTTTGTGTGTCTAAGTGACTAATGGGGACAACATCCGTCCAGTATTGAGCATAAACACATCAGCCACTAAAAGCTGCTTGTTTTTGCCACTGACAGGCTCTGATTGTTATTATAAGAGTTTATTATTGTGTCATGTGACTTGTTGCCGCAAGACAACAGAGTAAATGTGAGGGATAGTTGTAAAGAGGAGTGCTGGTGTTGTGAGTTTGATGTGTTGGAGTACAGAAGGCATAGCTACGTGTTACCGAGAAAAAATGTCAATGTCATGGCTGAATATTTAGCTGATTTAGACAATGTGGATGCCACTTTACTTAGAGCGGGACTTGGTTAAACACAACATCAAAAGGACGGTATCTAGCAACAGGTAACGAAACATGTTGTATTTCTCTGTAGGGTCCTTTTGGCAAGGTTGTCAGACACTTATGATAACAATCTGAGCCTGTCAGTGGCAATAACAAACATTTTCAGTAAACGTACATTGACCGTGAGGAATGGCCCCGAGGAATTACATTACAGCCCGTTTAGCGGCTGCTGTCTGCAGCGTTCTCACTCAATACTGGACCAATTTAAAAATAAAAAAATAAAATAAATAAAAAACATGTTGTCCCCATTAGTCACTTAGGGGTCCAGGATGAAAAATACAGAAGTTACCCTTTAAACATAACATAGGTGACCCACTGTTGCCTTGAACTGAGCTCAAGGCTGTACTCTAATGACAAAGAACCCTAAAACATGCATAACTTATAGCTAATATATGAAATATAATATAAAAAACAGATTTTGTAATATCAACATTATCAAGCTCTGGTTCGCCGTCATTTTTATTCATCACAAGGTACGCTTATGCAAGTGCTGCCTGTCTGATACAGTAGAATTAAATGGTCATTAGGAGAGAAACTTGAGTAACTCTAATTTGAATTTGTTCAATCCTTATCTCTTTTACCGCTCCTAAATATAGCATCCCTTAATCCTTGGTAGCTGTGTAATTGTTGCAGGATTGGAAATGCAGGGAGTCCAATATGTAAATGCATATGAATAATGTGATGTTAATGAATGGCACCTAGGTTAATAAGACTTTTCAGGCTGCCAAGCCCACAGTAGTGTAAAACTTAAAGGCGACTGAGACTAGCTGTTAATATTCATTCCCTTCATCAAACTGATTTTTTTAATTATAGAAAGTTTGTCTTGTTGCAACATAAAATGGTTATTTATGGACATCTATGATGATTATACAGTTAATTCATTTAATTAGCAGTTGTGTTACATATCAATATGAGATCCTTGGTTTGAGCCCATTTCTGATTTGCTGTAATTCCAAACATCCTCTTCTTAGTTAGCACTCTTTTCTTAGCCATGCTATAGTGGCTAGAGATCGCTGGTCTGTCTTTTCATCCAACACCTTGGATCACATTAAAATAACAACTGGATGGGTGATCTTTGAAATGTGTACGGACATTCATGATACCCAGAGGATGAATCCTACTGACCTAGTGATTCCCTGACTTTTCACCTATCCAGTAGAGTATCTCTACATTTATTATATTGAATGGCACAACTTGTTAAGATGTTTCCAAGAGGATTAATTCCATTGTCTTTGATGATCTTATTTTTCCTCCACCACGAGGTTGACATTTGTGGTTTTGAGTGAAATAATATATTGTATGTATTGCTGTGATATTTGGTAGAGCTATGCATGTTCCCAACAAGATGAAAATAGATTTCCTTAACTTTACAGCCAACCCCAAGAATTTAACTTGTCTAATACTTAAGTTTAGAACAGAAAGACTCAATATCTTGCTGCTTGAACAAAGTTCTGGGAAATGTGTTTTAACATATTTACAAGCAGTTAAGAAATGACCCAACTACAAATTGGGCTCTGCACAATTAAAATATTATGACTGAACTCTTGGCTGTGAACCGTTACATGTATTCACTTTGACGTTACTGTTTGTCGTTTCTTTGAGAATCTTTTCTAATTTAAATACTGTACCCTTGCAGTTCCTGTAAATCATGTGCCTGTAATTAAGGCACATGGACATGACAACTCTTTGACCACCTCAGAACTTACTTTGCAAAGTCAAAGTGGCAATTGTCCGGCCTCTTATACGAATAGTGCTAATTGACTTTCATGGTTCAATGACTGAACGGTATAGCTGACTTAATGATGAGAATTTAATTGCGTCCTTTTATATTTGCTGCTTTAAATATTTTGTCCACTACATTAAATTGATCCATCAAGAATATTTCATGATAAGCCCTGAAATTAAGATGCACAGTAAATAAATAAGATGTAATTTATGCCAAACAAGATTTTCATATTCACTTAAAGGAGACTAATCTATGTCATGATGTTATTTAGACTGACTGAAGAGGCTTAGATCATTTCAGTTTGATATTCTGCACTTTGCTGAGTCCTGAGGTACTGCTTACAGCTGCATATGTTCTTGGCTTTTTCTGTAACCAGTGTGAATGGTTACACCTTACAGAAGCTGTTTAAAAGAATATGTCAAGAACATTATCCCAGAAATCCTGTGAACAAACAAGGCTAAGAACTTTTGTGTAATCAGCAGGTGAATATTTGAATGTGTCACTGTATATATATATTTTTAATGACAAAAGTAAGAATATTATGAACTTTAACGTAAAATGCTTCATGCTCTAACACAGTTTTAGTTTGACTCCATACATGTTTTCGAAAAAAAAATGCTTTGAATTTAAAATTATGATATTTTCACAAATACAGCTTATTTTTGTTGTGGGCTGCACAGATTCTTCATTAGTATGTCACTGTAATGGGTGGAGGAGTGACAAGGGAGTGCATATTCTGCATAGTTATTGTACTACTTACATTATCTGGATCACCAAAATAGTCAGATTTTCTTTTCAAGAGACACACATTGTGATGCTGCTATACCCTTAAGAGAATTAACATTAATGCAAATGTAAAGCAATAATGAACATTGTATTTTTCGTCTTAATCCAAATGAAAATGCAAAGATGTTAGTAATGTCAGAAAACAGCCCAGCAGCCCACACGTGCATAGACATGCACATAGCACACAAACACACACTTGCACAACCACACACAGATACAGATAGCAAAATACCTACCTATTAGAGACAATAGATGGACACACAGACAGACAGACATGGGCACTATGTGAAAGAAAGCAGACGTGGTGTAAATCTTATTTTGTAACAAAAACTTCCAACAAATTTAAAATACGTTTTTTTTTTTTTTTTTCCTTTTAGAGATATTGTTTTTCTAATATGGAATCAAAAATCACGTCCCCAAAGACTTTTTCTAAAGGTTAAGGTTACAGTTTACGTCTAGGGTCAAATAAAATGACCCTGGACGGATTGGGTGTAATAAGATGTCCTCACAAGTATACTAAAGTACAGGTTTTGTGGGTTTTTTTGTGTGTGTGGATGTGAATACTGTGCTTTATATGCTGGCTGGTGTGTGTACTGTACGCGTCCATGCTGGTGGGTGGCAAATTCTGCATTCGAAGCCAGAGAGTCTGTGCGCCCACTAACATGATCACTTGACAGGACATGCAATTCTATCTTCAAAGAGGTTTTAAGATCCTCCGAATCTCCATGAAGTCGCGTTTTTCCCCACTAATTATGTCATCAGCGCCAATATGGTGAAATCACATGTTAAATCTGACTCCTTAAAGATTGGACTGAGAAAAAGGTTTTTGCAACACCACAAACTTTTCATCAAAATAGTAGACTATGTGTGGATTTATAATGTTATTTACATATGGTAATATAGTTAATTACACTTACATATTTATCTACATACTTCCGATGTTCCTTCATCTCTTCCTTCATTTTTTTCCTTCTTTAGTAAAAGGCTTCCCAATTAAGGCAAATGTAAGTATGATGTCTTATGCTCTCTTCTTGTAGGTGTGTTAAGCAGTGAGTTTAGCCTAGCATAGGTGAATTCATGGATATAGTGGGATCAGTAACAGCTCCTCTTGAGGAGGAAATTACATATTTTCCAACCGACCTTTCCCTAATAGCCGTGGGGCAGCTGTGGCTCAGGGGATAGATAGGGTCATCCTTTAATCACAAGGTTGGCAGTTCAATCCACATGTCGAAGTGTCCTTGAGCGGGACACTGAACCCCAAGTTGTGCCCTGAGCGCTTCACAGCAGTCCATTGCTCCTAAATGCTTAGGATGGGTCAGATGCAAGCAACAACCTCCAATGGTGAGAAATTAAGTCAATGTTGAAGTGCCAAAAATGCAGTCCCTCAAATGGCAACCTGAGGCTGGCTCCAACAGCGATTCAATCCCCATGAATTTAGCAAAACAGGGCTTAGCAAACAGTCATTTCTACAGGTTAGTTAAAGTAATTAGTAACAATTAAATTATTGATACGGTCCACAGTTGGTAAACTTTACTATGATCTATGTTGTCATTTATCTGACAAGCAGCTACTTGGGGTTGTATGAGTAACATCTGTAAACTGGTGACATCGATGGATACAGTGGTTCACCTACTGTTCCTAAATAAAAGTTTGTAATTAAATTATTGTGTTTTGCTTTACAGAATAAAAATATATGAAATCATTAAGAAACCACACTGTCTATTTGATGGACACACATACAGTAGCCTATCATCAAAGAGTGATGAAATAAATAATGATTTATTCCATTACTCAGTTAGATCAAACTCTAACAAGCAGTGTAGATTAACATGTAGATCCAAAGTCTAGGTTGTAACTGTCACACGCATCTCTAATCACCCACCTCGGCTCATTACCGACTCTCAAATGTTACCCCTTGCTGTCTGAGTGAGACCTTGAACCTTCTCTCCCAATAACAGGAGGCCATCTCCATAATTACAATACAGAGGGAGACAATGTGCCATGCATCAAACTCACAGCCCTCAGATTGTTAAAGCACATACTGTATGTCAGCTGTTGAATTTGACCCAAATCCAAGGCTCCCCGGTAATGAAACAGGGGGATGAGGGGTGAGTCAGCCACTGGCCTTTGTTAATTGCATGTCTCACATCGTCCTGGCTGGGACAGTTAATTGGAAAAGATCAAGGGGATTTGCAGTGTTAATGAGCTTCCCGTGAACCCAAGTCATACTTTGGATACCACAGGAGCCTTTTCCGTCTCCCACATTCAACGACCCGTCTGTTGGAGCAAAACTTTTCATTTCTGGAGAGACGTGGTCGTGGCTGACTACTGCCTCATCTCCTGTGTTTGGAAGCATCGGCTCTGAGGGGAATAGATGGTCTATTATAAGCACAGCACAGTTTAAGCAGAAGTAATCAGTCATTTTGATGTCAATGTGCGTTCAACATGCATTATGTTGTATTCCTAGGTGCTATACGCCTTCAAATACAGCATATGCTCGATGGAAAATGGTGGAAAAGTGGAAAAATAAGTAAAACTGTAAGAGCAAATGTGCTTCTGCACAACATGCAGACATCGAATAGCAATATTTGTGATGTATATTCCTGTCATATAATGTTAGAAATACTATTAAACACACTGTGCTTCTTGAAAACCCTAATTTAAGTCCCCTATTAATGATGCTGTTACCATTAGGAATCTCTGCCCTGTGTATTTTGATTATGCCACTGTCTGCATCTGTCTACTCTGATAAAGAAACCACATCATAGGTAATGAACCATATCATAGAGAGAAAAATGCTTACCTGTACTTTCCCCTCATTTCTTGATCTTTTTTTCAGAAGACATTTTTACTTGACATTGCCTGACACTTTCTAAATGAGCAACCCAGTCACCAGAAACAACTTTGGCGTTGTATGTTTTTTGCAGACAACAGGATACGTTGAATGTTGATGTTTCTGAAACCAAAAAAAGGTTTCATAAATACGTTTCATATTAGCCTCATATCACGCTTGCAGAAACTCACAATGACACTAATACTGCTGTATTCATTTGTTCTTCCTATCTGAGCTAAAAGCACACACGAACAGTACAACTACAGTTTCTCTCTAATATCCGAGTTGTCTCAGAGCATGGCTGTAAATTTACAGAACATGTATATCCAGGTACAAGAATAAGAGCTTTACTGCCCCGAGGGAGTTACAGTGCTAATATGCAGTTGGCCCTATAAATCATAGAGCACTCTGACTATACAATCAATCCTCAGCTTAGTGTTGACTCAATCTGTCACCTCCTCGGCCAACTGCACGGCAAGACATTCAGACACATTGATGGTGAAAGTTCTGGTTGAAATTGGTTGGTGTGCAGTTGAAATGTTCACATCAATATTCAAATTTAAAGCTATTCGATTTTGGCTCACTGATATTATTCGTCAAAGTAAAAAACACAAAAACTCCATCTTTTATACCCTGGTGTCACCAGGGTGATATCACTGAAGCCATGGAGTTTAAAAGACATAGTTTCTGAGTCAAGGAAGATTGTATGAAAGGTTGCATTTTGGGAAGTGTAGTATCCAGTTTGAGGAACGTGACGCGAGTCAGGATGTCACAGCTTCTGCTGCATCAAATTTTTTAAATATTTGAATTAAGGCTCCAAACTCTATGGAAGAGCAAGTACTCTGAGGATTGAAGTAAATCCACAAAATTTAACAATGATGTGTACATACTCACATGCATTAGTCGGTGCAGTCCAATACCCGAACATTGATGTTCTGCATTTGACTCAACTTTTGGCTTTATTTTACTATGAGCTAATTTTTGTCTGAGTAAAATAACTACCAAAATTTTTGTAAAAGAACCTACAGATATTTTAAGCATTTATTGGCTAAAACACTGTTTTTTCTACTACTAGCTAACTAGATTCATCCTGCTGTCCATACAGCTGTATGACAGTGAAGTATGGGTGGCTATCATTCATGCAAACATTCATTGATAAATGGGACAAACATTTAGTTTAAGATGAAGGTCTACAAATCCAGCCTCACTGAGGCAAACCTAAATCTTCAGAGCTCAGCTTCAGTGATGAGTTGTAGGCTGGCTTTGCAAGGTTGCTGCAAATTAGTCCTCGGTGTAAATGCTCCAAGCAAGACATGGAAATCTTTCCCTTACACTCTAAAACAAGAGCCATAAACACTGGTAGCACCTTTACAAAGCCGACCATAAGTCTGTCAAACACAAAGCTTTATTCAGCAACACCCCATCTCCCAATAAAAACTCTTTAACTCAATCTACCTTGCATCTCACAAATAATTCTGACATCAGATGCTAAGACAATAACTCTCTAGCACAAATTCAATAACTTAGTGTTAAACTGTGGAATCAGACACAAAATTATAAAACAAACAAATTGTATTTACAACTACATTAAAATATAGCTTGAAATCTTAGAATAACAAATCCTAGATAAGTATTTCTCTGTGGCATTTGGACTGCCAATGCTGAGTTATCTGTGTATTGGTTGTAACTTATGTTTTAGACTACCTGCACACACATAAAGATGCATAAACATGCTATATGTATAGGGATGGCAATCATACATATTTCTGCCCACTGTAGCACTTGAAATCAACAGTGATTGACATTTATATACCATAAAAGGTAGTATTACTAATTAAAGATTAAAAAGAATGGCAGATGATCTAAACATTTCCTGTTTTAAACAATCACAGAAGGCTTTCCAGATATGTTATGGTGTTGGAGATGCATTCAGTATGTACAGCATGTTAGCTCTTACGGATACGTTTTGGGGAAAAGCACTGAATACGAGTTATCAACTGACAGTCAGTGACCTGCTGGTGAACAAAGGGAAGCAATTAGAAAGTGAAAGATGGAGTCTATTGTAATGAGATGGTAAAAACCAAGACAGACCAAAGAGGAGCGTTCAGTTTAACATTTGAAGTCTTTATTTGTCATATGCACAACCATTGCAGTGGAGCAGTTGCAATAACATTCTCGAAGGCTCCTTCAAGCAATGCCACTACAAAAGAAAAATATGCAAGGAAAAGTAAAAAAAAGAATCCAACAGAAAAACCACAAAATAGTGCAAAAGTTAAAATAATGGAATAGAATAGAACAGAGTATGAAAAATGACATGAAATGTAATAATGTGATAGTGGTACTGAAGAGTTAAGAACACATGTAACCGGACCAAAGTGACATTTCCTGGTGCGTTTACATTCTGTTTAATAGGCTGCAACTGAGCAGCTAATTAGCAAGCTAGCCTGCCAACTGACGTTAGTGCATTTTTCACCGGTGAATGTTTATTTGGTGACTCATTCAACTAGTTACAGTAAAATGTACGACAAGATGTGGGTTCATGTTTGTGAGTTAGATAAATAAAGAGACTTTAGCAGGGAAGCTGTTTGTTGTTGTTCAAAGTCTGTGGCTCTAGTGTTGTGTAGCAGGCTGCCGTCTGGCTCAGTGCGACTGCCTGCTCTGCTAATGAAAGGATGCTGACCTTGCTGCTTCAAGCAAGATTTGATAGGTTGTCGTCAAATTAAGGCAAAACTAGGCGGCGCCATCATGAAACCAAAAAATATACAATCTAAATTTCTCCCATTTGGTTTGGGATTTATTTCTCAAAGGAAAACACAGGACAAGAGATTTCAAAGCAGAGAGGTTTGCTGTAGCAGGCAAAAACAAATCTAATTTCAGTTGGACTTTAAACATTCTGGTTGAAGCCAGAGCCTAAACCATCGTCATCATGGGTAATTCTAAGCTGTTTCGGCAAACTATAAATGCTGTCATTTCTTCTGAATTTCATGTGTGACTTTGTAATATATGGATGTATTGCTTTCACTAAATGGCTGATTCACTCTGACTATTCCAACAGCTAATGCTGACTTCATTAGATAACAAGATGTCAGACAAAGAAACCACTTTCAGAAACTACAGTGACTCTGATCTAGAAGCCAACTTTTCCTGGAGAACTCACGCCACAATGTTTCCTTTCGTTTAAAAACCACCTATCCCAATGTGGACATTCCTTGAAGACAATGTGTGTCTGTCTTCCTGCCTACGATAGAGCGGAGTGGGGGGATTTACATCAGTCAAAGAATAACACAGAAACTATTGATACCAAGCTTTTTAAAATTTGGTTTAATTCTGCCAACAGTTATATGACCCTTGGAAAGTCAGCTGTCAGCTAGGAAACACTGTCGGCAGATTGCCAAGAAAGAACTGTACTCCGCTTAGTGCTGCAGCCCTGGGGATGGTTGTAGTGGAGGACACACCATTAACGGATCGCAGCACACACAGGCTTGGACTCAATCACACTGTACAGTCACGTTGATTTGAAATATTCAAGCCACTGCTCTTGCCTGTCTATTAATATATACTTCAACCAAAGCTCATGGTGCTCTGGGGATGCATGTGACTTTTACTGCTGTTGGCTCATTTAGACTCAAGATGGCCACAAAAATAAAAAGTACAATATTTGTAGTCCATACTGTAAAATGAGATAGAGTAGATGTTAAATGATCTTCACTACAGTCTTTGCATAATTGCATCTTACGTTATGTGATCAGTAATGCAAGAGAAATAGAAGTAGAACTTGAAAGATTAAAGGGATATTCCACCTTAATCTGCATTGATGAACAGCATGGTGTCTCAATAAGAACAGACATTTTGGAAGCCAGAGACCGAATGGATTCCGACTTTGGGAAAGTTACAAATACAGTATTGACTTGAACATCGTAAGAATTAAGTTTTGAGCTCTAGTAACTCAGCCACTATGAAAACGGAGGCTATGGGTCACCTGGCAGCATTTTTGGACTGCCTTTCTCACTCCCATTATGCTGACATGGGTGACAGATGCCAGCTCTCCTGCCAAAGGCCGCATCACTCCTTGCACCCCCCCTTCTCCCCCCCTCCGCCAACCACCCATTACGGCTGCTGGAAATGCAGCATACATGAATCACGCTGCAGCTGTCACAGCTCCCTGGCCCCAACCTAATTAAACAATTAGGGCATTTGGTTAACAATCAGTCACCGTCAAAGGACAAATGTGGGCTAAACGGAGTCATTCATATGATGCTGCAGAGAGTGAAAAGAAAATGGGCTCAGATGATATGAATCCAAGAGAAATGTGTTTCTTTTCTTTTTTTTTTTTTTACAATCTGACTATCTGACAGTAGGGCTGTCAAATTGGCCAAAAGGTCTACGTCTCCAGTCTGATCTTGAGCACATGGCTGATGGATGCTGATTTGTGAACATGACATAACGTGACACTTCCTGTTAGGAGATGGTGTCACTTTCTTTGCGGCCAACTTCTCTGCCATTATTAAGGTTGTTATTGAATTATCTGTTTTTTCTACTTTTCAATTTATATGTATGTGTTTTTGAGAATATTCGTTGACAGTGATGGTTCTGCAGAGAAAACCCCTAATGGCTGAGATATTGATCAGTATACAAGCATTGTCACGTCTGTAGTAAACTATTTGCCCACCATCGGCAATCTGAAACCATGAATAAGGAAATGAGGGACGGCAGATTTCTGCTCGGGTTTGTACATCTCCTATATAAACATTTTTAAACCACATTTTAAATATATTTGAAATGGGCAAGAAAGCACTCAGAGAGCAGATATCCATCAATGCCAATCTTCCAAGTTAGCAAATACTTTCAGAGTCAACATTGTACCATACCAAAAAGTAGCTAAAATGTACCCTGATGGTTGTGTTAGGGGAAAGGTCGTGAGGCCACCAAAATCATCCAGTTTCTTCCTGCTGGGAACACAAAGGTCTACAACAAAAAAGCATGTGCTTATGACTGAGGGTTCAGGAGATGCACTAATTTGAAAATTGAAATGTTGGACTGGTGGAAAGGTCACCGAAAATCATCATGTTTCTTTTGTTGGATTGAATGTACATGGCAAATTTTAGACCAATCCGGCAGTAAGTGGTGGAAATATCCTCGTCACAGTCAAATAAAACACAGACGGACAGAGGCGATATCATCGCCGCTGCTCCCTGGCAGAAGTGATGAATAAATCCAATAATGCAGAAATGCCATTTGACATTAAAAAAAACTGTTAACAATTATTTTAGTGTGACTTCAGTTCAAGACAGTTACGAGGGTTTTAACCAGACTGACTACACAGACTCGAACTCAGTGACCCATGTTTCCCTGTGTGTAGGTCACTAGAGGTGGGGAGTGGGAGAGAATGAGAATTACTATGGAGGCAGAGAGGCAAACAGTGATGGTGTGGGAGGGGAGAGAGAAAGAGACCAGACACAGACAGAGAGAGAGAGATTTTTTTTTTTACTGCAAACAGGCCTAGGGGATTTAATCACAGTAAAACACTGAACTCTTATTGGGGGTATCAAAATTTTTTATGAGAGCAGCTGTGCCAAACTGTAGCACCACAACAGTGTCCCAGTCCAGGATAAATCAGCAGTAGTCCTCCAGATCACCTTATGTGCCTCATTTAAACCCCAACCACTGTGCAACTGGCAAGGGATGTTTTGCAAGGAAGCAGTTACAGCATAGGACCCTATGGGTAAATAATTAAATGTTCGCTTCACCTGAATTACAAAATAAGATTTCCTCATTCAGGTCAATGTTAGTTAAAGCCCCAATCACAAACCTACACTCTGTTCAGCAAGTGACACTCTCTATCCTTAGACTCTCAATTGGATCAGGAAATACTACCCATGTATATTAAGAATATTGATCCAGGAGTATGTGCAGCACATAGGACCTAAACCACACAACATCCACTCCACCATGAAGACCTGGAAGGAGGAGAAACAACACATGCACATAAGAGGCAAAACTCAAGAACACCATTCACACAGAAGGAGAAGGGACAAGGAAATCCATACATGCAAAGGGAGAGAGAGAGACCAGGGGTGAGGCCAAGAGAGAGAGAGAGATCCTCAAGGCATCCTGCTTTGATCATTTGCAACCAAAAGCTCCAACAGATACATGGCTTTCCAGGAACAATGTTGTGATTACTGTGGATAATCCATAGATCTCACTGTGAACAATTCAGAGAGTCTTAAACCGCATAGAAAGAGATGCTGCTGTTGAATTCATTGCTGCATGCAATGTTTCCAGTTTCTTAGAAAGATATCTCGCAACTTGGGGAAAATATCATGTCTATACCACTGGAGGAAAGGGATAAAATGAACCTTAGACTTTGAAATTGTAGTGTTCCAAAACCTGTGTCGTTTGTGCAATATTAAATTCAGTGGCATTGTTCCCTAAAATGGTGGCATTGCTTGTGATTATGGAATACCACATTTGAAATGGATAAATTAATATTTCTAACACTAACCCCGAAGCTTCCAGCAAGGTTCCAGGGCCAAACTCAGATGGACAGATATGAAATGAGCAACAGATGGCTGGAATTGATGAGGAGAGGGAAACGACACTATTGAGCAGAGCCGAAGAGGCGTTTGGGCTGATTTCAGTCTTCATGTCTCCATCATAATAAACCATTCATTTCACTAGTCAGAGGAGAGCACTTCTTAAAAACAAGAGCCAATACCTTCTGATCGCAGAGAGATTTACTGCAGAATATATATCCTTTGACAGAAACATATTTACATGTACACTTCACAGACATGAGAACTTCTATTGATTGAATAAATTCCCTAAAAGATTAAATCAATTTTCCAGTACCAGGCCTTAACTGCTCTCTATTGTATCTTTCATAAAACCAAATTCGAAAGCTGTATCAACCTATATTTTGAACAGTGGGTAAGATGACTATGTCTAATGTGAAAGGTGTCTCTTCCAGCTTCCATCTCTCATCTCCTCCTCCTCTTGTTTTGACAGGAACTTCATCACGATTAGCAGACGGGTTAGGGCGTTTGAAACTTGGTGAACCGTTGACCTGTGGACATGAAATACGACGCCTATCTCTGACTAGAAAGATCCTGTAGGATAAATCTGTAGAGCAATTATTAAATCCAAAGGGGCTGAAAGAGCACAGCTGCGGAAAGGAGAGGGATCCAACCAAGATGAATTAACAGTAGTTTTTTTCTTTTTCTTATTTTGGTTGTTAAGGTCTTTTGGTTTAATTAACTTTAAGGGATACCTTAAGTATAAGACCAAGATAAGAAAAAAACCTTGAATACGTCAGTGAACATTTTAAGGAAACTTTATTAAGGGTCTTTTGAGCAACCAATTTTTTTTTGAAAGATAACCTTAACTCCAACTTTAAGAAAAATGTTAATTTAAGTTTTGTCGTTCTGTTCAACTGGCCCAGGTATTTCTATTGGGAGTTGGTGGAGACCAAAACAGGCATAAAAAAGATGTGACTTTTGGACTTGAGTTCACCAGGTTGCCTGACATACATTTCAAATGATTGCTATTTATCTGTGTCTGCTGGATATTTAAATAGGCAACTGTTTTGGGGATTTTTTGCAGTGGGGCTTTTTCAAAGAAGATAACTTTATCTTGTAAGTAGGAAAAAGTACAGATGTTACTTATAGTGAGCTGTGACAGTGAGCCAGCATGCACAATACCAGAACCCTGAAAGGAAAGCAGCTAAATTGAATTTAGCCATTCATTTTATTTCTCATAGTAAAAACCCGAGAACACACACACACACACACACACACACACACACACACACACACACACACACACACACACACACACACACACACACACACACACACACACACACACGATTCCTACTATATGTGTTTATCTCATTGTCATACTCACTCCTGTATTGAGTGTAGGGAATGATTCACTGAGCAAAGCTTGGTTCTCTGGAAGCTCACAGCAGAGACTATGAGGAGACTCGTTACCTAGCAACTCCTGTGATTGTCTCATGCTCCAGGTGTAACTTCAGCGAAAAAGGTAGCCCCATGTGAACTAGGAAGGCGCTACGCTATTTGAAACCCTGTTATTCTCGTATTTCAAGAAAACAGAGAGGAACAAAAGGATGCTGAACAAACTGTGTTTGTGCACTTAAAGCAAAAAAATAAAAAGCAGCTGGTGAGCTTCAAGGTTTCAGAGAGAATATCAAGTTCAAGCCGTTTTCCCCGGTATCATAATGACTCATCAATCAAGCATCACTTTGTCTCTCTCTCCACACTTTCACATTCTGTGATCAGTGTTATAATTAATCAAACGGAACCACACAGATGCCTAATCAATCGTATTGCTTACTGTAAGTTTCAAGCCAGGCATCTTTGGAGAAAAGCAATAGTCAATCAAATGCAGGTAGATCAACTTTGTAGAAAGGCAGGGACAACAATCCTACCAGCATAAAATATTTTATCCAAGCACACAACCCTAGTCTTGCACACCGTCATTAACTTTAACAACAACAAACATCAAGAAAATGCAAATTGCTCATTTAGACAGGAAAAATGGTTTTCAAAATGATCAATTGAATAGGCTATGTTTATTGCCCTCTGTACCAATTTCACATTCATAATCACACTTGAGAATAAATTCACCTTTGTTAGTTTATGAATGGTAAAAGATCTGTTGTTAGTGCAAACACAGGCTTTTAAAGCAGTTAAAGCCCCTGAAAATGTGGTATTTTTCTGTAACCTCTGTTAAAATCAAAGTTACAATTTTGAAAAAACAACCTTGCAAGTTATTTATTTGAAAAGATCTGTTTCGTCAGGAAGTTGTGGGTGTTGTTTGATTAGCTTTGATTGACAGCGGCCTCCCAATACAAACAGACAACCCCCCACTGTCTTCAGTTTTTTAATTATTTTATAAAAAAAACAATGACTGTCCAGCTTACGTTTTGAAAGAAGTCCTTTGTATAAGTTGGCAGTCTGAGAAACATTTTAGGCATTGTGATTTAAAAATCCTTTATTAAATTATAGAAAACCAACATCTTTCGACGTTACAAGTCTTCATCAGGGTCCTGATTTCAGGTTTTTAATGTTAAGATGTCAGCTATATTATCTGCCCAGAAAATTGTTTTAGTTGCTGCGTTTATGAATGCACTACTGGTTGATTTGGTTTTGTATGTCTGTTTATTGTGTTGAAAATGGGCTACAACTGCATTTCTTTGTGCATCCGTGTTGCATAATGACAATAAATTATCCTTGAATTCTTGAATGGGTCATGTGACTGGTGTCACATGGCATGAAAGGACTGCCCACTAAACACTTAAAAAACATGAAAGTGAGAATAATGATGCAAACAAGTTCTGAAACTGACTATCAGAAACACCAATTAATAACTGTAAAAATAACAGTCTACAATATCAAAATACATATTCTGCCTCTTACCTTATATTGAGTTCTTGTATTGTGACCATAACCATCTTTCCCATCCAAACAATTCTCCCATCTTCAGCTATATTTTGATACAATAAGTGCAACGGTGTTTGATTCCCTGGATGATTCTGCTTCCAATGGCTCCAGGTATACTTTGACCAAGAGTTAGTTCAACATTTTACTGAAGTGGGTTTTAGACAGAACAACTATAGGCTCCCAGGAGAGAAAGCAAAGGGAGAGAGTGGGTGATTTTAAGGGGTACTAACTGAAGTTGAGGGCCAAGGCCTGGGAAACAGTGCCATCTATTGATTCTACTTCCTGCATGCTTGTAGGATTTAACACACATACTACAGTGAGCAAAGGGCCAACTTTTTTTCCCAGCCAACATGTATGTGCTTTTCCCTGCGTGTTATTCCTCCCAGACACACGCTTGGCTCAATATTCAGAAACTTACTGCAAATACTGAAATGCAGGTTTGCTGAACACTGGTGAATATTGATGAATAGCTCAAGGTTATCATATTCATAGTTTAGTTTAGATTATTGCTATTTCATGCATGTTTTTTTACTATATGTTCAGCTTGTTGTCACATTTGACAGGTTTTCTTCCTTCATTATCTTTATTCCATAGTAATATATATATATATATATATATATATATATATATATATATATATATATATATATACTATAATGTAGATGTGTGCCAGTATAAAGATATTTTGAAATGTTTCCTGTGCACAGTATTCATAAAAAATGTCCCCTATGAAGAGATATGAGACATATTCTTGTATTATTACAGCAATGTATTACTATTTTGTCATCCATCATCTCATTTTACACCAGCCTCCACTTAGTTGAGCCCCTTGAGTTATTGTTGTTAACAAATACATTCAAACATTATTACATCTGCTAACAACCGCATTGGTGTGTTATAATTGTGACGTATAAATGCTAAATCGGGTTAAAGTAAAGGGTAACCTATTTTGTTTATGTATTTATTTCATGGTCAACTGTTTCTTTTTCCAAGTCTACAACAGAACTGGCTTTTGGAACATTTCCAAAAACCTGGAACCTGATTGACAACAACTGATTTGTTATCAGATTTTAAGTCTGTTATGACCAAATGAGCATTGATATTGTTATTTGCCTATTTTACATTGGAATTAAAAAGTTGATGGACATGTGTACATTTCAGCAGATCAGCTTCTCCCTTTTAAAACCTTAAACAACATGAAATGTGTCATCGAAGCACACACACCACACAGTGACTGGTCCTTGAGAATTATCACCGTGACGATTCACTCATCAACAGCCACTACTGTATCACAAGGTTTACAGGCAGCCTTTCAAGTCCGACGTCGCTGTAAATTCAATAGCAGACACGCTCATACGGGAGCATGAATTTACAGAGTGGCTCTGACATCACAGTGGTCTGTAGGAGTTTGTGTCAAGATGAGATGAGAGGGGACGTATTCACCAGCGCTGTGCTTGATATTCACAGTGAAGGACAACCGTCAATGCCCAACTGCTCACAATGCTAATTTCTGACACATCTCTGTGAATTTGTATGCCAGATCTGTGGTGACATGCAGTGACCAGTGTAGCAGTGCATCATAGTTCACATTGGGTAATAGTTGTATAGAAGGTGGTAATAGCGCAGTTAATACTTGAGTCATCAGCATGTAAAAACGCAGTCCTTTCCACAGTCAAATATAGACTACTAGTTCATAATGCTGGTTCGTTTCTCCCTTATCTTGTGAAAACCATTTATTTTACTTACATTGATATGCTTTGAAACCATGTCTTGAGCTTTATGGCAATGCATTTTCAGCTTAATGAAATAGGTTCTCAAAAGGTTTATTTAGTTTGAGAAGTAGGAGGAGCTTGTCAACCACCTCAAGGAACATGGGATAGTTTGGAATATTTGAAGTGGGGTAAAATGAGCTACCTATCAATAGTAAGTTACCTACAGCAGCGTATCATTGGGACAGACTGCTAAATGTTAAGATTAAATTATTAAAATATTTTTGGTAATTTACAAAGCCATATTTAAGGTATGTGTTATCTAAATTTGCCCAAGAATTCACTTAAATTAAAACCATAGTTATTCAAACAAAGCATAATTTAAATCACTTAAGTTTGATTATCACTGCTCCAATTATGAAACATCATCAGGAAGACAAACATGTTTTGCTACTGTTGGCTAGATAATGTTCCCACAGATGCAGTGGTACAAAGTGGATCCTTTTTTAAATAAAAAAGTGATGTGGGATTAAACCCTGTGCCAGTAAAAGCCTAAAAGTGTGTGGTGAGGAAGTAAGACCCTGAATACATTAACTTTGGATTCATAATGGCATGCAGTGATGGGTTAGGGCAAGCAGAATATTTATTTTGCAGCTGACAGTCGGATAACACAGCACAGTTTATGGTTTCTCCTTTTGTTTGTTATGCAAATCTTATTTTCCTTTTTATTTGGGAGGGTCATCCTCAGAATTCTTTTAATAATCAGAAGTTACAAAAAGGTTGAGAACCCCTGACCTACCGCACGCCCCCTGTTTGGTGAAACAGACAGGGGTACCAACACAGGAGCAAAGCAATGTAACATTTGTTACCACATTATTGCTAAATAGAAAAGATAAAAATGAGGCACAGGGTAAACCAAAACTTGCTCTTATTAATGGCTTATAACTTCAATTTAAGGCAATAAGCTCCTTCGTTACTTCTTATAAAAACCAGTATGAACTGGTACCAACATTTATTTTCTCATCTTTTCTCTTCCATCTTTTGATCTAAAGCACAAGATATCACATGTTTAGCATCAAATATTTTCACCCCTCATCTCTCCTTTAGATACATCATGGGCGCTCCATATCTGATAAACCAGTACCTTATTACAGCAATACAGCATGTACAGTGCTTATGCCTTTGATGGGTTGGTACATGCAGCTCCTTTAAATGATGAGGCCACAGGGTTAGTGATTTCTCTGGGGAGGAGCAGGATGTCTTGGATGAGATCAGACCCGAGCGATGCCTCGCTCTGACACGTGTCAGCCTCCATTAGTTTTGACTTTTCAATGCGATGACCTCTTCAACTGTAATCTACCAATACCAGCTCTGACAGATTAACAGTGCTATTAATGTCTGGATGTTTTTTTTTTTTTTAAAGGGGGCGTTTGCCTCTAGACATGACTCGCAGATTATGTTATTAATCCGAGATGTGTCTCTCTGCTCTCTGAACATCTCAATGAGAGAGGTATGTTTCAAGGCCAAAAGGTGCACTGACACATACGACCACTGTGATGATTTGTTGGAAACATATGCAATACATGCTTTGATGTAATTTTAATTGTTTTTCTTTTTTGAACATGCATTCAGCTCTCTCTTCATTGCAGTCGGCTCTTTGCTCCGTTCAGGTTCGGCCGTGCTCCATTTTGTTCTTTCCCCTGATGGTAGTGAGATTATTTTCCCCCTCCAGTTATTCCCCACTTTCCTTTGGAGTCTGAAAACTCATCTCTTCATGAAATACCTCATGTCATCCTCGCCTCACTGAATCATTTCTCCACACTTTATCGTCTTCCTCCCGTAAACTCCAGTCCGTTTCTCAAAACAAAATCGCTTCCTCTTCTCCATTGCTGATATATCTTTTTCTATTCCCGTTGCTTCTTGCCCACATGTATATTATTGTGAGGTCAATGTGAGGGAAGTATGGCTCTGAAGGTGGTTTAGGGTTTGGAATTCATTATAATCATGCACCCCTTTAAAATCAATTAAACCACAAGATGAGCAAATGTCTCTTTACCTTTTCATTTCATGTGAGCAGTACAGCTTCAGGGAACAGTAGGTGTAAGAGCCCCATCTAGCTGTCAAACATGCATAGTGGTGTTTAAAAGCACTACTGTACAAATATAATACTTAATATGATATTATATTGCGTCTTTTTTATACATTCATTAATTTTATTGTCAACAACAAGTATACCAGACACTGTCAATCTGAAGATTTTAAGAAGAACTGTTGGAACCTTTTTGGGCTTGTATTGGTTCATTGACTTACTAAGTAACTTTTAACATTTCAAGGGAGTGTGAATTAGTGCTGTACGGTGTTGGTTTGTATAAATACAAATTATGCCATTATAAAGATAAATAAATAAAGAAAGAAAATAAATGAACCTGGTAAAATATAAGCTCCATGCAGTTTATTTTGATTCAAAGCTTATATATGAAAATATCACAAAAAATATAAAGACTTAACTTGCATACTTAAATTTTGACCTAAAGTGGGGAGACTGATACACATCCTTAAGCCGTTTATCTGCAGGTTTGTCTGCAGGTTTGTCTGCATGGCTGGCGTAAAATTTCATTCTAGCATTAAGCAGCCTGATAGTGCCAACACTACTGTATGCTACACATTTCCAGTTATGGCCAATACATTACATTAGTCACATTACAATGTATGCATGTCTCTAAAACTACAAGGTATGGGAAATGGAATGAAGGATTAATATTAATACTATAAAACTAAATAACTAAATGATACTACTCAGGCCAGACAAGGTATTGCAGCCTCTGCTCACTTGCAGCATCATGCTAGCTGACCTGGCAGCAATAACAGCTACTCTACCTTTAACAAAATGTGAGAGAACTGGGTCATTGTGGAAAAACATGGCCCCTCAGAGTCACTGCTGCCAAATGGTGTAAACCTGAAGTGGCCTGCTGTAATTCAATTTGTCTGGAAAGGAGTGCTAGGCTCGTTCCATGAGGTTTCTAACTGCGGCTGGCCCACATTGTCTGGCACCTGTAATACCCTTGTCTTTGATCATGTCAGGCTTATGAATCCCTTCTGTGTGCTTTTTTTTTTTTTTTTTTTTGCTGTGGGCAAACTACCTGGTAAATTATAAAGGTTGAACTCATTTCGGTGCTGTAACACTTTACTTTCCTATGGTGAGAGATTAACTTGATGAAATTACATTGGCAGTGTGTGACTCATTTTTATTATCCTCATAAAAGTTGGCATGCCTCATGGCTGAGGTTGATTGTTTTTTGTTGTTGTTGTAACATGTAATGGCACATGATATTGTTACATAGATATTGTTCATATTTTTTCCACCTTAACCTCCGATGAATCATAAATATTCTCAGACATAATGGCCCAACATTCACAGAAATAGTAGGATTTGTGTAGAAAGTATCCACATTTTCAAAATTATGACAAACATGAGACTTTGATAGAAATTGACCTTTAGTAGTATGGGAGACTGACAACTCTGAAGTCAAACCTAAAGCATGATTTTGCTAGTTTAATTGCATTTCATGCTTTGATGATTTCAAGATTTTTAGTTTTCCTCTTATACATTGATATAAAACAGAAGTATAAATTGCCTAAGTCGTGTAAAAAAACAGGGAAATGCTGCCAATTTACTTTTGTCCTGTGTGTCCTGTTCTCCTGCACCTCTCTAAGAATCCCACCCTTATTATAGTGATGGCTTTTCATGCCCCTGTGATTGTAGGAACTGTGTTGTCAGAGGCAACAGCTCTTGGTGGCATCTCTGAAGGCAAATTGGTCCCAGGTGAGGGCCACACTACAAGAACAGTGTCTTTGAATCAAAGTAACCTTGCTTTGACTAAGCATACCGGGCCCTCGTCACAGAGCCAGGCCAAGGCAGGTAAAGGTCGGAGGGTACCACTTGTGGACTTCAGCATTCATGTTGGTGACGAGTTGATGAAGAAACTTAGATTAGGATGATTGGGAGGAATAGCCTGATGTTTTATTTTAGGACTTCTGTGCTAGTCATGAGCTGTTGACAAAAAAAAGAGTTTCATTGTAATTGTACCAGAACACAAAAAAATTATGATTAGTTGGTAGTTGAAGTCAGTAAGCCTATGGCCTCAGCTTTATACTAGGGTTCTGAAAAGGAAGCTGTTGTCATACCCCAGATGCTTTTTGCTGTATCCTTCAAGGTGTTTTATGCAGGATGCTGCTGGAATATGGGATTCCTTGGTTGTTGATACAAGCCATCCAGCCTTTTATAACTAAAGTAATACCTGTGTCATTGGCATTGGACTCAATGGAGCCCATCGTTGGGATTTTTCACAGATTCTGTTTGTGATTTTCATGGGTGCAGCCAAAGAGTGGAGAGTGACTGGTTGGGCGACCTCAGGATTGCATGTTTGCTTTCTGCAAATGATGTAGTTATATTGCCTTTATACACAAAGCAGTTTTGTGTGTTGGGTGCGAGCTCACGCCCCAAGTGATGGAGGTCTTTCAGGGTCTTGAGTGTAAGATTGACACCTAATGAAGAGGAAGCAATGTATATTGACCATATCAGTAATGCTCCATCACCAAAATTCAGCTACTGTAAAGTAACCAGGATCAGGCCTTTCATTGCCTCTGAATCTCTGCACTGGTACATCATTCCTCACAAACCACATCTGGTCTTTCTTAAACACAGCCTGATTTGTTGAAGTTTTGTTCAAGTGAACATCATCTTTAAAACTTCACCTTTTAGTTGAGTATATTCACACAGCCATCATTTGATATACAGTAAGAAGTAATTTGAGTTCATCATAGCAAAAGAAAAATAGAGAATCCCTTTCTTTTAGTGTTGGTGAACACCAGAGGGCGTTGGAGTATCTTTTTTCTCTTCACCAGCTCAGACAGAAATTACTGTCACAGAAAAAAGTGCTCTCTGTTGTGAAGTAGGTAAATCCTGAGTGAGTACAAGGTGCTTTTAAAGCCAAAATAAGTCAACGGTAGACGGAGGGAAGCCTCTGGGATTTCTTCAGGGAAACACTCGTACCATGCCAAGGAAGAAGTTAAAATGCCTTTATTATTTTAGGGGCATAAACAAATGTAAAAAGTACAACAGGAGAATGCTGACCAATTTCGACCCACACTGGGTCTTCCTCAGGGCGTGGCTGGAAAGAGGAGTAAATACATTACTTTGACCTTGGCGTCATGAATACAAAACAACCGTTTTTGGATTGAAATGCTCAATAATGTACAAACATACTTATTAATTAGTTGAATGACTACACTGATTATGGTTTCATATTTACCATAGCTTTCTTATCAGATTGTATCTTTAGACATGCTCTGGCTACAGCTATGGCTGTGATGCCTGTGGGATGTGTTAGCAACACACTGACCTCTCTTCAACTGCTGTCTTTTCTCTCTCTTGGCCTTTGACCCCAAAGCCATATCCTCATCTTTACTGACACATAAATCGGAAATGATGTGCATGTTGTGGCACCTGGTGCCTGCCATGAAAGTAATGCACTCACCCACGCTTGCTGCCTGTCGGTGGGTTTAGAGACAAATTGTTCTCTTCAAATCTCCAGATGCTTTTTATCTACTTTCTGTCACAAGATGGTCTTTGATTCTGAGTTATGAGGATACATGTGGCTCTTCAGAAATGCCTCTTTACTAAATTCAAAAAGACTACTGTTAAATGTAGTAGACTTGTTTTATTGTGAATATACAATTGTTTTGTTTCCTTTGCAAATATATATTGATACATACATTGTAAAATGCATATATCACAGCAATATGTTCACATTATAAGACATAAGGATCAGATAATATTTGATTTAAATAGATGTTAAGTACCAGAGTTAAACAACACTAAGTAGCCTGAAGTATATTCATAAGGCATGTGATTTTTCTCCCTGAAACCAGCAGGGCTTTGAAAATGGCTTTGAAACTGAACACACTTTGCATTGTTTCCTCAAGAGTGGATTGTTTTGCTAAGTGATTTTCATACAAATGCCTCAGGAGTCTTATTCCCTAAATCCCTCATAAACTGCACTTTATTAGTAGCTTACCGAATTACCAGTAGAAACAGTCAGAGGAGGCTTAAGCCTTATCGCCAAGCTGATTGTTATTCTTAATTTAGAGAGAGGGATTCTTAGCATTGAGGGATTTTCTGCTTTGTCATTCTGTACAGGATTTCCTTCTGCCGGGGGAAGAGTATTTCCTATTTGCTTTGTGCTCAGCAACTTCCTCCCTCAAAAGCTGCTCAAACAATACATCCAACACAGCTGGCTTTCAGTTTGAAAAAGTCCTCAGATGTTGCTGGTCCCCTTTGGTGATATTTATACATATATGAATGTAATGGGCGAATCAAAACAATAATGAATACATTAATAAAACCGTGGACAATAGACAGATGAGGTCACTTAAGTTTTGAACTTTCTGTTCAGTGGGAAACCTAATTTCCTTCCTCAAATACACAATATGTGATAATGTGACTGTGATAACTAGGGTCAACCCACAAACAAAATACAAGAATGAATTCTGGTGTCTCACCTACATTGATCTCATATTTTTTAATGTTTAGAAACAATTGTTTTTCTCATTTACTGATCTTAATGCTAGACTTGTCTTGACTTTTCTTGTTCTATTGGTGCTGAGCTATTTTACATGGTTATTTTTATTATTGCTAGTTTGTATGGACACCAGAAAGAACAGCGGTCACTTTCTGAAAAGTTACTGTTGTTTTATTTTTCTGATGTTGTTAAATGTTGGTTTGCGTTAGACATGTTTGTAAAAACAGGGTAAAAGTGGCTTCTGTTTAAGTTTTGCTCAGTTCAGTTATACAAAACGCTGGTTTCTTAATCTATTAGGAAACTCTTCGATGTGAATTTACATATTCGTTTTATGGTCAGAAAGTTACTAATTCACCTATTAAGCTGTCTTGCTCTCCCCGATGAGCTCTTATAAGATTTGGCAAAGATAGACTTATTAGTTTCTGTTGCACTGGCTGCAGGAATTAGGCTACTGTCGTTGAAAAGTGGGTTAACTCATCCCCAGTCTGCCCGTTATTACTCTTTGACCTGCTTTTTGACGAGCTGCAGTGACAGTATGGCTCAGGTCGGTACTGTGCTGTGCTGCACCAGGTGGTGACGCAGGTAGCCTGTTTACGAGCCTGGCAGGGAATGGTGGTGAATCTCAACCAGGAACCCACCAGGTGGTGAGTGAAGCTGGCATTGCCCTGTTTAATCCAGCCTCACTATTTGGCAGTCATAGAGAGTCAGGCTAAGTATTTGCTGCACTCTGCTTCACAACCAAACTGTATTAATTTCCTTATTCAGAAACATAACTGTGTATGTACCGTATTTTCCGCACTATAAGGCGCACTTAAAAGCCTTTAATTTTCTCAAAAAACGACAGTGCGCCTTATAATCCGGAGCGCTTTATATATGGATTAATTCTGGTTGTGCTTACTGACCTCGAAGCGGTTTTGTGTGGTACACGGCGCTCTGTCAACATGTTTTAGTAGACTTAGTAAACTACAAAGCCGCACCGCAGCAGCATCACGGCCACCGTAGTCAGGAGCGTCGCGGAGTAATACATACTGTGCTTCACCATCACATTACAGTGTGTGTGGATAAGGACCAACATGGCTCCTGTCAAGAGACACGCTTACGACGCGGACTTCAAACTCAAGGCTGTCAGTCACGCAGTAGAACATGGGAATAGAGCAGCTGCGAGAGAATGTGTTTTATATGTATGAACAAATGTCTCAATAAAGTTATTGAATTTAAAAAAAATAATAATAATCTACCCGGCATGCAATGCGCGGTGATCGCCGGTGAACGAACCTATTTCCATCCGGGTGCTCCGGTCACCGGGATTCTACCGGGACGGCTCCTCTAGCTCCCTCTAGCTCCCGTTCAAACTCAAGGCTATCAGTCACGCAGTAGAACATGGGAATAGAGCAGCTGCGGGAGAATTCAACGTTAATGAATCAATGGTACGGAAGTGGAGGAAGTTTGACTGACTGACTGTTTTGTTTCGCTTAATGCGCCTTATAGTCCGGTGCGCCTTATATATGAAAAAAGATCGAAAATAGACCATTCATTGACAGTGCGCCTTATAATCCAGTGCGCCCTATAGTGCGGAAAATACGGTATATATATTTTTTTTGTACGTTGTATTCATATAGTGTGAGACTATTTTTTGCCTGCAGCCTATGTATAGGTCAATAAATCACTAAATCTACCAGATTATCAGCTCTAAAACCTATACTTAGCATTAGTGTACAGTTTTATTTAGCTTGAAACAGGAAACAAAAAAATTAAAAGTAATAAATAAATAATTAATAACATTGTGTCATTCTAAGGTGACGAAAACACATATATTTCTATTTTCAGGTGATTATACACAAACAGAACTAAAGAAAACATGCTTATTAATATCATACTAAATTTCTGCCAATAGATCCCTCTAAATGCTACACACTGTTCCTTAAAATATTTATCTAAATGGGTTTGTATAAGGAATATAACAGTTGAACATTCTGCTGCTATAGCAGCCCCTGCTGGCAAAGTTGTGTAGGCTGTTCCAGTTAAAGACATCGTTATTTCCATCCAACATTTTCTCTAAACAAATATTGACCGACATCTTCTATCTACTCCCTAAATGCCATTTGAAATGTTTAACTTACTTACTTACTTACTTACTTACTTACTTAGATTATCTGTAAGTATTTGTTATTAAAGCTGCTTTGTAAAGAATTGATTTGTGATTGGTTAATTGAATAACTCTTAATCAGTCAACTGTTAACCAAGCTAACGTTAGCCATTTCAAATAACTGTCTCAAGCTAATTACTAATACAAAAGTTAGCCTCCATTTTTTATTTGGTATTTGGCTAATTGCTATCTATTTTAGTATTTTTAGTTTTGCTTGTGGCATCTGTTCAGGTTTACTTGTTAATTAAGTTACTGTGTTGTAGATTCATCACTTTGTACTTTGGGCCTAATGTATGTTGACCTTTCAAGGATGATAACTTTGTTTCGTCCTGGCTTGATGATGGACAATGGAGCTAACTGCAACTAACCTTCATTGTTAATTTACTAAAGAATTTTACAAAACATTTGGTCAATTTACTGTTCATGGTTATTTAGCCTATCGTGTTTTTATCATTTGTAATTACTAAAATCATTGTTTCAATTGTTTTCCAGTAAATCCCTTCAAGGAAACTGGTTCTTTTGAACATTTATTTGATCGTGTGTAACTGTGTTTATCACGCTGTTAAGGTGTGTGCCTCATCGCCATCATTATCACATTGATATAATATTTTTTATACATACAAAATATAAATAAGACACATTTCATTTTTACATCGCTTTGGATTGAAGCATCTGCCAAATGTCCATTCACCATAGGTCTAATATTGATATTCCTACAATATTATTTGTTGTAACTTAGTCCACCTGTGTTAATTCTAACCTCAGTATTTAGCCTATGGACAATAGAGGTATATATAAATTCAAAGAAAAACTTTATGCAATTTTTTGACAATTTTAACACATTTAGGTCACCGAGGATGAGTGTAAACTTCATTGTTTCCATACTGAATATATTAGCAGAACAATAAAGAGCATTAGGACCCTGAGGCGGAGGAGGACTTCCCCCTCTCTCATTGTACACTGATTTGACAGTCTGAGGGACCGACCAGTCAGAGGAAGGATGTGAGGTGGAGAAGGAGGAGGCTTTGCGGTATTTGGTGCGGTGCGCCGAAGTTTTGTAAAAAAAAATTGCTTCGTTGTTTGAAATCCACCCGGTTGGTCCAATGCGATGCCTTTCAAACACAGATGATCTTTATTCGAAACCATTACAACCGTATAATTGCTCCTGCTGCATTATTGTAGGGAGACAAATCAATTCATCCGATCAGTCAAGGCTGGATTGATTTTCTGTCGACCTCAAGATTATTTTTCTTCTTGTTTTGGGATCTGTGCGTCTGGACTTGTCACGAGCAACCGGCGCAGCAAGTGTGGACTTAAAGTGGAGACTGGAGACGCACATGTATCCAGCTCCAGACGCACCGACCCTGCAGCACTCTGGATAAAAGTTGTTGTTTTTGTTTGGGATTTTTGTTTAAAGTAGGAGGGGAAGGAGCAAAACAACATGTCGCTAAGCAGAAGTATTGAATTTGAACACTTTGAGGAACGAGAGAAGCCCCACCGGACACCGAAAACCAACTCTGGCTCCGGGTCCCAGTCTGGCTCCAGAGGCAACGGTCTGGTCCCCAGCCCGGCGCACAGTGCGCACTGTAGTTTCTACCGCACACGCACCCTGCAGTCCCTCACGTCCGAGAAAAAAGCCAAAAAAGTGCGTTTTTATCGCAACGGAGACAGATATTTTAAAGGGTTGGTGTATGCCGTGTCTCATGACCGGTTCAGGTCTCTGGATGCTCTGCTCATGGAGCTCACAAGGTCCCTGTCGGACAACGTCAACCTTCCCCAAGGAGTCCGGACGTTATACGCGATGGATGGAGGCAAGAGGATCACCAGTCTGGATGAGTTAGTGGAGGGTAAGGGTGATCATGGATGTAACACTCCCCTCATGTGACCACGAATCATTAGTATATTGATTATACATAAAGTGCATTGATTCAGTATGCAATTGATTTTTTATAAAAGCTAGATTTTTCCCTGAGTACTGGCTAAATGGCCCACACAAATACACATTAATAACCTCAGGCAAGTTATGCCAGAAGTCACTCAGAACATGTTCATATTGTTGAACATGTTCTGAGTTCTGGCGCCTAATGTCTATGTTTGATGCTGTGTACTGTTGAAGTTTAAGTTATTTTCTGCCAGACAAAATGTTTGAGATCAGTGCTCCATTTGTGGATCATCCACTGTACTTAAATCAAATCATCTCTTCGGGTCATAACAGTACAATGGATGCAATGCAGAGCTACCCTTGCATCATTGACATAACTGTTCTGACATGTTTGACCCAGTGCCATGAATGCAGACAGGCAGACCACTCCTCAGTGCAGCTTTGGCTCTGCACAGGCTGCTGCTAATGCACATCAGTGTCCATTGATCTCAGCTGAACTCATTTCCCTCCTCTTTAGTGTGTATTCATGGGCTGAGTTTGTGCGGGCTTGGAAGAGAATCGTGTATCTCTAAGTGCAATCCTGCCTGAGAATGAATGTGCGATGAACGTGTATGTTGTTGTAGGGTCCAATGGCTGCTCTTTGAAATTGATCTCACCCTTGGGGCTCGAAAGATGGAGGTTTCCCTCCCCCATCCGGTATCTGCCCATTGCTTGTAGTGTAGTAGTGAAATAGTGAAGTTTAATTCTGGAAATCTATACTGAATTTTAAAACATTGTGTTAAAAGTCAGTCACACACTGCAGACACAAATGTAGCAAAGTCCTGTCTTACCCTTTCACTTTCTGCACTGTTGTTCACCCTAGACGGTGACCTCTCTGTAATAGGTTTATCTTCATGTTCAGCCCTGGTGCGTGTCTGTCTGCTCCATGACCTGCCTGCAATCCTCTTTTAACACGACAGGTTACGTCTCCGCCACACACACACACACACACACACACACACACACACACACACACACACACACACACACACACACTCAGGATCCCCGACCTCTTACTGCAGTCATTATACTAGTATACTGGTCTATTTTCATCTCACATCCGCCTAAAACTTTGGAATCTGTGCTACACTCATTTCCTATGTCCCGTCCCCTGAGTGACCGGGGAGGATTTAGGCCAGCGCCTGATCTGAATTCTGTAGCATCACAAGTTTGGCAATTTGAGCAAAAGTTGTTTTGGTGCATTGGATGTGATGCAGAGTGTTCTGCCACTGAACCTCTGCTCTTTACATTTACAGGGAACTGTTGCTAAATGAGGATATGGGGCATACATTTCTAGTCGTGTCCAGAGTACTTCTGATAGCAATGTCTTTGTTTTTAAATTGTCAAATGATGCTTAAAGGAGATATTTCCTTTATAAATTCATTATCATTACAAACTCCGGGTGTTGATAATCCTGAGTAACCAAGTAATTGTTTCTGGAAGGTCACATTCATATTTTATGTTATAACATTTAGAAATATATATATATTTTTTTAAATACTCTGAGAACCTCAATTGAAATTCCATTCAATCCAAATTTATTGTGATAGTGGCAGAATTTTCAAGGGCAGATATCTTAAGAACCTCAGCAATGTATCCAAACTATCTGCATGCCTTGATAAGATGATGACGAGAGTAAGTGAGGAATGTGTTTTTTGTGATTTGGGTAAACTCAGATGTGAGATGCACTGCAGGTGGGCCGAGCACCAGTGTCTTGTCCTGGTTTACTCACCCGTCTAATTGACAGAGAGGGGGAACATTACTGCACAGCTCAGCAGTCTGTCTCCATTGATTGAGGCCTGCTGGGGGTCTTTTGTGTGGATACCCAATAAGCACCCCTCACATGTGTGTCCCTTATGGTTGGATTGGATTACTTCGCCAACCAGTCAACTTGTAGGGTTTTTCAATAGTAGGGGAGGTAGTCAAGCCGAGCTGAGAGTGGCCACGAGCAGTCCAGCCGAGCTTACAAGGTACGAGACAAGTTTGGTTGTCACAAACTACAGTTAGAATCTGTCACCTGAAGCCCTTTCAGCTCATTGTTGCTGTTTCTGTTTGTACTATTCCTCCCTGGAATATTTAAAACTGACCTGCTGACCGAATAGTGTTGAAAAGGTCCATATGGGGTTGATTAGACCTGTTTTCATTGAAGGATAGGCCATATTCACAGTAGCCATTTTGGCATTTCATAGCAGGGTAAACAGAGCTGTAATTGATACAATTAATTATGGTCCCATTCTATTTAGTGTGACACAGCCATTCCAGTTAACCATTATGCACAACACCAGGGCTCTGGCCAACCTTAATGGAACTGGGTCGATTCCAGCTGTGGGACCTTTGTTGCATGTCATACCTATCTTTCTCTCTCCCCCATTTCTAAGCTGTCCTCTGTCCAACAAGGGGGAAATGCCCTCCAAAAATAATAATCTTTCAACTGTAAGATAGGCTGATATCTGAAAATAAAAATGGGAACACACAAGTGAAACTTAAGTTCAAACCACAGAGATTCAGGTCAACGCTCCAAAGTACAAAGAGCTGAACACAGCGACTTTAAAAAAAACAACTTTCTCCCTAGTCAGCATGGACACAATTGAGTTCAGCCACTGAGGGGACACTTAAAGGTCTTCCTATCAGGACCACAGTAGCCCGGGTAAACGAGGCTATCCCTAGTGTGGGGCAGTGTTGGAAATGCATGTCATCACGGTTTGGTGGGGCGAAAGCAGACTGACCTGGGCCCATGGAAGAATTGAACTGCTGTACTAGTGGAAAACCACACAGATGGGTAGCAGATACTGAAGTGGGTTGAGAAAGAGCTTTGTAGTTTATCATGTGGATACCTGGGATTACATAACATGCTGACATAGTGTTTCCAGTTGGACAATAGCAAGTGTGCCAGATAAAGGGTGTATTAGCATCAACTGGTAAAATTAAGGTTGAAAGCAGACAAATATTCACCCATATAAAACTGACCACAGTGACTTATTTTACATTTCTGTATAAACTCATTGCTTTGGCGATGAAAAGTTTTGTATTGCTTTAATATTAACACTGTTTTATGATTCATCACATGTGTTTTGGATTGATGACAGATGTGTGACCCCTGCAGTAAAAGCTGCTAGACTGGTTAGACAGCTCTGTTAAGGCTGACCTCATCTCTCGTCCAGATGAGGACAGCAGCCGGTGGTGGCTGGTTGGGGCTCCCCTCACATCACCGAGGGATGTTGCACCTGAGATCCATGCCCCTCTGGGAATAGACTTGTCACCAGTCACCATCTGAGGACATTTACCTATTCTGTCATTGCCCCCCAGATGAATGACAGCCCCAGTTATATTTTGTTTTAGTTTTCAGCCATAGCACCGGCCCCCCAGATGTGGCCCAGCCTTTTAATTAGCCTTTGGTTAATTGCAAGCTTAATAAAACCAGGTGTCGTGGGACGCACGTCTCATATGGCCTTCTTTCGCTGCAGCACAATTAATTTCTCTTGACACACATCAAATAGCTACAATTTCAGGGATTGGATTTGATTCTGTCTGTAAAATTGATTGTTTACCAAAATATACTGAAACTTTACTAAAAAAATACTGATCACAGTGCCACAAACAGAAACTTTTTTACAACTCATATATTTCTGAGTTATGTCCAGTTATAGGATTATACTTAATGCATCTTATGAACTAGCATGGGTTTTGGCTCACTGGCCAGCTTCAATGCTATACAGTTCTACTAATCACCCAGGGATACAAACACGGCAATATTTGCATGCCATTCATCACAGCTGTGATGAAAAATTCTATAAATATCTTCACTGAAAGAAAGACGAATTGCTAGAGCAACATTTACAGAAAGTAAAGTATCCAATATGTTCCGTGAAGTGTCTGTTCAGCACAAGTTGATTCTGAGAGACAGCCATGTGTTCCTGGCTACAAAAATGTCACTAAGAATGTAGCATGAACAGAAAGTATCTGTCACTTTCTCTCTCTCTCTCTCTGAGTGGAACAGAACGGCATTGAGTTTCTCTACCAACACTCACAACAACAATCTCCAGACATTCTTGCTGTGGTTTTCATTAATGTGCCAAGCCCCTGTACTTGTCACATGACTGTGTTCTTTAGGGGAAACATTTGCGTGTTAACTGTTGGAATGGAATGCTGTCAGATAAAACAAAATGCTTTGCTTTGGAGGAAGGCCAATGCAGCAGCTCAACAGCTGAAAGGGAGAGAGAGGACGGCGTTACACTGGCCTTGCCTCTCAATGTGCCTTTTTGTTTCAACGGAGGAATGTTAACTCTTTGTTGTTCCACTGATTCACCTAATGCCATGTGGACTCAGTATTTTATGGTACATGCCGTACATGTCCGGGGAATTCTGATGTATTACGTGTGTGTTTGATAATATTTTATTTAAACATATATATATTTTTCTGTTTTTAGATGTGGAAACAGTTTGCATGGACTTGCATTGACTGGCAGTTCTCCCAACTTATTTCTCTCTCCAGGTGAGAGTTACGTGTGTGCCTCAAATGAACCCTTCCGACGTGTAGACTACACCAAGAACGTCAACCCCAACTGGGCAGTTGGGTGCAAGACCGGCACATCACGCTCCCTCTCCTCTCTCTTCCCGCTGAAGAACGAGCTGCAGCGTGAGACCAAGGACTTCATCAAACCCAAACTAGTCACAGTCATCCGCAGCGGCGTCAAACCCCGCAAGGCTGTACGCATTCTGCTCAATAAGAAGACGGCACACTCCTTCGATCAGGTGCTCACTGACATCACGGACGCAATAAAGTTGGACTCCGGAGCCGTGAGGAGACTGTACACTTTGGAGGGCAAGCAGGTGAGTCTGTTATAATGCATTGCTTGTTGAAGTTTAAAGGAAGTGATGATAATTGCAGCTCTGGTAATCACCAAGCAAACTCGTGCAATACTTGGGAAACAAGGCCGAAATCCATGAACTCACTGACTAAAATTACAGTTGGAACTGTATTGTTTTCAGCGAGATGAGATTCAACGATGTGCATATGAAAACCAGATGGAGCTACTAGGCTGAGCGCTTTAGCCAAAGGTTTTATCTCCCAAAAAACGCTGTGATTTATAGGCTTCAGCTGTGTCAGCAGTCTAGGTAATTACACCCCATTTAATCATCCATACATAATTACACGCCATGGTTATTTCAACAAGGCATTAATGAATACACTTAAGAGTTCAGGCCTTTTGCCATATCCATCAGTGTAGTTTTATCCCTACCTCACCCCCCTCTATTAGGCCCTGTGAGACTGTTTTTGCTATAATCCTATCCACCTGGGACGCATATATAGTAATATTTTCATCTGAAATTCTCATTTAGGGTCCCTGGTGTTATGAGACGAGGTGAGCTTGGACACATGGTGCCCCTAATCAAAAAGATTTATATGACGTTGCCTCGTGTGCGAGGAGTCTTAGATAATTCTGATTCAATAAATAGTTTTAACACTCATCTCACCAAATTATTTAACTTCAAAGGAAGTAACAAAATAAAAGTACAGGCTCTTAATATATTAGAAGTAAAGATATGGAGTGAGGAAGAAGGGGATAAAACCATCTCAGAAAAAGCAAGTCTACAAAAAAGGCTTGTGCGGGACTGAAATGCAGTTAAGATGTCGGCGTCATATCTTTGGGTCAGACAGAATTACATTTAAAAAGCTATAAAAGGTACTCTTAACATATAAATGATTATATAAATAAATGTATCAAATGACTTGATTAGTGAATAATACAATTGTTTGGGTCTTTTTTTGTGCTACTCAGTCAAAATAAAAGATTGCTCTAATGTTTCAGGCAGCTGGCTTCAAGTTAAAAGACTTTAAGAATTAGTTTTACTTTAGATGCAGCAAACTGTGAAACATTTCACATCATTGGAACATTTCTTGATTGTGTTCATGTCAGTGGACTTGTGTCTGTTTTTGTTACTTGTGTGTCGATTATTGATAAACTACCCTGATTTCATTTTTATAATCACAGTTAGGGAATGAAATCAGTATAGTTCAAATAACTAAAAACTGAACTTACTTAAAATTACAGTTGGTAAAAATCTCCTGTATTCAAATGTCTGACGACTAAGCCAGCTTATGTTTACCCAACAGTCCAGACAGCAGTGATCCCTTTCCCCTCTGTCTGGGCCAGCCAAGCACCTTTTCTGTCAAGCCAGCACTGTACAGGAACACAGTGTCTCATGACTTGTTAGGATTATTATGTAATCATTTGCAGTATATCATCTTTGCTTACATGGTCATGGTCTAGATCTTAATGTATGATCACGGAGTGTGATTGTCAAGTAAAGATCAGATGAGTTCTATAAGCTTTTAGTCAAAAGCCAATCAGAATTAATGTAGAGGAGGGCTAAGTTTTCTTCGTTTATGGTAAACAGGGTTGGATGGACTATACCTAAGATAGTGAAGAATGTCAGGGAGTTATGTGTACCAAAACATGGTACTAAAATAAAATATTGCCTAATAAATGCACCACCCACAGCTGCACACATTAATTCTTCTTGTAAGAATCATGTTGGATTCTCCACTGGGATTAGTTCAGTCCCATATTTGCCACGTAAACCATTCACGTGTCTCTATTTCCATCTCTTAGTAAATTCCTACTCGATCAGCTATGCAGACCGGCTGTTCTATCCAGACATTTCATGCTCTGTATTGTCATGAGGAATGTTGCATTGGACTTTATGGAGTGCATTTAAGTACAGCAACTTTTGTGCACATGACCTATTTGTGATGCCTTACTAGCAATCTAATTTTGACATATGTTGATTTGCCATTTTGAAAAAAAGTTTGGAGGAAGAGGAAGCTGGCATATTGGACAGATTGAGAGGGAACACCCTGCCTTTAACCTCCTTTTGAGTTCTTTTTTCGTAGCTAAACAGCCAAAATCTGCCAGACGGTGGCGGTTTGTTAAAGGTTGTAAAGTCTCTGGAGATTTAACTTCTTTTTAGTTGTTAAACCAAAAACTGAGAGCTCCAGATCTGATACGATGCAGTGTCTTTCAGGACATTTTCAGTCCAGTTAGTTCTGTTATTGGATTGGATCAATTTAACACTAACATCTATGATAAAATGCATTCTGTAATTTATTTTTTTTGTAGCTCATTTTTAAAAAAATCATTAATCAGTCATTTTAGGAGTGATTAAGGACATGTTCCATACAGAGATGTTGATTACAGATGACACAATACATCTGTCATGCAGACAAGTGTGTCAGCTAGCTTCCTTAATTTTTTGTAATGATAAGCACATGAGCCATGAGTTACATCATCTTTGACAGATGATTTCTTCCCTCTGCTGGAGCAGAAATCCATCTGTTCATCACTGTAAAGTTCTTCACCATCCAGATGGATGCTAAAGGGGAGAAGAGCTGCTTATTTAAGTTGTATATTAGAATGTGTCTACAGGTTCATGTTCATATGTTTTAGGCACTTTGTCAGCAAAGATGATAAGGTGTGGCCTGTTATAACATTAAATCGATATAGAGAACACAATAGATGAAGCCATTCTCACATCATGTCGGAACAAAACTGTCTGGGTTGTTCTGTAAATTTAGGAAGTCAGACAAGATCTGTTTTTAATGTATCAGGTTTGAAGCATGAAGCTTCTCTTGTATCGATGTCTTTATAGACAATGCCAGTATGTTTTTGTTTGATCTACAATTGAGAAATCAAATCATGTTCTAGTTGTCCAGTTGTCATTCAACCTGAATCAGGTTTGCTGAGTAAACCCAGAAAAATATAAAGCGATATAATGTCGAAAATATTCAGAATCTAGCCAGCCATTTGAAGAAGTGTGGTTTTTTTTTGCCATAATGTCTGATTCACGAAGACTTTAGAACCATCTTAGTCTTTTGGCCTCAACAGGACTGTCTCAGAATTGAATTAAGAGTCTGAGTCAAAGGGTTTAGCCCATTAAGCCTGTAACGTGATCCTGAGACCAGATCTGGACACCTGACAATATCCTGTCCATGATAACAGAGGTCAATTCAGTTTAAATATCCAAGTCAGTAAGTGCTTTCTGTAACACGGGCTGAAGCTTTTAAATTCCCTGTGAATATTAAATTGTTATATATGACAGCATAATCTTTATTTGTTAATACTGGCTACATAGAGAAATAAATTGAAAAGCATTGGCTTAATCTTTTCACTTCTTCCTGTCTTCTGCTTCCCTCTGCTTCAAGTGAAGGTAACACTCCGCTAGACCAAACATATCAATAACCTGACAGCTTTACTGGTTTAGATCCCTCTGACAGGGGGCCTCACTACATTATTAAGCCTCTTTTCACATTCTGAGTGGTGCCATACTGGTCCCATACTGGTGGCTAGAAGGCTGATTCCCACATTATGATCTTAACACTAAGAAAACGGTCCTACTAAAAGAACACAGACGTTTTGGGAAGTTTGATTGTCTTCAAACCAATAAGTCAGACCAGGAGATCGATATCAATTTTCAAAAGTCAATAGTAGAATTAGCATATAGCTCATACACATAGCTTTAATTGTCACATCTGTATTATCGATAGTTTTGATTTCTGATCCCTCTGCAACATTTTTGTACATTAAGTTGCCAGTTTATCTGGTCAACTTAGCTAAAATGAATGTAATCTAATACAAAAGCCCTGCAATGAACCCTACCTTCATGAAGTTCAGTTATTGTTGAAAGTCTTTTAGACATTTTAACATGCTAATGTCAACTAAAATTCTATAAAAAGCTTTACTTTTCTCTCTACACTTAGTCACACATACACCCATAAACACACAAACACACAAACACACCCACGCACACACTCCAAATGCCTTCCAGCAGCAGCCTGCCATCTGCTCCTCCAAAATCAAATCCCAGGTCCCAGCCACCAGGTCTGCAGGCGTTGCAGCCCCCACCCGCTGATGCACACACACACACACACACACACACACACACACACACACACACACACAAACACACACACACACACACACACACACACACACACAGGCAAAAACACGCACACACATAGGCACAGTGTCACACACACACACACACACACACACACACACACACATATGCACACACACTCAGAGGCCCCCACTGGGGCCCTGGCCACCACCAGATAATTAGACCTATAAGCTGAAAGGGAGGGTTAAAGTGCAGCTGTCAGGTGTGTGTGTGTGTGTGTGTGTGTGTGTGTGTGTGTGTGTGTGTGTGTGTGTGTGTGTGTGTGTGTGTGTGTGTGTGTGTGTGTGTGTGTGTGTGTGTGTGTGTGTGTGTGTGTGTGTGTGTGTGTGTGTGTTTCAAGGATGTGTATGTGTGAGACAGCGTGCTTTCACAATACTTCTCTGTCCACTCACCCTTCTCCGCGTTTTAAAGATGCTCTTCAGACTGAATGTTAATTGTAGATTTCGGTTATCGGGGCCAGCAGAATCAGCTGCTGCTTTTGAGAGAAACCCCTGTTTTACATCTCAAAGCTGACCAGGCAGCCGGAAAATAGGATTTCCCTCTTCAGTATTGTCTAATCGATGCAGTCATTAATTTGGGGAACAGTTTGCAGTCCAAAACTTGCAAAATGTCTTTTTTTTAAGTGATTCAAGGGGATTGTAGAAAAAGTGACAAAGAGGAGAAGGTCCCTGTGATAAAACAAAATGAGCGAGTGTATGTAATTAATTCTAGAGAGAGATGTTCAAACCCCGGCTCTTTTTCCCCCAACCTCGACAAACCTCCACACCCAGCTAGCCAATCACAACGTGAGGTGGGTTTGAATGTCACATTGTTGATTTTCGATAGCTACAGTAATGCTTTAACACAGCCCCACCCCTTATCCGATGTTAGAAAGGTGTAGGGTATTGAACCATCCAACAAGCAGTTCTGGCGGTGTATTCTGGCGCATAAACCAATCAACTACAGTAGATTATCCTGTCTGATTACTAAACATCATGAATAAGCTGCAACTGACCTGGCAACACTTCAAGACTGCTATCCGCTCAGAATAGTTAACTGAGAGATGTGTAGGTGGGAAGGACAGAGGAAGAGGGTGGTTGCCACATTTCCCAACCCCTAGTTATCAAAGGCCCACTGTGCAGAGCAGCTGACAACAACTTCTGTTGCCATAATTACATGAAACAGAATCTAATTTAAATTCACCCTTCAGTTACATGGCACGTGCAAGTTTAGGAAATGCCTTTTTGGACACACTTTTTTAAAATGTTATAGTCAAGGACAGAAAAGATGCCACATTGAATACTGTATAAAACCTCCTGGTTGGTTTATGAGAGGCAGAGTTAGGTTCACACACACCTCTATCTGTCTTAGTCATTATATCCTAATCCAATGTCTGCTCCATAAAGAGGAAGTCTATGAATAAATATTTATGGATGCATCATTGTCCATTAAGTGACCTTTCTTTTTACACCAGTGCTATTTGAGAGAACTGGAATCCTTTCCAGGGTTCGTCCTGTCTTTTACCCAAAGTAGCATTCAGCCCCCTGTGACCCTGACACATAACGAGGGTCAGTCAGCGTATGGTACTGTTATTAAAACATTAGTGATGTAAATCGGTGAAATTAAAAATGTCTGTTTCTTATTACTTGGTCAGAAGGTCTGTTGCTTTTGGCCAACATTCATCCTGTGATTGAATACGAGCACTGAATTGAATCATCAATGCAATGGATACATTACAGTAGATTTTCATATTTACATTTGCATTGGAGAGGTAGCAAGAGTTTTGCTGTGTACAGGCTAAAAGTTTAACATAGTTTTTCTCTCTCAAAAGCATCTGCCAAAAGATCCCGAGATATGTCTGCTTTTCAGAAGCCTTTTCACATCAGTGATATTATGAGGATGACAGTCAGTCTGCCCATTAACCAAGGGATGGAAACAAACCTGGACCGTTGTGGCTGCTGAGCTGTAAGGGCTGAAATGGTCATTTCTCTGAAATCTATGAAGGGCATTTCAGTTCAGCGAGCTGAGGAATGACAGAGGAAATGGAAATAAATAAGGATAATTGGACAGTCAGCTCGGATGTAATGTCTTTGTCTGTTTACATATTTGCAGTAGTTTAGGGGGTGTACTGTACCTTGCATGAGAAGTTGGAGACAGTAACGATTTTTGAAAAATCTACATAAGCAATTTTAGTTTATGAAAGAAATTCACGCTGTTTCAATTACTTTATACAAACTGACTTTAATTAGATTTTTCCTTTTTTCTTTCTTTATCTCTCAATCTCTTTTTCTCTAAAATACTTAAAGACAAGGGCATAAGTGCTTCTGCATGCTTACATTGTGCTTAACAGAACTGAAGGTCACTTGCAGGTCTCAGCACTCAGCAGTTTATCATGTTGCAAAACTCAACCTAAAAATTTACAATACACACTTTTTCTTCTTACTATATGCCGTCTTCTACAGGCAACAGTACAGTAAAAATACAGACCGACATACATTATCCATTGTGATTTTTTATCAAAAACCTTTCACTCAAAATCAACTTGTAGCTAGATTTGAAGCATTTTAGATAGTTATCTGAAAATATTCATCCAGAAGATCTCAACTTTGGGAAATACTGTATAGTGAGCTCTGAGAAGTGTGTCATCTGCTGAGAGGCATGTGTCACATGTAGGGAAATCTCATGGTTTATTCTGTGTAACCTCTCTTTAACATAATGGAGACAGCGTATAATTTTAAATTGGATTAAACAGTGGCTTGCATTATTAGAAAATCGCTAGAAGTACTCGAGACTCTCCTCCCACAAAGTGTCCAAGATCTCAATGCCCATTTCTTCCTCACTTCAAATCTTTGATAACATGTCATAAAGATGACAGCCAGATAGTTCATGGTGCGTGGATTGCTGGGTTTTGAGGGCATACACATCAGTATGAGAGGGACGAGGATGTTGGTTAGCGTGTCTCTGACGCACTGTGGCATCATTTCACATGACACGCTTCTAATGATGATGTCCTCCTGGCCTCGATACTCTGAACCAGCCCTGATCTTACAGTCAATGTGTTAGCAGGGAGCTGCTGCACTAATTCCAACAGTTGAACAGGTTCACATTAATTAAGGTGTCTAAATTCTGCTCAACCCTATATCATATTTATGAGTATGATGTCTTGTCTTTTGAAGGAAGGTGAAACATGCTGGCAGTTACAGACAGATTAGTAAAACTGTCTCCCTCTTTGACTAGTTTGGGCCATGGCCACACAAGAGCTTCATCTGATTATCAGGCATGAGCTGTTTTCAGGGCCAAGTCTGGATTAAACACAGCCATTTAGGTCAACAGCCATGACATTTGCATGTCCACCTATTGTTCGGTGCTGTCATTATCATACAGCACCATCTGACACTAGTGACATGACACCATCCAACCACGAATAGTCTCAGCTAGGATCTGTGATAGGCTGTTGTTTATTCTGGACACATTGATGAATCAAGCTTTTAGGTTATGTATTCCTGGTTCGGTTTGGTGATGTTACAAGTACTGCATAATAATTTGGGGTAGTAGTATAATCTCAGTTATTCCATAGCCACTTGCAAACAAAATGTCATCTCTAGTCAAGCTCATTTAAATAATTTTGGTCTTGCATCTCAAATAATAAAAGTTCCTGGTTTTCGGAATTTTAGCTTTTTAGTACTGTTGTTGTTGTTGTTTGTAGTTACACAAATAACACTAGCTCTTTGCCAAACCTCACTTTTGCTGTTCATACGAGAGTTTAATACTGGCCCATTAATATTTGAAATTATTATTATTATTATTATTATTATTATTATTATTATTATTATAAAAAGGTTTTCTATATGGAATTCAGAGCATTGATATGATTGATTGAGTAATGTCTACCTGAGCAGAGAATTAAGTCACTCTCCCTGTGTTAGTTAACATAGCTGGGCCGGTTGCATATACATGTTAGTGCACATGAGTCTCTTATTAATTCACTTTTTAAGCTTTACAGTCGGAGACTAAATCAGTGCAAAAATATGAAGCTTTGGCATAACATTGTTGCTGTCTGGCCTTTGGATATAAAATCCTACCAGTCCAAAGCCCTTCTTTCTTGTCTCTTGTCCTGGCAGATGGCTTACACACAAAAAAAACAGACACACACACTCACACGCTCACACACACGCTCACACACACGCACACACACACACACACACACACACACACACACACACACACACACACACACACACACACACACACACACACACACACACACACACACACACACACACACAATTAATGCTTTCCCCCCATTCTTGGTGTGCAATACAAACACAATTCATTGTATTTGTAAAGCAAAAGTGCCTTTCCCATGTTTCACAAGTGCTGGCATGATACCCTACATTGACAAACAGCAGGAAAACAAAAAGCCGGCAGACGACAGAAAACGGGGGTGTCAGGGTGTCGGGGCCACGGGGCGGTCGGCTGTGCGGATTGTGTGGAACCACAGAGGGGGGGCATCCATTGTGTGGTGTGTGATCTCAACTACTTGTTTTGTTTTGTTTGTCCAAGCCTGGCCCTCATCCATTCTTTGCAGCAGGCCTTTCACTCTCCCAACAAGAGAGTTGGCATCATGATATTCAAACCACAACCCATTGTTTGTCAACTTCAGTTTAATCATTCCAGCAAGCCCAGGTAGCCTCAGCAAGTTTTGGAAGATTGATGTGATGAATTGTGTTGCACAGGGCGGATCAGGAGCTGCATGTCTAAGTGATCTTGACAACTGAAGCACATCTCTGATGCTGATGCTGGAGTTTCATTTGCACATCAAACCTTGTCTAATCTTTCAGTTGTCTTGAGGTGTAAATGCTGACTGAGGAGTGTTGATGTTTATCTTAGTGGACAGTTTTCATTTCACTGTTTCTTATTTTTTTAAATAATTGAAACATGAAGTTAGCGTTCTAAGAGTTTTTAATATGGATCTTTTTAAACTTCTGCTGGAACTGAAATATGTTTTGAGAATTTATTGCCTAGTAGCCACTAATATTGTTGTTTTTAATTGGAGAGTATTATGTTTATTGGCAACAAAAAACAACATTTTATGCATCTCTTGTGGATCTCTCAGCTCCTTAGCAATTCTGCAAGCCTCACTTTCTTAATAAGCAGGCTTATCTACTGAGGCTCATTTTTGGGCTAATCGTGTGTGTGCATGTTTTGATTTGTACTCCCACTCTCATTCCTACTTGAACAGCTCTATTTGCGCATAAAGAGCTCAGTGCTCATGTAAATTCAGACAGCCTGCGGTTATGTACAGTAATGTCTCTCTTTCTGTGTGTGAATATGACTTGGAGGAGAGAGAGAGCCAGACAGCTGTGAAATGTGTGATGGGCCAACCAGCCAGGGGCTGATGTGAGGCAGAGATCACTGCATTGCACAGAGTTTCCCGACATTGGTTTACAAATGTCGGGAAACTGCCAATTTAAAGTTGTGCTTCTTTGGTCTTGAATTGCTTTTGGCTTCAAAATCTCCAGAAACTGCCCCTTATAAATTCATGAAATCCTGTTTATGAAAACCCCAAGGAACCATGCTTGCTATTATCTCCGCCAGGAAGATTAAATGATCGGTCGCATGTGTAAGTGAGTCCTTCAGTGAGTGAGTGAGTGAGTGAGTGTGCACCTGTGTCTGTCCGAGGTTAAGTCTGCTGCAGCATTCTGCATTAGGTTTTTGGTTCCCAGTTATGGCTGCATGCTCAGCTACCTCCCATAGTGGCTGAGACTTAGGCTACATCCACACGACTACATTTCCATTTTAAAGCGCATATCTTTTGCTACGTTTACACTGAGCATCCACACTGCTCTGAACTTTTAGAGCTCCGAAAATGGAGGAGTTTAGAAACGCTACCAAAGCCGGGAAAGTTTGAAAACTCTGTTGTTACCTCCTAGTGTGGACAGGCTTAACCAAAGCCTGCATTTTATAATTGTACTACCGCCAACATGCAGAGGAAGCAAGCTGTTATGGGAGTGATTAGCGAGCATCCTGTCTTTCCTTTTCTTATTATTGCTTATTTTGTTCTGAACGACTATTGTGAAGTCCACAAAGAAACTGTAAACGATCAAAAGCATAAATGCTCTCCAGTGCGAAAGGGAGTGTGACAACAGACAACAACCAAACTGAGGAAACGAGTGAGATACATTTGTTGACCAAATTTATCGACCCATGATCTAGTAAACTTTGATTTGTAAGTGTTCATTTTAAAGTAAATTTGATAGAGCAAGACCTGCAGCCTTATAACTAAGTCTGAAAAGTAAAACTATAAAAACTTTCCACAAAATGTGTCTATTAGAGAGTATACAGAGGACGATTTTAGAGGAAGATCATAAGTATCAAGTGCTTGTTGAATTGTTGAGATGGAAAGCAAATTGGATTTGTCAATAAATCAAAGCATTAATAGCTTATGTTTAATGCAGCCATTGTAGTGAATAAAGAGTAGCAAGTTAATGATGGGCTGAGTTTGCTCATTGCTAAATTTTGTGCTGCTGCCTTGTCTTTGCTGTTACACGTGTCTTAGATTTACCGCTCTAATCCAAAGGAATTAAACAGTCTCAGGAAGTAGCCTCTTTCTGCTAGTAAGAGTTCAAACAGAGTTAATAACCTGGTTGGCTTTAGCTTAATCGAGCCCTTGCAAACTTAATTGGCATCTAGCTATCTGCATGTTCTCAAGTAAGTAACAGTTTTAGTGAGAGTTAAAGCTTGTGTAAAGAAGTTTACGATAAAAGGTTATTTTCTTTTGTGACTGTAGGAGTGCTGTGTAGGTTGACCTTCCCAAAGGCAAGAGGCAGAGATCTCAATCTTTGTCTCCTTTTTTCATCTTTACTTCAGGACTCCACCTACCTTCTTTGCCTCCTGCTCATTTGGCTCAGGGTGATGAGCACAAATGATGGTTTTGGAGGTAAATGGGGTTGATGGAACCGAATGATTACAGTGACCATTGTCCTATCGCTATCATAACGAGAGCCTGCACTTGCAGCTTGTTCAGCCATTTACAGAATTTTCTAATGCCCTAAATTCCTACCACCTGCTGTTGTGTGACATTTGTTTTTTGAACGCAGCCCTTACTTAAGAGGAAGAGAAGGTACTTCTACCTCCAAACAATCTACTGCAGTTTATTGATACAGTATAGATTGTAAATAAATTTGGATATAGATGTTTTGTTTTGTTTTGTTTTGTTTTCATGCCTCGAAAATCAAAACCCACTTGCTATACTTCAACACACAGATTCCTTTTGATACTTCCATACACATTTGAAGCCCTTGACCTGTATTTCCTCTGTAACCAAGCTTAGCAGGCAAGGAACTACAGCAGGCAAGATGGAGTACATACACTAATGGTGAGAGCAGGAGAAGGTCACACATACGAGAGTAGGGGGGTTGTCGCATCTCGGAGGGCAAACTTCAGTTTAGCCTCAAGACACATAACCCAGCAAATGTAGAACCCGGCGAACAGTTCACTTCACTGATTGGCTTAGACAGGCCCTAGCAGGACAGGGTCGGTGATGGAGTGCCAATGGCTGTTTATGCTGGCAGAGGTTTACAAGAGCAAAGAGAAAAATGGACAATGCAGTCTGACTTTCATACACCCTTTTACAGAGATTAGTTATGTTTAAGGAAACCTTTTATACTCAATTGTTACAGAACAAACAACAAATTTGTTCAAGCATTTATTCCTTAAATGCACTCACCTTAACAAGGGAATTGTAAACAGTGCCATTTTACAAAAGTTAATCTAAAATGGCACTGTTAAAACACCATCATTTAACAAACTTTAACCCAATACTGTCATTTAACACAATACTTCAAACATTGACCTCTTTTAATTCTTGCCTTTTTAAACGTGTCTATACAGGCACCATCCCTGCATTCCCCTGGGTGTCACATGCTAGCTGAAAACTACTTTATCACAAGCCACAGCACTGCTAGCCTTGCAGCAAGAGAGGTGATTGTAGAGGTGAAAGTAAATGAGAATACAGCCAGCAGCCTTCACGACAATGAGATATAATATTCCAGCCCAGAGTTTCTTCTTCTTCACAATAAGCCTGTTGCCTGAGGTTGGGCTGGGACAAGCATGTCTTGGGGCAACAGCAAGATAACGTGACCTGTTAGAGCATGGATTCAAATTGGAATTCAAATGAATGAGGGGTAATTTAGTCAATCTGTGTTTGTGCCATGAAAAAGCGTAAAACAGCAAATCTTCGTTTTTATACTTCATGTTTTTTCTAGATTTAGGAAATAACTAATAACATGTTAGTGATGTATATATGTTCACAAGGCAGGTTTTGTAATAGTTGGACATAGCCCAGCTACCTGTATGCCCTTGTTTCCAGCCCTTGTGATAAACTAAGCTAAATGGCTGCCAGCTATAGCGCAGTATTTGACAGACCATTACGAGAGTGGTATAAATCGTCACATCTAAATCTCTGCCAGAAAGTAAATAAATGTATTTTTCAACATGTTCATCCCTTGAAGAAGACCTCGGGCTGCCGATGTCCCTTGGTCTGTGGGTTCCCTGCCAGGGGCACTGCTCACTTCAGCCATCTCCTGTGGGGCTGTCTCACATTGTCCTGAGACAAATAATGAACAGCGTCCTTCATATCAGCACAGCCCGCTGAGTGGATTGAAAATAACAGGTAGTCATGTTGAAAACGTTTGGACACCAGAGGAAGCAGTAGTTGAGTAAAGGTCAGAGGTCGTGAGAAATATTATCTTATATCTGCATGTAATGGTGTCTCGCTCCATTTTTGACACAAACATTGCACTATCCTGTGGGCGGTTGCTATGGTGATTCTTGCACCTGTGCCCGGACAGTGTGGTGTGGCGATCAGCTGCCAAGTTCCAGAGTGATTGCTCATCTGAAGAATGGCATCCACTCCAGCTATGTAAAACCTTTGATAATCAGCCACAGCTCAGTACGTACACATATGATATAGACACACTTTCTCTTCTACTTCGACTGAATCTTATTTGTTGCCATGCAAAGAGGACATCAGTTTGCCTCAAAGATTAGACAAAAGGGGCATATGAAGCCCATGAAATACTGTCATTGATTATTTATAAACATGTTAGTGATCCTGCATCCTGTTTAATTTTTTAATTGATGCTGTCTTAATGTAGGACATGCAGAAGTGTCATGTGAAATGTCCTATTTATTATTAATCAACTAAGGCCTACAGCAATGATATCAATTTGTGGTTTTAAATACTCACTCCTACTCTACTTCTGTCTCCTTCTCTCTCAGCCTCAAACTCTTCTACTTACTGTGGAATTTTTTTGTGCTTTTCCAGACCACCAGTTCTCCTGATACCCGTCTTACAGACACACACACCTACACACATGCGCACACACACACTTACACACACACACACACACACACACACACACACACACACACACACACACACACACACACACACACACACACACACACACACTTACCCCCACTGTGTAAGCCCCCAATCTCCCCTAGAGGATCCATCTGCCCACAATCTTATGCCATGTTGTGCTCCTCCCCCTTACTTTTGGTGTGTGTGTGTGTGTGTGTGTGTGTGTGTGTGTGTGTGTGTGTGTGTGTGTGTGTGTGTGTGTGTGTGTGTGTGTGTGTGTGTGTGTGTGTGTGTGTGTGTGTGTGTGTGTGTGTGTGTGTGTGTGTGTGTGTGTGTGTGTGTGCGTGTGCGCCTGGCAATGTGTGGATGCACTTGTGTGTGGTGGGGAGTGGGATAATGAATGGATCTTTTGCTGCTTTGTCTCTGCCTACTTGTCCACCTACAGCAAAAGAGGGATAATTTGTGTGTGTGTGTTTGTTTGTTTGTTTGTGTGTTTGTGTGTGTGTGTGTGTGTGGGCACAACTTGCTTTAGTTTGAAAGTAACGCCTGTTTCTGTCTCCAGGGGTGGGTGGTGGTGGGTGTAAAAGGAAAAGTGCGCTGAGCTGCAGAGAAATTGATCACACTATGGGACAGAATAGGAAAAGCAAGACAAATCACCCTGCGGCCAAAACCCTAACTGTACTGGTTTCCTATGACTCTGCATAAACTCTGCAGTATTCTGGATGTCAGGGTGTTTTGACCTTGTCCTGTTGTTATACTCTGTCTCTATATGCACATACGGAGTCACAGAGTCACAATCTTATCTTAAGAAGCAATTATTTCACATCTAAAGATACTGCAGTCACATATATGCAGCTTATACAAGCACAATAGAATGACTTAAAGCCTGTATGATCTAATAAACTAATGCAGAATCATGTGATGGTAGTAAAACTGTTAAACCAAACAACATCATCTAAATCGAATTAAACTGTTGCTCTATCTGTTCACAAATAAAGCACTGTTAAATAAATGAAGTGTTTTTGGGAAATTTGTAGTACTACAATTTTGAGGTAGTTGTACAGTAGTCTAGTTGTACAGCCCATGGCTGAAGTTATAGTGCTGATTAAGACTTTACATGATAATCCATTGATATAGTTTGAACAACTAGAGGGTATAAATTAGTTAGAATGCGCTCAACCTGGACCAGGTAAAACAAAGTATTTTGTATTGTATTGCAAATTTTTACATGTTAAATTTTAGTTAGTGATTACTTCACTCAGTGCTGCCTCTGAATATCAAAACAAGTAAAAATGTTTTATTCCCTTCTGAATATCCTCTATCTTTTTGATTTCCCCCTACCCTTCCTCCTCCAGATTATCTGCCTGCAGGACTTCTTCGGGGACGACGATGTGTTTATAGCGTGCGGCCTGGAGAAGTACCGCTATTCTCAGGACGACTTTGTGTTGGATCACAGTGGTAAGGCTTCCACAGCCTTTATGACTGGTAGGCCTGACTAACACTAACTCAACACTTGGTGTGTGTGTGTGATCACCTCAGTGTCCCTCCTCACCATTCTTCCCTCACTAGTGCTTGCAACGTGCTTGGAAGGAAGATGACAGCAGGATAGGTTTGTGTGTGTGTGGACAATGATCTTTTATTTTGCAAATCGTATGATAGGTATCAACTCTTTATCTTGTTTAAAGCACAGGCAGGATATGACCTCTTTAAACCAGCAGACCGACTCACTGTCAGAGCTATGTAGAAGGTTTTTTTTTTTTTTTTAAGTTTATTACAGTAACAGTCCATAGTATTGACATCCTGTTTCATTATTTTGTTGTGTCAGATTAGCTAACAACAGGGAGAAATATCCTAACAAAAACCGTGTTACAGTTGCAGTGTGTAAGATATAGCATCAAGCTCCAAATAAATAGGGGGCAGCATTTCCCCAGCATTTCCTCCACCACTGAGTCCATAGAAACTAAATGTACTGTTACATCCCTTAAAAAAAAAAGAAAAGCCAACTACTATCCGACTAGCGTTTTTTATCTCCGTGCTGCCGCCTGCTCTCCTCCCAGCAAAGTGGTCTCATGGTGGAGACAAAACGAAAACCAATAAACAAACAATCAAAAGCACATAGACCCCGTATCTACAACATGTAGCTATTTGTTCTGTGGACAGGGGCAGACAGGATGCTACAGTGACTCTCTATCGCCTCTCAAGGACCAAGTGGTATTACAAGACAGGATGTGCCGGGGCTAGCTGGATAGCATGCTCATTTCAGTAAATATCTCTGTAACACAATACATAGACATCTTTCACATAACCTCAACACTGTAACCTCTTCAGCTTCCGTTGATAATGTTAGTTTATGTTTTGGATGTTTTTAACCAAAATTATTGCCCTATCTTACACGTTGCACCTTTAACTGTTTTCTTAGGATGAGTGCATGATTGATGGTGCATTGGTCCTGTTCAGAGATAGTTTTGAGCTTCCGTCCCACTTACACTCCTGTGCTCCACTTTTAAGAATTAGGTCTTCGAAAGAACAAAAAAGGGACACTGTAACTCTGCTGAAAGTACAGAAGCTGCTCTTCATTTTGCAAAATGGGTCCAGTACACACTCTACTGTTTAAACAGTAAATAGCCTGTGCAATAGATCATGCATTAAGGCCCAAAAATGTATGTTGTGATGGTGTAATAAGAAAATATTCACAACGTAAAAACTTACCTTAAAATTCATATATCTTTTTTTCTGAGCTAAAGAGCTTTTAGATTAGAGGGGTTGTCCTAGAAAAACATTTGGTTCGTTGGGGATTTGTATGTACAACATAAAAAGAAGCGTATTATATTGAGATCCCCTTTTAATCAGTCAGTGAAATATATATGTGGTGATAAATAGCCTTGGAGCACATTATAAATTAACTGTGGGTGTGCTTCTGTCGGCGTGTTATTTATTTCATGTGTCTGTCATTACATTACACCTCTCACCGCCCCCACCCTCATTAAAACAAACCTGACAAGTTTACCACAAGCTTCACAACATCTGCTCTCACTGCACACAGCTACAAAGCAAAATCAGCAGCGGCATGCAGTAAACATCATAAAAACTAAAGCTTGTGTATTTTCTTTTTTTATGTGTTCATGGTATCCAGTGACCGTTTAAGCCAAATTGCTGTATTCCAAAGGAAAACAAAAGCTGTTGTTATTAATTTGTGTACCAGATCTTTGTGTGAGAGTCTCTGTATCGAAACTCTGTTTTTGGTACCGGCATGCAGTGAAATGTGCATGTAGTGTTTAATTTTGAAAGTTTTCTTGTCATATATGTAGTCTTGTTTACTTATCCTTTAATCAGATTGTTATTCATTTGAATTACTTATTGTACGGCTGGTGGTTAAGACAACATTTCACATTGGAGAAGTTTGAACAGTTCATAGAAGGTTACATTATCCAATTATTGTTTTCGTATCAGTACAAATAAGTCAGGTATCAGCAGGATACAGTATGTACCGATAAATAAAAAAATAAAAAACGATACCTACCATCAGTTCATTCATTTGTTCTTCTGTGCTTTTTAACCTGTTTATACTAAACACTATTTGCAACTGTTTCCTTTTGGGTTGTTTTGTCCCCATAATCAACTGAGACCAGCTTTCATTAAATCATGCAACATAAATAACACTTCCAGGGTCATATCCCTGGGACAGCAGCTTGCTGGGCATAATTGAGCCACATTACCTCTGACTGAGAGGAAAGAACAGGTTTGTTTAGAGGGGAAGGTTAATATATACGATGGTGACCGACTGAGCATGTTGTCCCCCCAGAATGCAGAGTGCTAAAGACATCGCACAGCCGCTCTGCTACTCCAAACCGGACAGCTAAGAGCCCCAGACCTTCGCGGCGCAGCAAGTCCCCTGGTGCAGGTAAGACACACGACTGTACACACATAAAAGCTGTCTGCATTAACTCTGTTAAATTAAGAAATATTCATTCATATTTAACATAGTAACTTGTAAATGGACAATCTGAAAGTTCAAGTCTTTTTACATTATATGTTTAAAAATTTGTTAAACAAGTCTTTTTAAAAATCCCCTTTAGCTGATCCCTGACGACACTGTCAGGTCATCTCTGTTTGACATGCTGAGTAATAGCCTTTTTATTTAGCACCTTCAGTTGTGACAGAATGACTCAGCAATTTGTGTTGTGCATTGAGAGATGGTGACATTCTGCTGAGTAATGACTGTTCTAAAAGCCATTACGTCAGTTTTAAAGAAGAGGTATTTGAGCGGTTGCCAGTTTGGAGAGCCTGCTGTCTAAGTTGAGCCTTGGAACTTACAAAAACTTTAAATGTATGTTGTAATGTGATTATACCTGATGATATCTCCGTGAATATTCTTTATTTCTGCCTTTGACACTGCAGCAAGACAACCTGTCCACTACTCCACCAGTCAGTCTCCAATCAAATCCCCAGGTGAGGCTTTTGATATCGACGCACAGTTTGCCTTATCAAACACCTGCCATGTAATTTACTCTAGTAATCAAAGTTATTGAGATACTGAGAAAACAAGCTCTTCAAAGTTTAAGTCTTCTCTTCTTCTCATGTGAATAATATCTGCCTCTGGTGGTTTAAAAATGTTGAATTCCAAATTCAAAGCAAATCTATGATCGAGGGACTGCCCCAAATGGATTTGATATTCTGAATATTACATATACTGAAAGTTACATACAAACGTGCATCATTCCACTCTAAACATTAGCATGATAACATGCTTACATCCATGAAAGGCATGTTAACAGCACAAAGTTGTTCACATATCACTTAGACTGTAATTATGAGAAGCCAAATAGGAAAAACCCTTCACCTCAGCCCTCTAGTTGTCACTTCTGCAGAAATATCTGCCACCTGCTTTGAAGAAAAACAGAATTGCCCACAAACAAATATTCCATTACTGGCAATACATTTAAATAAAATAAAATATGAATATTATGTAATTATTAATAAGCTAAAGTAATAAAAATCTGTTACACTAAAAAGTATCTAATTAAGTCTATTTAAACGTTGGAACTAAATAGTTAGCAGTGGGGAAAAAATGAAACAGCAGCCTGAAAAACTGATGAGATGTCATCAAGGCTTTGATTCAGAATACAACACGGCATTTCCTCAGGAGCCACACTCAGATTCTTAACCCAGTTGGCTCACAAAACGGAGTTTAGCCTAAGAATAACAAAATCAATCCATCGATTTAATAATTTTTTTGGTACTATTACCAGTACTGTCTTGACTGTCCTTCCGGCTGTAGGTGAAATGCCTTCAGTGACATGGGAACCACAATCTCTCAAAAAAATCTAAATTTCTTCATTACCTCATCCAAGGAGGTTATGTTTTTGGTTCGGTTTGTTTGTCTGTTTGTCAGTAGGATTACACAAAACTATTGAGCCGATTTTCATCAAACTTGGTGAAAGGGTGTCTCATGAGCCACGGAAGAACCCATCAAAGTTAGTGCTGATCCAAATAACGGGGCGGATACACAAATTATTTTTCACTTTCATTAACATTGCAAAATAGTTGCATTTTGCCTAGGCGGAGGTCTGCATTCTCTGGGTGGTTCTAGTTATATAATGTTTTACCTTTTCGATCTATTTAATTTGAAAGCCAGCTGCTGCAGATCCACTGATTCAAAGCCATGCACTGATAAGACTCTCTCTTCAGTTGTGTTAATTAAATCCTGCTCTGACTGAACAGTTAGATCACGTGCCTATTAATCTGTAGCAGCTGAGGTGCTCAAAAGTTAAACTTTACTTTTGACACATGAAAAGCTAATGCTTTGTTCCTTTATAAAAACAGGATAAATACCTAGAGGACAGTTATGTGAAAAAAAAAACCTAAGTGATTATACAATTAAACAAAATCTGAAACGGTAGTGTAAAGACGCAGCCCGTAGGCAGTGTGACATGATTATCCTCAGCTCAGCTAGGTTTATGCAGATGAAGAGACTTTGAGTTAAAGTTTGACGCATTATGTCTCTGTATTTTTGCCAGAAACCAAGAGAGAAGTTGGCAGAAATAATCTGTTCTTGAGAGGATGAATCACTCAAACAATAAAAAGCTCTCATCCTTGTCTTTGCTCCTTGTGTTACACACTAAAGTAGACCAATAGCCTGCCCATGTGGGCCAATTTCAGCAGTTGTGACACTGTAAGTAATGTTGTGTTAGAACTGTGGGTTATCCTTGTCTGTAGCTGCTGTTTGTTTTTCTGTGGAGGTGTCTGTTGTTTCTTGTTGTGGAGGTTATCATTGTAGTTTTGCAGTTAAACAGATGGCATAAATGTTAAATGTGAAACCTCAAGAACACAAAAAGGAAACCAGCAACTTAAAAAAAAAAAAACTGTGACACCAGTTGCCTGCAGGTGGCACTAGCTGCAACCTGCTAAATGTGAATATGAGTAAGTTAGAGCCAGTAATGTCACATCTTATGTGTCCTAAACATTTTCATGCCTCCGCACCAAGGACAGCAATGGCCACGGGCATTATGTTTTCGGGTTGTTTGTTGGTACCTCTGCACCAACGCAATATCTTGTGAATTACTTAAATGCTTTTCTCTACATAGTAAACGGTGTCTCAAGCAGCCAGATCTCAACTCCTAAATCCACCAAGTCCTCCACTCCGTCTCCCACCAGTCCCAGAACAATCCCCAGTTTTAAGGTAAGACGGTATATCACAGCCATTTGTGTCCGCCTATAACTTGCAGCTGCACTTAAAAACATTATCTATACTGTACACTAAATGGTTTTTCAAAGCATATTGTTGGTGTGCATTTACATTAATAATCAGTCTCCCACGCATAAGGGAAACAAAGCAACAGAAATAGTTAACAAACACTGACAGAGACTTTGAAATTGCTTAGGACTGCTGAAAAACTTTTTGGGTGCCAGTTGTATGTTTTCATTGTTTACCGTTATTTATTTGACCTGGGTCCACATAAAGCCCACATTAAGACTGGCAAAAGGCCTAACCCTGCCTGTTATCTCCATGTTTTCTAGCTTGAAGTCATCTTTCATTGCTAATCTTTTTGGTGCATTACCGCCACCTCTCGACCAGTGGAAAAGTGGAAAATTCTGGGCAGGAATGTGTATTGTGTCACTTGTGTGCAGGTGCAGGATATGAACAAAATTGGGAACCTTTAATGGGCGATGAGGCAGGATGTATCCACAAAGTAATGACATAAGTTTTGGTAAAGTCAAGTCATGTCATGCTGCAGCTCTGTGATGTATTTCTGGTCGAGTTAGAGAACTAATCTGGTTTATTGATGGATTCTTCTATAAACTGCGTGTTTAGTCCCAAACTACAGAGTTTCTAACTGCTGCAGCCAGCTGGCAAACCTCCTCCAGAGTGCCACCATTCCTCTCTAAGCCTAGACATAGACTTATCCATCCACATTCATTTGCCAGGACTCTAGATTTTTATGATCTACTGACAGCTTTCAAAATTACTGGCTAGAGGTAGAGCAGAGTAACACTTATAGAATCATTTAAATGAGGAAGCACAAGGATGTCAATGACACAGCTGCTTACTGTCCAAGTTCTAAAAACGACCTTGACAATGTTCCATTTCTACTTTGGTCCAGAGGGCTATCCTTTTAGACTGAATTATAGATCCTTACTGTAAGGTATAGTGCATTATGGTGCAGAGCACTACTGTACATAATGGAAAAGATCACTGGTCTTATTTTATTGCTGCATTTATGGCTGACATTTCGAAAATATAGCCATAAGATTTTGAAATTGCCACTGCTGTGCTCTGCAGAGAGGTCGCTCTTAAGAAATGAATCATTCATTTGGAGCCATAATGGTTTTATGTGCAGTGATGAGAAGTGGATAATGGAGGAGGATATATATTCCAGAAGCTCTAGCACCTTGTACATTTTGAAGGGCAGGCTTAATTTAGACCTTGTTCACTATTTAAGTAATATTATTAATATACATGTTGTACTGTGTAAAAAAAAGTCTACATTTAGTTGCAGAATGCTTTGTAGAATATATTGCCATACTGTATAACCACATGAAGTTTTTCTAGTTCAAGAATACAAAGTATGTTGAAGATTGGCTTTTTATTTATATGAATAGACCATAATTGAGCATAAAAAATGTTTGATAATTACTCTCATTTAATGCCACAATGCTATCAGTCAAAGCTATCAGTCAAAGCCACTAAAAAAGTGACCTACCAAAGATAAACCACGGTTTTATCCATGTACAGAGAGTTCTGTGGGTGCTTTGGAAGCCTAAGGTTACCATGGTGATTTGTCTGTGGGTTTAGTTTTAGGCCAGGCGCTCATGTCTATTTTTGTTTCTTTCTGCATCCTGCAGGTCCCTCCGTCAAATTGCATCTCATCCTCAAATGTAAATGGGTCGTTGAACAACCAACAGGAGCAAAGTGATCGACTGAGTCCAGAGGGTACGTCCTCTCCTTTGCTCTCAATTCACCTGATCTAACTAAGACTCTGTAACATGGACTCCCTCACCCTCTAGCATGTAGAAATGACATTGAATCACCTCAACTTGTCCCATCAGGGCACATTTAACAATGTGCTTACCCAACAAAATTGGCAGGGAGTAGGCCTTGTGTGGATGAGAGTGGAACATCCCAGTGCTGTGTGAGCAGATACTTGTCTAAATGACTTTGGGGCTGAGTGTGTGTGGACATAATATTGCTGCTCAGTGCAATAATCACAACTGGAAGACTAAAGTAGATTGCTGTGCCTGTGTGTTATTTTGTTGCACAGCGTGTGGTTCATTAATTCAGTCTGAGAACTGGTTGAGTTACTACTCAGAGCTCCCTTGGTGTTATTGAATAGCAAGGCTTGTCTGTTGCTTGTTGTAACTGCTGTCTCTCCTCAGCAGTTAATGGAAACCGCTACCTGCCTGCCTCCACCATCTTGGAAAAATACAAGATTGGCAAAGTCATCGGCGATGGCAACTTTGCTGTGGTCAAAGAGTGTGTTGAGCGGTAGGTGAAGCACTTCCACTCAATCTGCAAATATGTAATGATCAGTTGGAAGCCGTGTGCGGTGATCCCACTGCAGGCTGATCGCTGTGCAACTTATTTAGACATGCATCACGCGTGGTAACTGCTCCATCAGGGTTTTGACCCTTAAATCCTGTTGACAGGTATTGTGGAGACAGATGTATCCCGTGGATTAAAACCCTGCTGCGAATTCACTTCATTAGCCTTTTAATCTCTGAGTCAACACACTATCCAGGCAGACAGGGGAGATGATTATGAAAGGAAGCCTGTCAAGTGTGTTTGTTCTCAAAATCTGATGCACCTTCCTAGAACGTACTTAAAGGTTCCCTGTAGAGTAACTTGTGAACAAATACAGTTATGTTTACAATAAGTGTCTCTTACCAATATACACTGTGTCTGTCATTGAGGCCTAAGAAACATGTGGAATTTATTTCCTCACTCAGAAAAAACATTAAGAAAGCCAATTTCCCAAATGTGACCAAAACAATCTAAGGTCCACTTACAGTACTAGCTCTCTGAGTCAGCTCTCAGTCAGTCATATCTTGTGGTACTGAATAAAGACACTGTTTGTGTAGCTGGTACATTGCTACATTTTTTAAAGGAAAATATTAAATCATGGCAGGAATATGTATATTGTGCCAAATGCATGTTTGTGCATGCACATGTTTTTGTTTGAGTGTTTGCTTTTGTTAGTTAGCAGAAGATAGAAACAAAACATCCGCTCATCAAAACATTTTTCCACTAATGGTCAAAAACTCTACCTTTAAGGTCCCCCCTTCATTATGTTTATTTTTCACGTAGAGACAATAGAATAAAAATAAAAGCAGAAAACCTCTAGATTGGTTAAAGACTAACTTTAAACCTCCAGTGATTTCTCCTCTCACTTATAGTGGCGTAGGAGCATACTGTCTCTAGAGCAGTACACGATGACATCACTGTTGGGTGAAATTACAGGTGCAACACAGTTCACTTCTGACCACACCCAGCATCACTGACGGGAGGTGAATTTAACTTGAAACTTTCAACCTGACATTGTAGTGAAACATTGTTCTTCATCCTGGTGTTTGTTGTTGAGCCTGACTATCTGCTCTGTATCGCTGATCCTTGTATTAACTTGGCTAGTGCAGCTAACATACCTTTCCAATAACTTTGTGGCTGTAACTGAGGCTCTCTTGTGAGTACTTGGTTTGAATTACAGATATTGCTGCAGCATCAGTGCTGTTTTTATTATTGGACCTAATTGCACTGTTTCTCCTCAGGTCCACAGGGAAAGAGTTTGCACTGAAGATCATCGACAAGGCCAAGTGCACTGGAAAGGTCTCAATCTGTCTTTTTTTCTCACCATCTCTTTCTCCCGTATCTTCGTTTTGTCTGTTGCAGTCAGACCCATGCACACACTCTCAAGGAAGGGTCATATGTTCCAGGATTCAATATTAACACACACCACAGTGTGCATCCCTCTGATCCTCTTATCACATACAGTTATATAACGCCAGTCATGTTTTATTCATCATCTAAGTCAAATTATTTTCACACTTTCACACACATACAATGACACACAACTGACTCACACAAAGCCATGACACAAATTCAGATTCAATCACCAATGCAGAGTATTTTGATTAGCATGAATTCTGCGTACTGGAGCAAATTGTAAATTGGGATTATTTGTCTTGGTGTGTTTCCAGGAGCACCTGATAGAGAATGAGGTTGCAGTGCTACGGAAGGTGAAACACCCCAACATCATCATGTTGATAGAGGAGGTGGACACTCCCTCTGAACTCTACCTGGTTATGGAGCTTGTCAAGGTACAGTAGAGGCTAATAGGGGGGTAATAGCAGTGCACATGCAACATTTCTCTGTGTTTTTTTATCTTTAACTAATTTATTTGACACAGGGAGGGGATTTATTCGATGCCATCACCTCCTCGGCCAAATACACAGAGAGAGACGCCAGTGTCATGGTGTACAATCTCGCTGGAGCTCTGAAGTACCTGCACAACACAAACATCGTCCACAGAGACATTAAACCAGAAAACTTGCTGGTATATATTTACACCCACACCAGTTTCTTTCCTACAAATCCAGCAGCACAGTGGGCTTTAACTGAGCATTGTTATATTTTAGGTGTTTGAATATCCAGATGGCACCAAGTCATTGAAACTTGGGGACTTTGGCCTGGCCACAGTGGTGGAAGGACCTCTGTATACGGTGTGTGGAACTCCTACATATGTTGCTCCAGAAATCATCTCGGAGTCCGGGTAAGCTAGATCTTTTTTTTCTTTTTTAGGGGGGTTGTATTTCAGTACCCAGATCATCATTATTTTTTTACCAAGGGGCTCATTACAGAGAAACATGCACATTTTTACTTTTCTCTGAAACAGTTTAAAGGAAACATCCATTCTACTACTAGAAGATTAGGAATGTGGCTTTGCAATACTGCTGTGATATAATCAGCCATATGGAAATTAGAAGGAGATTGGTATTTTTTTTGCATAAATGGTTATTGTGTTATAATAACCTCAATATCATTATAGCAAATAGATTAGATAAACTTAGACTTTCCAAAATGTTACGTTATTTTGTTGTTTTATATCCAGTCACTCCAGCCATCTGGTTAGCAGTAAGCTATTTAGCTGCAGTTAATCCTTAACTGACCCTTTCTGTCCCTCCTCTCTTTCCACAGTTATGGGCTGAAGGTGGATATCTGGGCTGCAGGTGTCATTACCTACATCCTTCTGTGTGGCTTCCCTCCATTTAGAAGGTACCCATCATCAGTTCATATCGTACGATAAGTTCATGTTTAGACCCACTCAAACCATATCAACATCATTAATTCATTGATGATACATGCATAATACATGTGGATAGTATTGACATGATTATATGATATTAGAAAATTTAAAAGGGTTCAGGCACATTACTTGGCTATTTATTTTTCATATAAATTACTTTCTGCTACATAGACAAACAGTTGCTATGATTTCTCATCGTGTTAAGGATTGTCATCCTGCAGTCATAGTGTGGGAGGGATTCAACTTAGTTTAATATGATCCGTGTTTAATCTATAGTACTTCACGGTTATTATAATAAGTACATAATTAAAGGATAGGTTATAGGTAAGGCCTTTTATTATTATGCAAAGTGCAGTGTTTTTTTTCACAGTGGAAGTGTGCTATGTGGGCTGAGTAATACATTATAAATTTGTGTTCGCTGAGTGTTTGTGTGTGTCTTTTTATGTAGTGAGAGTAACCTGCAAGAGGATCTGTTTGACCAGATCCTTCTAGGACGACTGGACTTTCCTAGTCCTTACTGGGACAACATCACTGACTCAGCCAAGGTTGGGACCACACACACACTATCATACACACACACAAGTAACAACAAGACGACAGCACACACACACATTTATATCAAACATGATGACATTGCATTGATCCCATTCCTTTCTGAAGGATTTCACAAACCCTTACGTAACCTGAATGAGGCCAGAAATTATTCTACCTTTCACTGAATGCATTTGTTGTAAAAAGTCTGAAATAGATCTCCAAACAGTTACACACAAACCATGTGGACCCCCATGGTTCACTCTCCAGTAATGACTACTGTCTGCCGAACAAAACAGAAACCCCTCCAACCCTCTAAATTAGTGTCATGTATTAGGTTGACAGCCCACACTCAGCATGCCAGACCAAACTGCTAGTTAAACCCACTGTTATTACAGTGGCCCTGTCCCTTTAGACATGTGCACAGTTATAGACTCCACAGCATGAAACTACTTGCATTTATGTAGCTTTGTGCAGGTGTAAATTTAAGAAAGGCTGACTTTGTGATGGCATGTAAAGCTGACAGTAGGTGGTAATATGCTGAATTGTGTTCATGCTCATTTTAAGGCTAGGCTATTTTTCCGCTATCAGCTTATGTCATGATATAGCAAGTGTATGTAAAATCAAACATGGAATACATCAAGCTACACTAATCAATATTTCTACAATATGTATAGTGATGGTTAAAGGTGACTACATGTGGCCCCTACATGCTCATCCTTCAGCTCATTGCTTTGGTTTTGTGGCTTGCAACTTCACTGTTTTTGTCCGTTCTCACTGCTTTTATCAGTGTTGTTTAGCTGCAGCAGGCAACTGTTTTCAGCAATTAAAGTTCTAAAAAAGCCTGCTGCATGCTACCTATCCCACACCAATAAGCAGGCAAATACAGTTAACAACTAGCTGATGAACATAGTGGAGCATCCATCAGCTAAGGAGACAGATTTTTCCCTAAAGAGTTGGTGGAGACCAAAACAAAGCTAAAAGGGGATAGAGAATATTAGACCTACATTCACCAATTGGCTTGAAACATGACTCTGAATGAATACTAATGTTGCTACAGTTGTTCACTAACACTGTGGTCATATTAACTTAATTAGTATGTCCCATTTTCAACTTGTAGTAGAGTGCTGCTCTCAAGTGTACAAAACAATGATGTTTAATGCAGCTTCAAACTCATGTTTATTACAATTAACTGTGTTCAACTCTGACATTAATTCATGTAATATGTATAAAGCAAAAGCAATCCATTATAAAACAGTTAATCTTTGGTGACATTACAACAATAGCACAATGTTGTAATTTATTCACAACACGAAAAAATCCCTAGAAATCACAATTATTGAATTATGGTCCAATCCTTCCTCCTTGTGTGTGTGTTGTCAAAGTCAGGTCACAAAGACATAATGGAAGGACCTGAAGAAAAGTTAAAGGAATGTTCAGCCTTGATGTCGTCCTAAACTGTGGTGTGTTTTGTTGCAGGGGCTGATTGGAAAGATGCTGCAGGTCAACGCTGAGGCTCGATACACAGCACAAGACATCCTCTACCACCCCTGGGTCACGGTATTGCAGATTCCTCTTTGTCTCTGTATCTGCATGTATATGTGTGCACACAACTGTTGTGGCCTGACTTTTCTGAGTCGGCACATCAAGATGCTCTCTTGTGTGGAAAGCCATTGCACCACGTCACCTCATTGCATGTTTGTGTGTATGTAGGACGACACAGTCATGGAGAACAACATGAAGATGGAGGTCACAGGTAAACTGAAGACGCACTTTAACACTGCACCCAAGCACAACAACACCACAGCTGGAGTGTCCATCATCATGGTAAGCACCCAAAAAAAATTCACAAACCAAGGTATAAACGATTCACAATTCAGTAAATATCACTGTTATATTTTTGAAAATTTTGTTTGAGATAAACTGCAGTTCTTTTTAGAGAGTAATCTTATGCCTTCATGAGATTGCTCACTTTCAGTGACCTCTTTTATCTGCAGTTTTGAGGTTTTGACATGGGTTTGATAATAATTGACACTGTCTGAGGCAGCTTGAACATGTCTGGCACTTTTCCAAACACTTACTGCATGGTAGTGAGTCTCTGACCCAAATACAGAAGATTGAGCTCCTTCTAATTCACTTTTATATGAATCTTACGCCCACTTGATCACCGGTCTAAGAATATCTGACCGCAATCATCGTCCACGACGACAGTCAATGCCAACCTTCTAAACAACTTGTGCTGCTGTAAACATGTTAGACATGATTTTAGAGATGGGATGATTGAAAAAAAACTAGGACAGGACAGAATAAATAATTGCTGTAGCAGTCACATCCCTCCTTCCTGTCTGTTTCAAGCATCACTTGCATCATTTCCTGTTGTACAGTTTTACTTCCTCCACTCCTCATCTCACAGTTCATACTACCCATCAGCCCACTCTCTTCAGTCTGTCTGTCTGTCTGAACTGAAAGCAGGAAAGGGGCATAAGTGTCTAATTAAGAATTAGATTTGATCCTTGCTGCAAAGAGCCTCATTTCTTGTTGTAAATTTCATTTGACAGTTTGAGGTGTAAATGCGGGCCCTGGCTTCGGCCCCTCCTCCTCCTCTCCATCCTCTTCCTCCTACCTCCTCCTCACCCCTCCCTCACACCCAACCCAGGACCAAAGGGGACGCCTGGAGCTGAGAGTCGGGTACACACTTCATACCCCTCCTCCTGCTCCCTTCTTCCTTTCCAGCCATCGCCCTTCCCATCACCCTCTTCCTTCCAGCTATAACAACGCCCACCCCCGTTGCTCTCCCTTTTCCCTTCCTTCCTGTCTCTTTCTCAGGCCCCCTGCCGCTCTTGACTAACCACCAGCTGCAGTAACTGCTCTAAATAACCAGCTGATGTGGACCTCAATTAAACTCTCCCAACATGCACTCTGTCCTAACATCACTTGACTGTTTCATGCTTTTCATTCTGCTCCTTCGCTCACATTTCATTACATTTGTATCAATCACAAACTTTTATGGGATGCGAAATTAATTGTGTTTTGTAGGATATGTTTGTTTAATCGTATTGTCATTGAGGTTGTTTAGCATGTTCACAGTGCTAATGCAAGAGCAGTTTAATTTGCCTCCTTCTCTGCTATAACTTTTTTATTGTTCATGCTATCATTCAAAATAGCTCCTTAAATCAACTTTCTGTGGGTCCACAAGTCTATAATTGGTTGCTCAGCATTGTTCAATATTAATGGTGCTCTGGTGCCACCTTGTGGAAAAAAAGGAGAACCACGTGTGCACCGTTTTATAGTTTCAATTTGCAGAGATGGATGCCAACCGATGTGGCTTTATTGCCTTGGATACAGTATTCCCCTGCCAATTGTAAAGGCCAAGGCTGAAGTTATTCTATATTTTGCTTGTCAACAAATGCTATGAAAAGACCAAAATCAACAATGTGTTGGTCCGTCTCACAAAACTTTCTGTGATTCTCAGCCAAAAAGCCAGTTGGTTTCCTATGGTAGATGTGAATCTATAAAAGTGGGTCACAAATATAAAGTTTCATTTTACGCCTCTGGGCCGGCAGAAGAATGGTTCTGTGGGAACTACAGTGCTTGTGTTTACTGAACATATTGACCAGTGCAACAGTGTGGCTCATGGATGTGTTTTTAACAGTTTTTGACAACAATAGAGCTCTATGGCATGGAAGACTACAGGCAACAATTCATTTTAGTCTTTTCATTGGTTTTGTTGACAATAAGAAAGATTTAAAATAATGTCAGTCTTAACTATTAAAACTAGAGCCTTATAAAACATATTTAAACCATTCTTTACCACTGCATTCTATTGAGTGGTTTATAAATATAGCACTAACTGACACGTGTTGCTTCCCAAATTAGTCACTTATAGAAAGTCTTACAGCTTGTTCCAACTCAGTCTTCTCAAATGCAAATGGTCATTTGGTCCAAACCAAATTGTGTTTTATTTATCTTAAATACCAGATTAGCATTGAGTTGGAACAATTACTGTCCACAGGACTTCATGCTTGTTGTCTTGACTTTGTTTTGTGAAGCTGTGAGTAAGACTAGTCTCTGTCCCTTTTTGCTTCTCCCCTCTCCCTGCATTACGTCCCTCCGAATTAGCTCCAAGGCAATGGTATGTACTAACACTAAACGCTACGCCTCGTCTGTTCTGCGGCTGAGATTCAGCACAAGGGCAAATGAGGAACGTGATATCTACTAGTTTTCTGTCCTACATAAGAAGACTTCATTGGCTTGACTAAAGAAAAAAAACACCATGTATTTATCTGTTGAATGAAAAAGTAAAAGTTTACTTTCTCATTTGCCCTTCCTCTGCACTTATAGTAGAAGTGATGACATGATCTGACTTCTGGTGGGGTGTGCGAAAAAAATACTGTCTTTTTGTTTAATCATCTTTCAGTTATGTATGTCCATTTTCCATTAGCTTGTTTTCATTGTGTTCGTTGTTCATGCATAGGTATCATTAAAAGAAATACCAGACTGGGTCAGCAGTTAATGGTTGTAGGTTTATAAAGAAGACAACTAGTTGATTAAATCCCATTTCTTACTGAAAGAGCTAGAGATCATTCAAAGGAAGTCACACAAGGATTATTCCTTTAATGCTAAATTACTAAATTTCCTGATTTCAATGCAGATTGACCCACAATATCTCTCTCAGTTCTGATTGGTGTTATTATATCTTCAATGGTAGGCAAGTATCAAGCTGATGGTCTGTCTTTCTGTTTTGACAGAGCACAGCTCTAGATAAGAAGACCCTCAAGCTCTCCACCCTTCGTCGTCCAAAGCCCCAAACAGTGCCATGTCCTCCCCCGTCGGCTGGCAAGAAAGTCCCATCTACCCTTTCAGTCAAACCAGCCTCGCCGACGAAGTCAAGACCAGCTTCTCCAAACAATCAGGCATCACGAGCCAAAGAACCAAAACCCACCACGCTGGCATCACCCTCCAAGACTGCTGTGCCTGATGCTACATCCACCTCTAATGCTCCCTGCTCTCATTCCCCAACTGACGATGTTGATTTCCCTCCTTCTGCTCCTGTAAGTTTGCCTCATTTCTCCCCTTCACCCTCTGCTGAAACATTCCCCATCACCTCTTTGCCTGATTCCTCCGATCCTGAAATAGAAACATCGCCCATCTCCGCTCCCTGCTTTACTTTGGAAACTCCCTCACCCTCTGACCCTCCCGCTATTTTTACCTGCAACACTCCTTCTACACCCGATTCGTGCCCTTCCCCGTCATCTCCCACCAAACCAGCCTCTCTTCCTTCTTCCTCTCCCACCAAACCAGCCTCTCTTTCTCCCTCTTCTCCCACCAAACCAGCCTCTCTTTCTCCCTCTTCTCCCACCAAACCAGCCTCTCTTTCTCCCTCTTCTCCCACTAAACCAGCCTCTCTTTCTCCCCCCTTTCCTACCAAACCAGCCTCTCTTTCTCCCTCCTCTCCCACCAAACCAGCCCCTCTTTCTCCCCCCTCTCCTACCAAACCAGCCTCTCTTTCTCCCTCCTCTCCCACCAAACCAGCCCCTCTTTCTCCCACCAAGCAAATTCCTTCCTCCTCTCCTACCAAAGAGGCAACATCACCGTCTTTCTCTCCCACAAAACAAGCTTCCCCTTCCCCAGTCTCCCCCATCAAACCTGTCATATTCCTCCCGTTCTGTTCCCCAACCAAACAAGAACCTCCCTTCCCATCACCCATCCATCCGACCCTGTTTCCCTCTCCCCCCTCTACACCTCCCAGATCCACAACCCCGCCCTCTCCCACTGGTTCTCCTTCTCCCAGCCCTCTACCCGCTGAAGAGCTAATAGAGAAGATTTAAGTGGCAATATTGTCGCCAATTTCACCCCTCCTTCTCTTTACATTTATGTGTCAGAAAACATTAGACAAGGAGGTTAAAACTCCATCTTGAGCATTTCCTATAGCTGTAAACTGAGCCAGTGACTGCTGTGTCCATATTTTTGTCTCACTCTCATCCCACTCATTTTAAGAGACAGAGGATACAAGTAAATTTCAAAGAGTTTGTCGATTGTATATATGTTTGTATTTATTACTAGAGGATGTGTAGAAAGGGAGTGAACTGAATACATCTTTGTTTTCTTTAGTAATCCTTCATTACTATATCTCGTTAATGTGAAATATTTTATTTATTATCCCATTTTGACTACCTGTGGCTTTTTTGTAAATAGTTATTCATTACTCACACACTATTGTGAACTCCTACTGCTTTAGCAGAGACACTAGGTCAATAATACATAAAAGTATTTCAGCATATCAAACATCTGAATTTACAAGCCTAGCTACCTGTAATCCAACTATTACTACGATCAGTATTTTCTGTCACCACAGTCATCCCTCAAGTTTACTGTTAAACTTCATCTCTACTTGAAGATTCTATGCGTTTTATGTACCTTAAAATTATGCCTGTAAAGGTGGTAATTAGCAGATCTGATTAAGCTGACACAAACACCTGTTTACATTAAATTTAAAGTGTTCATCCAAATTACAAAGAAAACATTTCCTCAGTAACCACTAGTGCAGTGGTTCCCAACCTCTATGGCTTAAGACCCAATACAAAATATGTTGTCTGCTTCAGACCCCTTGTTAAGAATTCTTCTGCATAGTGGCCATTTTAACCAAAGATTCTAATTGTTTTATTTAAAAACATTTAAGGCCCTAAAGATATGGAATTATCCGTTAATTTAAAAGCACAAAGTCATCAGGATAAACATAAATGGGGGAAAAAAATTATAATAAACACAATGTTTTGTAGCAGGAGTGTGTTTTTCCTTCTTTGCCCTCCTGTTATTCATCGCCCATCCCCTCAGATTTATTTATCTTGTGACCCCAATGGGGGCCAGACCCCCAGGTTTGGAACCACTGCTCTTGTTATTTAGCCATGTAGAAACTTTGCTGAGGTTATGAGATATCATGGAGATTTCTGTTGCCACCACAAATCAATGGAGGAATTTAGTTTGTGGTGCTTTCACGATTTTGTTTTTATAATTACAATTTTAAAAAATTGACAGGAGTGTGTCTATTTTATGTTTATGTTTTAAATTTATTTTGTCAAATTTTCTATGAAAATTGTCCGTGGTAAGATTTGCAAATGTTCCTGTACAACAGCACACTTTTTCTGAGAAGAAAGGACATTTGGTAATGCCATTTTTCAATGTTATAACTGCAAACAAAATTCCATCCACCTACATTGTATTGGGACAGGAACAGTTATTTCAGATAAAACACATCTCATAGGTATTTAGGCAAATCATTTTGTGCAACCACTGAAACTGACATGCTGATAGATTAATCCAAATACTGTTTGTATGAATTATTTGATGTAAACACTGTAGAACAGAGTGTGAAGAACCTTAGTTGTCCACTTGAAACTTTAAGGTTTGTTTTTTCCTTTGTGTGTCTGAGCAGTTGATGGCCCTCAAAGTCCTAGATGACTGCTGTACATAAAAAATAAAGAAAATTGATGAAACCGAAATGAAACCAAATTGTAGGTTTGTTTCTAAAGAACTGGAATTTTCAAAAATGAACTGCTTTCTGCTATGACTGCAGGACTGCACTGAAAAGATTATTACATTAGCTCAGAATACCGGTTGATATCATTCCCACTTAAAATGGTTTTTGATCCTTTGGATTTATATGAACGATTGTGTTGTCAAGGTGACGGGTTTTTGTGCCTGACCACTAGCTAACAGCTCATAACTTAATGATGCCTTTATCAAAACCTGCTTGACTGAAAAATGGGACTTGTGTTCGTCCTGGAAAGAAGTAAAGTAGTTTCTTGTTGTTTTTTACAATTCCTGTCATAAATTCCACAGCATTTATCCCAGCTGTTTAAGGCTAACTCAACATGCCTCTTTTCCTATTCAGGACTTTCAGCTGCATGCATACTCCATTCCACTTCCTGCCTTCCTGTTAGACAAAACCCTCCCACATACTCAAAGTCGATTGATTAAAGTTGGTAAATTATATAATTGTGCTTCCTCTTATGTATATTTATTTAAAAGTAGACTTTGATATGCAGTTTGTAAAGGGAATTTGTATGGAAAGTCAGTTTTAAAACAGGTTTATCGTCTGTGTCAAACTTATGATGCATTGAGTGGCTGCTTTTAGTGTCCTACTGTTTAGAAACAGAATAGCAAAAATACAATAAAGACTTCAAATTAATGTTTGTTTGTGATAATTTCTGTCTGTATGTAACAATAATTTGGCCACTAGAGGATGCAATGCAGTTGGAGTGATAGTAAATAATTACAATTTAGACTTTGTCTAAGGTTAGGTTAAGGGTTAGAATGAGACTGTAAGCGGTTATTGTTAGAGTAAGTCTCAAGGAAATTTATTTAAGTTAATTTAATGTCCCCAAAGGTCATGAAAACACAACGTGTGTGTGTGTGTGTGTGTGTGTGTGTGTGTGTGTGTGTGTGTGTGTGTGTGTGTGTGTGTGTGTGTGTGTGTGTGTGTGTGTGTGTGTGTGTGTGTGTGTGTGTGTGTGTGTGTGTGTGTGTGTGTGTGACAAAAGGGTGGCCACTGAAAGTTGTAGTGATTCCTACTGTAGAGAGAAATACACAAATATAAAGGATATATATTGTCAACACACAAAACACTCAAATGATTTCAAAAATAATATTTGTTGATAAATAACAAGTTTTCATGTAAACAGAGATTCAAGCCATATCAAAGCACAATTTTTTTTTCCAAAATTAAGACACAATTGGATGTTTTTCCTAGTGAGTACCAAACTAATGTGTCATTGCCATTTTAGTGCCTAATCACATCTTCACATAATGGATCATTTTGATGATAATGCCTGTTAAGGCGGACACAAACTGCTGTTTACATTCATTTTAACGTTTTTATGATTTGTTTTATGACATACTATGACATTCTTATGAAAAACTAAACTATGAATTTTTAATGACGTACTGTACTATGATTTTTTTTAGTTTTCCTGCTATACTATGATGATTTTGTGACTTTTTCACGACACACTATAGTATAACATTTTATGATGATTTATGCTGTACAAATCTATGACTATCAATTGTATTTTTGTGACATACTACAATTATTTCTTATGACTTTGACATACTATCTACTATACCTTTTTTATTACATACTAAACAATTAGGTTTTACGAAATTCTTATGAAAAACAATGCAATGGTAATTTTTAATACATGCTAAACTTTTGACTTTTTATGATTTTTTTCATGATGTTTATTAAGATATACTATACTATTAGCATTTCTACAATTTATTATCTACTATTCTTCTGTTCTGACCAACTATAGTCTGTGTTGTTTATGACATACTATACTATGCCATTTTTGGAAATACTATACAATTAATTAAATCTCCTATTATACTCTTATTATAATATGTCAAGAAAAGTCATAGAAAAAAAATTGCATACTTTGTAGAAAAAAAAGTAATCTTATAGTATATAACAAATTTTAAAAATTCAGATCATATAATGCCAAAAAAGTAATAATATAGTCATAATATAGTTTGGTAAAAAAAGTCATGGAAAAATTCATACATTTTTTGTTGAAAAATGTTTTTATTGAAAAATGTGGGGGTCCATGTTCAGGTGGTGAATCTTTGTAGCTTTAATAACACTAGTCCCATGCTCATCAGCTGATCAACATCCTAAAAAACAGAAGAGCCAGAAGGAAGGATACAGACCCCTAGTGGAAAGGAGTGATTGTTTTTATAATGTCAAAAAAAGGATTAAAAAAAAAATCATAGTTTAGTAGGTAGAAAAAAGTAACAAAACAGTCATTGTATAGTATGTCGTAAAAAGTCATAATATAGTAAATCGAAAAAAGTAATAAAATTGAAAGTAGTAAAAAGTCATAGTATAGTATGTTGAAAAAAGTCATAGTATAGCATGTCGAAAAAATTCATGAAAAAAGTCATAGTATACCAAGTCGATAAAAGTCATAGTACGATGTCGAAAAGAGTCATACTATAGCATATCGAAAAAGAAATGTGTTTTAAGAGACATGGGACGTCCTTTCCTCTGAAGACGTCACGTGAAGCGACGTCTGTTTCTGATGACTGCGGCCGCTGTTCACATGATCCCACTGTACTAATATTAATAATGAAACAACGAAATCATCACTGTACTAATATTAAAAGACACAAAGTAATCATCACTGTACTAATATTAATAAAGACACAAAGTAATCATCACTGCCAGAGTAGAAATGTATTTCTCTCTGTTTAACAAACTGCATTGATTATTTATACTGTGTTCTGTGTATTTACACTGTGTTCTGTGTATTTATACTATGTTCTGTGTATTTATACTGTGTTCTGTGTATTTATACTGTGTTCTGTGTATTTACACTATGTTCTGTGTATTTATACTATGTTCTGTGTATTTATACTATGTTCTGTGTATTTATTCTGTGTATTTACACTATGTTCTGTGTATTTATTCTATGTTCTGTGTATTTATTCTGTGTATTTATACTGTGTTCTGTGTATTTATACTATGTTCTGTGTATTTATACTATGTTCTGTGTATTTATACTGTGTTCTGTGTATTTATACTATGTTCTGTGTATTTATACTGTGTTCTCAGTATTTATACTATGTTCTGTGTATTTATACTGTGTTCTGTGTATTTATACTATGTTCTGTGTATTTATACTATGTTCTGTGTATTTATACTATTTTGTGTATTTATACTGTGTTCTGTTCTGTATTTATACTGTGTTCTCAGTATTTATACTATGTTATGATTTATACTGTGTTCTGTGTATTTATACTATGTTCTGTGTATTTATACTGTGTTCTGTGTATTTATACTATGTTCTGTTTATTTATACTATGTTCTCATATTTATACTATGTTATGTATTTATACTGTTTATTTATTTCTGTGTATTTATACTATGTTCTCAGTATTTATACTATGTTCTGTGTATTTATACTGTGTTCTCAGTATTTATACTATGTTCTGTGTATTTATATTGTGTTCTGTGTATTTATACTATGTTCTGTGTATTTATACTGTGTTCTCAGTATTTATACTGTGTTTTGTGTATTTATACTGTGTTCTGTGTCCTGCTCATTAAGACCGATTTCTACCGGCGGAATGCGTTTGTCTTATTTATGAATTATTTAACGTCTGTATGTTTTGAAATTGGGATTGTGATGTCATTATTAAATAATCCAGAATGTGATTATGTTTTCTCCTAAACATTGGAATTAATTGATTAGGCTCAATGTTTCGGGGTAAATTGGAATTACATAACTCATCAACCTGACACTCAGGAATTATCAGCCTCATATGAATGAATGGAAATGAAGATAAATGATGTAAAAGTGTTTCTACTGACAGACAGACTCTCCAACTCTTTAACTCTCTTTAACTTTAATCCATTCAGTCTGTGATCTGTCATCACTCTGGTATTAAACTCCAGTGATGATGAGTTGTATCAGATCAGTACGATCGGCTGCAGTGTCCAATCAGATAACAGATGAACGATGAGGGGGCGTGTCGGCCCTCACAACACTTCCTGGAAGGATGCTCTCGTGTATCCTCGCTCATGGCTCCTCGGTTATCCCTCCTCGCTCCTCTCTCCTCGCTCCTCGCTCCTCGGTGCTGTAATAAGAGCTTTGGGACGGCCGTCAAGATGGCGGCGCAGAACGACTTCCTGTTCAAACGAGGATCGAGGAGCGAGGAAACGACAAATAAGAGACTCAGGATTTATTATGACTTTTTTCGACACGCTATACTATGACTTTTTTCTGACTTTTTCTGACATGCTATATTGTGAATTCTTTCGACATGCTACACTATGACTTTTTGAATTTTTTCGATGCTATACTATTACTTTTTTTTTATGTCTTTTTTTCGACATGCTATACTATGACTTTTTTTATGACTTTTTTGACATGCTATACTATGACTTCTTTTATGACTTTTTTCGACATACTATACTATGACTTTTTTCATGACTTTTTTCGACATGCTATATTATGACTTTTTTCGACATGCTATAGTGTGACTTTTTTTCATGACTTTTTTCGACATGCTATATTATGACTTTTTTCGACATGCTATACTATGACTTTTTTTTATGACTTTTTCGACATGCTATATTATGACTTTTTTCGACATGCTATACTATGACTTTTTTCATGACTTTTTTCGAAATGCTATATTATGACTTTTTCATGACATGACATGCTATAGTATGACTTTTTTCACTTTTTTCATTACTTGACTTTTATCGACATGCTATACTTTTTTATGACTTTTTCCGACATGCTATACTATGACTTTTTTCATTACTTTTTTCGACATGCTATATCATGACTTTTTCTTTTTCGACATGCTATATACTATGACTCTTTGCTATTATGACTTTTTTCGACATGCTATATTATGACTTTTTTGACATGCTATATGCTATAGTATGACTCTTTTCGACATCGTACTATGACTTTTATCGACTTGGTATACTATGACT